>NC_049223.1:53081060-53386810 GCF_011100685.1 Canis lupus familiaris | reverse complement strand
TACAGATCGTGGTGAAAGGCCTTCAGCAACCCGGCAGGGGTCTTTGGTCCTTCGGAAGCCAGGAAGCAGGAGGGGGAGACCCTCTGTGCACCTCCCCCGGGTCCTCCCACAGCTTCTCTGCTCCTGTGCACATCCCTACAGCCTGGACCTTGCTAAGCTGGGTTTGCCAGTCTCATGGCCCTCCTTCATTTGTGTTATTTCTAAATCTTCCATCTTTGTCTCAACCCTGGAAATACCCCTTTCTGAATTTCGTGGCCACGTCTACAGTTCAGAAGAGGCAGTGTCTTACTTTCGTACTTAGGGAGTTCCCAACAATGCATTTGAAAGTTGAACAATGGATGTGCATGCTGGAAGGACGAATTTGTTCCCAGGGAGCTGAAGTGTATGATGAAATCCCTAATTATGGTTTCTGAGGCCTTGGTAACCCTGTGGGTGGGTGAGAACAGGCACAGGGGCCGGAGTGGGTGGCAACTGCCAGTCATTGTGGGCCAGGGAAGTTGATCCAGAAATCTCTCCTTCCAAGGCTCAGCTTTCCTTCTCTCAGCCCAGCCTGAAAGGCCAAGAGCTGGAGTAAGAGGGTGTGTTTCTCACCCCATATCCAGGAATAAACACATGTGACCCCCATGAGGTGGTAGACACGGGGTTGTTGACATGGTTTGGTGGAGCATTGGAGTGGTTGGAGCTGGTCAAAGGACATCCTCAGGGATGTAGTGGCGGCAGGGTGTAGTGGTGGTGGTGGTTCCTATATGAATTGGGCCACTCCAGGTCCCATGGCCCATGATCTCTGGCGTCCTTAGTGGCAGGGGATGGTGCTTCAACTTGGCCGGGTAGACTCATCTCCAGCCCTGTGGGGAGTAGGTGTTGGGGGGAAGAGATTCTTTTGTTGCTTAAGCTTGGACCTGGGCCCTTGTCCCAGCAGCTATGGCTGCCTGGCATGAGATCCTTCTATCACTCTTCTAAAGCAGATTAGGAAAGACTGAATTCTGAATGTGAAAAGTTTGAAGATGTCAGTGTTTCATGGTGATAGTGTGGTATCCTGGGTATCTGTTTCTGCATAACATACTACCCACGAACTTCGCATCTCAGAATAATATTTAATTAGATCCCATAATTTTGTGGGTCAGAAATTTGGGCTGTGCTTGGCTGGGTGATTCTTCTGCTCCCCCTGGCATTGACTGGGTCGCTTGGTGCTCTTCAGCTGGCAGCTGGTATGGGCCAGAGTGTCTAAAATGGTTTCACCCACACTCTGATGTCCTGATAGGAGTGACTTTAGGCCCCTTTCCATCTCCATAGTCCTAGGGCATCTTCACATGCTCTTTCCAGGAGAGCAATTGGACTTTGACACAGTGCCTTGCTTAGGACTCTAAGAAAACAAGGAGGAAGCTGCCAGTTGTGCTGAAGACTGCACTTGGAATTGGCATTGTACCAAGCCTGCCATATTCTGTTGGTCAAACAGTCACAGAGCAGTCCCCAAATCGAGGAGAATGGAAACAGACCTCACTTTCTGAGGAAAGGAGTGTCAAAGAATTTGTGGCTGCCTTTGATCTACCACATGTGGGTTGTATAAATGCAGGCTGGGTGGACGTGGGGCAGCAAAGAGGCTATGAGGGGGAAAGACATTCCTCTGTGTTTGCTGTCTACCCAAGAACCAGTTTTCTCAAAGGAAGGGGGTTTATTGAGAGGACTAAACTCCCCTCTTCTGCTATCATCTGAGGAAGATATGCTTCTCCTAAACCAGGGCAGTATTGAGGTTTCTGTCCCGCTCTGTGCTTTTAGTTCAAAATAAAACTCTTGTTAAAGCACATAGGAACCCCGATGGTGGGCACATTGAGAAAATGTAAGCGGATAAAGTCCGAGGGACACTTTTGAGATGATACTGGCAAGTTTCCAAAAGAAGATTGGGAGCATCCCTCATTTGCTCCACTGTGTCACTCGGTTGTGCCAACGACTAAACAAACAATGGATTAGACAGGTTTTGAAAACTTTTTCAGATTTCTCTTTTTATGCAGAGCAGAGGAGGGGGAAGGAGAGAGAATTGTTTTTCAGACTAATTTAACTACGTGTAATTTCCTTTGTCTGCAAGTTGAGTACAAGATCCCAGAAAAAGCCTGAGTAAAAATGATGGCAATGGTATGTTTTTCATTGTTGTAGATGTGATCCAATACTGGCAGTGTCATGGAGTCCCTCTTCAGATGCTCATTTAATTTAAGTAATTAGTTTTTGAAAACGTAGTCTGTGCACATGGTATAAAATTTAAGGGAACAGAGGGCATAGAATCAAAATCTGCCCCATATTCTATCCCTGAATATTCCATGTCCCTTGCTCAAAGGCAGTCACTCTTTTATTATATATATAGTTCCAGACAAATTCTGTGCATATACGAATTCCCCCCACATGTAATTATAGGACATATAATGAAATAACTTTCCCCCCACAAACAGAAGCATGTTGTATACTGTTTTGTACCTTGCTTTTTTCATGAGACAATATTTTGGTCTTGTTCTATATTAGTAGATACAGATTAAATTCTTTTTCCCTAAGAGCTACATAATACCCTGTTGTATGAATGTAGTGTCATCGTCGTCATCGTCTTCTTTTTTAACCAGTCTCCTGTTGATGGATATTTAGGTTGTTTCCAATCTTTTGCTATTATAATAAACGCTGCGATGAGTCTTCTTGGCATGCAGCAGCCCTTGTGCATATGTGAGACTGTGAGTAGAAATGGAATTGCTGGGTTGGAGGGTATGAACAGTGTCATTTTGATCTCTGTTACCAAATGATCCTCCATAGAGTTTCTCATAGTCCACTCGGGTTTTCCTTTTTGGATTTTGGGAATTGTCGGTGGAATTTGTTCTGAGGAGGTCATAGGTGAGGAAATAAACTGTAAGACTGAACAAGGAAAGATCGACATTTGTGTTTTTGTATCAGCCTCGTTTTATGAGAATTCGAAATAGCTTACCAAATATTTTGGCAAAATAGACTAAGTGTCAGGCAGTCCTCTCTGCTGGGAAGCCTGCCACATGGAGGAATGAGAAGATTGGACACAGAGTGATAAGAATCTGTTTCTAGTCTGACATTGCCAGTACTCACTGTGGGATCTTGATTAAGCCAATTATCCTTTCTTTGACCTCGGTTTTCTTATCTGTCAAATGAGTATTTGGAGTAAATGATCTCAGAAGAACTCTTGGATCCAAAATCATTTGATTCTATGAAACTCCCTTCACTTTTTATAATACAAACTCCTATACAGGAACAGTTAGATAATTTGCAAGACCCCTAGGCAAAATGAAAACGTAGGGCCCCTTGTTAAAAAATCATTAAGAATGAGACGGCCACAGTGGAGCATTAGGCCGAGTGGGAGCCCTTCTCAGCCCAGGTGTCCTGTGCAGTTGCACAGGTCATGAGCTCACGAAGCTGGTCCTGCTCCTATAAAGATTCTTGCCTCCAAATTAATGGATTATTTCTACTTAAGTATTGGGCATAGACATAAGCTTGAGACAATCATCCTTGTTTTCTAAGGAAAGCTACTTTTATTCCCAACCTCTTGCTAAAGCAGCTGCCTGGAGCTGTATCTTGTGCAGTGAGCTAGCATCTGATTGGACCAGAGGTAGACACCTGACCCCAGAGGCAGCCAGCTCATAGGCTGGTAGCTAGCTTGTAGCACGCATGGCCTAACAGCAGAAGCTCTGACCTCAGGATAATCACATTTATTAAAGCAGACAATCTCTGGAATTTGAACTGAGAAATATGGAGAGGATCAGCCAACTGGCTTGAGGCTTAGAAAATGGTGAGAGTGGGCATGGACAGGTAGCGAGAGGAGAGGCCACATTCATTACTCTGGATAACTGATTACTCTGTTTTACTCTCTATAACCTCATCGCTTGAGGTAGGCCAAGTGAAATTATTTCTGTCCTTTGCAACCCAAGAGTATAATTAACCCAGTGTAATGCTAGAACATAGCTTCAGCCTATTAATGCTTAAGCCGTCCAGGGAGTGTGGATTAAGAACAATTAGAAGCATGGAAATAAAAAGAAATATAGCTCCCAAACCCCATTTTCTCCTTCATCCACTGGCAAATACATTAGAATTGGTAGAGTAGCTTGTGTCTGCCAGGGGAGGGGTGATCTGAGCTCATCGAATGCTGCCCTTCTGGCTTTTTCCTGCTTCATTTATTTGAGTCATAGCCAACTTTCTTATATCCCTAGGACTATTTTTTTTTTTTTAAACTTCCCCCAAGTTATTCTTGACATCTTGTTCCACTTCCAGTGGAGTAGCCCTAGGAAAAATGTAGCTGTCAAATGTGCAACAAGACACTCATTTTCTTGGTCTATATCTTTTTCTTTCTGTTGGACTATGGTAATGGATCCCTGGAGTCTGCAGCAGGCTGAGGCAGGAGCTGCACTAATTGACCTCTCCAGACCTGTTGCAGTTCAGCCATGCTCAGGCAAGGATTCTAATGTAGCTGTGTCCCAACCCCACATTATAGAACGTCTATAGAATCATTTGATGCTTTTCCCCTTCCTTCACAGTTCAATAGAGGCTGAGTTTGTTGGTCTTCAGATGAATAACCAACTAATTTGGTCAGGAATGTCATATAACTTATCATTGACAGTAATTTGCTTTCTAGGATGCATTAAAATCTGTAGCGTGTGGGAGCATCACTTATAATAACATCTACTGCACAGAGTGGCCTATTTAAATGAGACATGCATAAAGCTGCACTCTGCAAGATGGATCCCGATTCATAGAAGTCACTCTGGAGTCTGCACACTCTGGACGAACATGAGATGGGATGAGATGATGCAGAGTACATCTTCTCACAGGTGCCTCTCAGTAGGGCACGTTTTAGCCATGTTTGTGGGGGTAGACCAGGAAAGCAAATCACACAGCTGGCATTAAATATGGAGAAAGAAATATTTCTGTTTGCCTTTATGCCCTGCCTCCAGCTCAGGTCCAGGAGGGGAATCAACGGTAAAAGGTCTAGAGTTCTACATTCATGCTTCCCAGGGCTGTCATCTCTACTTTGCCAAAATGCAGGGCACTTGAGCCTCAATGCAGATACTGGCTTGAGACTGTGGGCTGTCTGGGGTGATTACTATGGGAATATGCTAGAGCCATGTGTGGGTGTCAGTTTTGTACCTAAGAAAGGAAAAAAGGAACCTGGTAATATTTCCAGGTTCAGATTTTGCTGTGAATTCCAGGAATTTAAGCCTTTCCATGTCTCTGTCCTCTCCTCATAATTGGAAACGCTAATACTGACACCCCCCTTATTGCTGAGACATAGCCCCCACATATACTATTGTAATGCTTCTTGTTTACATGAAATATAGCTAGTTTTTGAAAAGAATAATGATTTAAATCAGATGACCTTCGTGGAAGAATGTTATATTTGGAGTAATCTGTCTCATTGAAAAGTAGCTCTGCAAATTCATCTGTATATATTTCCATTTATCAAGAGACCACACGGTTTTAACGGAATAGTGAGTGGGGTGGACCAGAGTGGGAGTGTAGGTAAATGCCTCTCATGAGTCACAGACTCAACCTGGCAATTGGAGGTGAGAGAGAAAGAACTCTTATGGATTAGAACATGATTATCCTGAGGAAATCCAGAGGGGAAATGAATACTTAATTCCTGGGATGAAGAGGGATTAATAGCAGATTACCACAGTGATCTCTACTAGAAGCAATTTGGTTTATCTTTTCTATTTCCCATTTGGTTATGAGAACATTTTCATAAACTTACATATTTCACAGCCCACACGCTAAATTTACCAAAAGCAATGTCATTTAACTTACAACCGAATTTAGACCTGTCATTGAACACTACTCATTTATACAGAATCATGGTTTCTTCTGTAAAATTCTCAAAGAGAACAGAATAAATGGCACAAACAAAACACAGGTCAATGTCTCCAGTTTCTATATGATGTTGTTATGACTTTGCAGTTGGTGAGTCATGTGGCTCTCCGCCCCCATGAGGAAAGGCTGGTGAGAGCCACCCACAGGAACCAGGTTCTGGTGTGCACTAAGAGAGAGCATACATTTGTGGATTAAATGAAATGTCAGCGAACAGCAGAAATTAGGCAAAATTGTGATATGTTCCAGAGGCCAGAAAGAATAAAGGACTTGGGCAACACAATGGAATGTTCTCTAAAAAATTTGCCCTATTCCCATTTATCCTGGTTGCAAAATGGTGAAACAATCTCAGAATATAGACGAAAAAGTAAGTGTACTATCTTCTTATCCCTCCTTAATTTCACTCTTTTCCCCAGAGGTAATAACTGGTTGGTGTTTTCTTTGTGTGCAGATCTTTCACACCCAACTACACATATATTTAAGTGTGCAGGTTTTTACAAAAGCAGATGGGATGGCATCGTATACGTTCACATTTTCTTGTCATTGACCCATATGTCTTAGAGGGTATAAATAGGCCAACTGCATTCTTTTAAATTGTAGTTGGGCTCCCCTCTAGATGGCCAGTTGGCTTTCTCCACTATAAACAACACTGCAGTGAATATCCTTATTTATGCTTCTTTGTGCACAGGTGCAAACATTTCTCTAGAATAGAGGCTTACAGGTGGAATTGCTGGGTAAAGCTGTATGGGTATTTAGAATATTGACAGAGGTTGCTGAATTGTGTTTCTGAAAGAATACTGATTTTCATTTCCACCATTGGTGTTCATGACAGTAGCCATTTTTTCCGTATCCTCGGCAGTGCTGGATATTATTCATCTTGTTAATTTTTGCCAACATGGTGGATGAAAAAGAATGTTTTAATTTGTATGCTGTTGATTGATCAAAGTTGAATTTTTTTTTTCCTGAACTAGTTGATGCTTTGGATTTGTTCTTCTATGGGATGTCTATTTTTGTCCATTGTCCACTTTTTTCCATGGTGGTATTTGTTATTTTATTGCCTTGGAGTCATTCTTTATGTATTTTCTGGATGTACTTATATATACTTATTTCGTGTATTTCACATACTTTAAAGATTTTGACCTTTGTCTTCTTTCTTCATTCATGGTGCCCTATTTTGTTCCAAAGTTTATGTAGTCAAATCTATCATAAGTCCTTTCCTCTATGGCTTTGCACCTGCTTCAGGATTATAAAAATATTTTCTCTAATAACTTGTAGTTAAAAAATTGTTTGGTCCTTTAATGAATCTGATCTATAGTTTTGTGTAATGTGTGAGGTAGGGAAAGTTTTCTTACTTCCTGGAGCAAATACTCATTCCATTCACACTCACCTGAACTATCCCACATGTTTTCCTATGACACTTAGGACTTTCGGATCCATAGGACATCTGTAGAGAGAATCCTTGAAGTTATATGTAGACTTTTGTGTGACAGGTATAGGCATATTTTTTTTCCTTTGGAGAGAGCCCTTAATTTTCATCAGATTTTCAAAATGATGCATAGTCCAACGAAGGTTAAGAAGCCCTGTGTTAGTTACATTCTCTTTTTCCTTCTGTTGAGAAGTCCCGGAGAGGCAGTTTTGTTTCCATATACCTTTCCAAACTTAACTCTTTCATTTCTTAAATTCTTCTTCTGTAGCATCAGTAGGGTTTTCCAGTTCACTCATTAAGTGAGCACCTACTACATTACTCATGGTATCAGGGAAGCTTACTAAGACTTAGAAGCTGCCCTCAACTGGCTGATAGTCTTGTTGAGAAGACAGACAAATAATTCTCAACACTTTAGAGTATAGTATGATAGTGTTAGCATAATGCTATGCACAGAGAGCTATGAAAGTTAATATGAAAGCAAGTCCGTGTGTGTGTGTGTGTGTGTGTGTGTTTAGTTGTTTCTGAAAGAGGATTCTGGCATCATTTTGGAGAATAAAGAAGAAACAAGGAGACCAGCTAGGAAGGTAATCTATGTTTATATGGTGGAGAAATGGGAGAAGTATGAGAGATTTAACTAAGCTGTGTTAGTGGAGAGAGAATGAGTGTGAAAGATTCAGGATAACTAAGAAGGGAAAGTAGATTGGAATAATTGGCTGAGTTATTGAATATGGGGATTAGTGGGGAATTAGAAGTCAGGAATAACTGCCAGGTTTTTGGTTTGGGTGACTGGTTGGGGGAGTCCTTGCTGAACTAGGAGGTGTGGGCCAAGTACCAGATTTAAAGGAAAGGCTAAGTTCAGTTTAGTACATTTACAACAATGCACATTGATACAGAGGCAGAAATGACCATGATCACCCTAGGTGAGGGTATAGACAGAGTAACCCTAAGGAGATGCTTGTGGGGAGACGAGATGCTGTAGTGAGGGATGGGGTTGGAAGACTGAATGGGAGGCAAGCTGGTAAGGGTAGTACCTGCAGACAAGTCTTGCTCCAGTTTTGCTGTGAAGATTTGAGGGGAAAACTGCCACTCATTTCTTATGTAGAAGAGTGAGGCTATTAATGAAGTTCCAGTGATGTCAACCCCAGAGCTAATGAATTCAATTATCTGGTAGGTATTTCTTATTTTTGAAAGATTTCAAAGGCAAATTTGATCAAGATTTTCTTGGACTCACATTCAGGGTGTTAATATTTAGCAGCTGAGATGGCTTGGTTGTTGACCAATCAGAATAGAAGCTATAACCTCTCAGAACAGATGCAGGCTGTAAACAACTGCTAGGGCCCGGCCAATGAGTAATAGTCCTGTTTCCTGTTGCCAATGACTGTCTGGTTATATGTATGGATGTCTTTCTCAGAAATACTTTGATCAGAGGAACTGATTTTCTAGATTAGATTAGTGGGACTTGTAGGGCTTCAAAAGGACCAGATCATAGAACTTATATGGCTGGCTTGTAGACACTTGGCTGGCTCAGTCGGTAGAGCATGTAACTCTTGATTTCAGAGTTATGAGTTCAAACCCCACACTGGGCATGGAGCCTACTTTAAAAGAATTAAAAACAAAAAAAGAAGTTATAACTAATATTGCAAAATGTATGCAAACTCTTCTGCTAAATTGGATTGAAGGCCACATTTGTTATCAAGAGCCTTGGGTACAAAAAGGACAGAAAAGAAAACAGGAACACTAAAAGGTTTTGTTTCTCGCTCCCTAAAAACTAAGATAAACAGTATATGACCAGTTGGGGAGGAAGCACAAAATGAATGTTCACACATTCTTTTTTTCCTCTTTTTTAAAGATTTTTTTTAATTCATGAGAGACACAGAGAGAGAAAGAGGCAGAGACACAGGCAGAGGAAGAAGCAGGCTCCTTGCGGGTAGCCTGATGGGCAACTCCATCCTGGGACCCCGGGATCACATCCTGAGCCAAAGGCAGTTGCTCAACCGCTGAGCCACCCAGGCGTCCCTATGTTCACACATTCTAAGTAAAAATTATAAGGGCAAAAAGACTTTAGTTTCAAATGGTAATTTCCTCTTGAGCTCTAAGGTTAGAAACAGAATGGACTTTTCTAGAGCAGATCACTTATGATAGGGAAATTTTCTCTTCCCACTAATGTCCTCTCAGTGACCAGTGCTAGGGTTAGAATTAAGATGATGTGAACTAGCATCCTTTTGCATGTGCTCAGTGTTTTTATGACAGGATGGGGGTGCAGGGATGAGGCCTACAGCTAAAAGTAGATGCATTTTATCATTCTAGCTCAAGACTCCTCCTCATTTTTCTCTTTGGTGAGTGTACAATCTCACATTATGCCAGGAAATAATTTTTTCGAATAGGAATTGAGGCATATTTTTTTTCTTTTGACAAATGCCATACAGATAAACCTCTCAGCATAATTGGCCTTCTTTGAAAGATTTTCATGTGGAATATTTATAGTGAAATGTAAGTCTGTCTGGTATATAAACAGAGTTAATTGCAGCTATTATACTCTCCTTTACACTTCTCAGTGATTGCTTAGAATGTCACGTCTCGATATACTTTCAAGAAAATTGGAATTTAAAAGTTAGTTTTGAAAAGAAGGCAGGAAAAAAATGAGTTTTGTGGGATGGATAAAGTGCTTAATGTTCTTTTGGTGGGTAGAGTCAATAATGTTACCTTTCTTGAGTTAAGAGAAAGAAAGACTGTGTTTGTTTACCTGAATTTCTTGTCTGTTGTCATTGTTTTTTTTTTTTTCCCTTTGGTTGAGTTTTTCTCTTTTAGTTGTGTGCTGGGATTGACTAGAGAAAATACAGGCATACCCTGAAGATATTGTGGGTTGTGTTCCAGACCGCTGCAATAAAGCAAATATGGCAATAAACGGAGTCAAATGAATTTTTTGGTTTCCTAGTACATGGAAAAGTTATGTTTACACCATATTGTGGTCTATAAACTGTGCAATAGCATTATGTCTAAAAACAATGTATATGCCTTAATTAAAAAACCATCCACCAGGGCACCTGGCTGGCTAAGTTGGTTGAATGTGTCTGACTTTGGCTCAAGTCATGATCTCAGGGTCCTGGGACTGAGCGTCTCGACAGACTCTGCACTCCATGGGGATTCTTCTTCTGCCTCTCCTTTTGCCCTTCCTCCCACTTGTGCACGTGCTCTCTCTCTCTCTCTCATATAAATAAATAAAATCTTAAAAAAAAAGCCATCCTCTGATGTGGTATGTATATACAATGGAACTGCAGCATATTTGGAATATGCTGGAATATTACTCGGTCATAAAAAGAATGGAATCCTGCCAAATGCAATGATGTGGGTAGAACTAGAGGGTACTATGCTAAGTGAAATAAGCCAGCCAGAGAAAGACAAATACCGTATGATTTCACTCATGTGTGGAATTTGAGAAACAAAACAGATGAACATGGGGGAAGGGAAGGAAAAATAAGATAAAAACGGAGAGGCAAACCATAAGAGACTCTTAACCATAGGGAAGAAACTGAGGGTTACTGGAGGGGAGGCGCGTGTGGGGGGATGGGGTAATTGGGTGATGGGCATGAAGGAGAGCACGTGATGGAATGAGCACTGGGTGTTCCATGCAACTGATGAATCACTGAATTCTACTCTGGACTAATAATACACTATATGTTAACTAACTTGAATTTAAATAAAAAAAAAACCCATCCTCTGAGCTTTCAGTGAGTCATAATCTTTTTTTAAAAAAGATCTTATTTATTTATTTGAGAGACAGAGAGGGAGAGAGAGAGAGAGAGGGAAAGGGAGAGAGAAAACGAGCAAGGGGAAGAGGCAGTAGCAGACTCCCCACTGAGCAGAAAGCTCGATTTGGGTCTTGAGCCCAGGACCCTGAGATCATGACCTGAGCTGAAGGCAGACATTTAACTGACTAAGCACCGCCCCCCCCACCCGGTGCCCCTGTGAGTCATAATCTTCTTGCTGGTGGAAGATCTTGCCTCGATGTCGATAGCTGCTGACTGATCAGGATGGTGGTCATCGAAGGCTGGGGGTGGCTATAGCAATTTGTTAAAATAAGACAATAATGAAATTTGTGCATGGAAGTCTCTTCCTTTCACTAATAATTAATCTGTAGCATGAGATGCTGTTTGGTAGCACTTTACCCAAGTAGAACTTCTGTCAAAATCGGAGTCAATCCTCTCAAACTTGAGGCTTCATCAATTAAATCTATATAATAGTCCTCAAAGCATCTTTACCTGGAGTAGATTCCATTTCGTGAAACACTTTCTTTGCTCATCCATATGAAACAATTCCTCATCTATTCAATTTTTACCATGAGATTGCAGCAATTCAGTCCCATCTTTAGGCTCACTTCTTTTTTTTTTTGTCTTTCTATGTTTATCACTTTATTTTTAAATTATTATTATCTTTTTTACATTTTAAAATTTAAATTCAATTTGCCACCATATAGTATAACACCCAGCTCATCCCATCAAGTGTTAGGCTCACTTCTAATTCTATTTCTTTTTTTTTTTTTTTTTCTAATTCTATTTCTCTTGCTTTTTCTACCACATGGGCAGTTACTCCCTCCACTGAAGTCCTGAATCCCTCCAAGTCATCCATTAGGAATGGCACCAACTTCTTTCAAACTCTTGTTAGTGTTGATATTTTGACCTTTTCCCATGAATCATGAATGTTCATAATGGCACCTAGAATGGTAAAGCCTTTCCAGAAGATTTTCAACTGACTACCCAGACCCTTCATGGGAATGAATCACTGTCCATGGCAGCTGTAGCCTTGCAAAATATATTTCTTAAATAACAAGACTTGAAAATAAAAGTGACCTCTTGATCCATGGTTTGCAGGATGGATGTTGTGTTAGCAGGGGTAGAAACAACATTCATCTCATTGTACATCTCCATTAGAGCTCTTGGGTGACAAGGTATATTGGCTAAGAGCAGTCATATTTTGAAAGAAATCTTCTCCTCTGAGCAATAGGTCTCAGTAGTGGGTTTAAAATATTCAGTAAAGCAGTAAACTAGTAAACAGATGTGCTATTATCTAGGTTTCGTTGTTCCATGTATAGAGCACAGGTAGTGTAGATTTAGCATAGTTCTTTTTTTTTTTTTTTGATTTAGCATAGTTCTTAAGGGCCTTAGGACTTTTGGAATGGTTGAGCAATGGCTTCAACTTCAAGGCAGCAGCTATATAAGCCCCTAAAAGGAGAGTCAGCCTGTCCTTTGAATCTTTGAAGCTGGGCATTGACTTCCCCTCTTTAGTTATGAAAGTTCTAGTTGGCATCTTCTTCCAATAGAAAGCTGTTTGGTCTACATTGAAAATCTGCTGTTTAGTGTAGCCATATTCATTATCTTGGCTAGACCTTCTGGATAACTTGGTGCAGTGTCCACAACAGTATTTGCTGCTTCACTGTGTACTTTTATGTTACGGAGATGTCCTCTCTCCTTAAAACTCCTGAACCAAATTCTGCTAGCTTCGAACTTTTCTTTTGTAGCTTCTTATACTTCTTTCAGCCTTTATAGAATTGAAGAGAGTTAGAGCCTTCCTCTGGATTAGGCTTCGGCTAAAGGGAATGTTGTGGCTGGTTTGATCTTCTATCCAAACCACTAAAACTTTCTTCATATCAGCAGTTAGTCTGTTTTGCTTTCTTATTCTTCATGTGTTCACTGCAGTAGCACTTAATTTCCTTCAGGAACTTTTCCTTTGTTGTCAGCTTGGCTGTTTCGTGCAAAAGGCCTAGGCCTCACTTTCAACCTATCTTGGCTTTCGACATGCTTTCTTCACTAAGCTTAATGATTTGTAGCTTTTGACTTAAAGCTAGAGACATGCAACTCTTCCTTTCACGTAAACACTTAGAGGCCATTGTAAGGTTATTAATTGGCTTACTTTCAGTATTGTTGTATCTCTAGGAATAGTGAGGCTTGAGGAGAAGGAAAGAGGTGGGAAGTTGGCTGGTGGATGGAACAATCAGAACACACACAAAATTTATTGATTAAGTTCGCCATTGTATATGGGTGCGGTTTGTGGCACCCCAAAGCAATTACAGTAGTAACATCGAAGATCACTGATCACTGATCACCATAACAAATACAATGGCAAAAAAAGTTTGCAATTTTGTGAGAATTACCAGAATTCGGCCCAGAAACACAAAGTGAGCAAGTGCTGCTGGGAACATGGTGCTGACAGTCTTGTTTGATGCAGTGTCGCCACAAACCTTCCATTTGTTAAAAACACATTATCTGTGAAGTGCAATAAAGTAAAACACAATAAGACAATAGATTATAAGTGTTTATAAATTAGAAACAGGCTGGATTGGTGCCATCTCTTAGACAAGGTGGGAAAATGTTCTTACCAAGGAAGCGTAAGGAAGGGAAGAAATATCCAGAATCAGTATTTCGTTGGCAGATATAGTACTATTACTTATTTCTTACTCTCTTTTTCTAAATCATGCCATTCTGAGGGGACTGGCTTGCAAAATTAAGCTGAGGGTGATGGTCGTAAATAACTTTGACTTTGAGCACTTAACAGGCAAAACTACTGGCAGATGAACTTTTCCCTACTTTTTTACTTACCTTCAGGCTCTCTCCCTTTCTTTGGCCTGGTCTTGGTTGATGCACATGTTTTCCATTGAGACTCACCACCTCCCAAACACTTGTTCTGCTATTACCAGTGTGGATCTTTGTTTTGAGGCTGGTTGGCACCCATTGGGAGTTCCTGCCCACTGCTCCAATGATACTGTTATCCCTGTCGACTGAGGCCTCTTACTCTGTTGCCTCACCAGTGTTACAGTTCTCTAACTGAAGAACATCCCAAAGTTTTAGATGGATCTCTCTGTCCATCTAAAACTCTTTATTTTATGGAGATTTAGACAACCAATTCCAAGGGTGGGTTGTAGACATTTGAATGACAACACACAATGCTACAAATTTTGCCTTTTTATCTGCATCAAATCAGTGCCGCAGGAAGACATCTTGGTGCTTCAGTAGCCTTTGACTTCAGCAAGGGTCTTCTATCTTCTCAAACACAGTTGTCTTAGTGACAGGGGATGAGCAGAATTTTAGAGACTCTGCCAATTTGGTCTTGGCCAGAAGACCCATACGTTCCTTAGGTACAAAAGACTCCCTGAGAGTTGGTTCTGCTCTGATGTTGCTCAGGAGATGGTCATGCAAATTAAATCCTACTTCTGAAGACCTTTTGAAGCCTTTTAAAAAGGAAAATTCTTCCACAAATGTGCTGACCTGATATTTCACTTAAATACCTAGAGTCTTAATTAAAACAATTTTTCAATCATTTCTCAAGTAATTCTCTAGGGGTATCAATCGCTCTATTTTTCTGCAAATGATAATGAGGTCATAGAAATGAGATTTTTCTGGGAAGTCTGACCATAGCTCCAGTCCCAGCACAATCTCTCTCTCATCCTAACCTTTGACTTTACACTGCTAGAATTTGCATTAGGCACTTCTACATGGCAAGTTGCTTCTTACTATGGCCTTTCTCAGTCCACAGCATTTATTGAGCACCCACAGGGCTGGTTCCAGTACCAGAAGAAATGACAAGTTTTTGCTCTGAAAGCTCTTGCAGTGTGGTTGATCCTATTGGGTCAGGTAGAGAGTAGGGTGTGGTCTCCAGGACAACAAGAGGCCACATGTTTTGTCAGTCCAAGAGGAGATAGACACCTGCAAGGATAGACTTCCGACAGTATTTCTGGAAGGAGATAGAATAGGTGATCTTTCAGAGCATGGGCTTTCAAGTCAGATAGATTTGGGCCCAAATTTTGGCTCCACTGTCCATGAGCTGTGTCCTTAGACAAGTTTCTTAACCTCTTTATAGCTTAGTTTCCTCTTCTGTAAAAAGAGGAATGATAATATTATACTTACCTTATGTAGACTTGTTTCAAGGATTAAAAAAGGCTTAGCACTGAACCTGGAATACAACTTAATAGTCTTCATATTAAGTGGCCTATTGGCCTCTTCTTGGAAACTGCTTGTCCCAAGGAGGGCCCAAAGACAGAAATAACCACAGAAATATCGAACATTTTGATTATACCCAGGGAGAGGTGCATTTTCTCTATCGAGAGCCACTGACCCCTGGTAGAGAAGGATCAATTGAAGGCCTTGTAAAAAAAACTAATTTGCTTTTTTCCCTTCAGGGAAATATAAAATATTGAATTTACCTACTTTTAAGAACAAGGAACATAGCACTTTACTCAATAAATACCTCGAATAGATTTCTAGAACTTTAAGGGACCTCAGAGACCATCTACTATAATCTCTTTATTTAATAGATGAGACAGCTGAGGGCCAGAAATATAAACTGACTTCGTCATAATTACTTTCCTTCACCATGACAGACCACAGGAATAAAGCTTTTACTTTTACCTCCTAGCATTTTCCTGCTATACTGTGCGTCTAGTAGTGCAGCAAAATAATAGGGAGAGGAAGAGAGAAAGGAAATTGAGAAGAGGGAGAGAGAAGGAAAAGGAGTCTGAATGAGGAGGATACACATAGAAGAAGGAAAGGACAGAGGAAGAATGAGAAAATAAGAAACAAGGTGGTCATTTCTTTCTTTTTTTTTAAAAGATTTTATTTATTTATTCATGAGAGACACATGGAGAGAGGCAGAGTCATAGGCAGAGGGAGAAGCAGGCTCCCTGCAGGGGGCCTGATGCGAGACTTGATCCCAGGACCCCGGGATCACACCCTGAGCTGAAGGCAGATGCTCAACCATTGAGCCACCCAGGTGTCCCCAATGTGATCATTTCTAACAGCAATAGGGTTTCATTAAATGTACATCATGTCAAGCTAACCTTCTTTACTTTTACTTTTTCTTTTTTCAAAAGAATTTTATTTATTTATTTTAGAGAGAGAGAGAGAGAGCAAGAGACAGTGAGCCTGAGTGTGCGAGTGGGGAGAGGGGCAGAATAGGAGGGAGAGGCAAAGGGAGAGAATCTCAAGCAGATTCTGAGTTGAGCACGGAGCCTGACACGGGGCTCGATCTCATGACCAAACTCAAGAGTTGGATGCTTAACTGAGTCACTCAGGGGTCCCTTAACTTTCTTTACTTTTTAAATGAGGTCTGATACTTTGAATGAATATTGCAGTAGTGACAGACCTCATCACCAGCTGGGAGTCTATAGCAAGAATCCAGTTGAGAAATGTTAATGACTCAGACTAAGGTGACGGCAATAGAGTGGTTCTGGGGGTTGGATTTGAGGTATATTTCAGAGAGATAGAGAGATATACTGTTGGGTTGGATTTTAGGAGGCAAGTGAATTCAAAGTTTTGACTTGGGTGGCTCAGTTGGTTAAGCGTCTGCCTTTGGCTCAGGTCATGATCCCAGAGTCCCCGGGATGGAGCCCCACATCAGGCTCCCTGCTCAGTGGGGATTCTGCTTCTCCTTCTCCCTCTGCTTGCCACTCCCTCTGCTCGTGCTCTCTCTCTGTCAAATAAATAAAATAAACCTTAAAAAAAAACCCAACAACATTCTTGGCTTAGGTAATAAGATGGATGGTGATAACCATTTACTAAGACTGGGTAAGCCTTTGCGCATGCTTTATTTGATTTCCCTGGGAAAATTCTGAGCATACAGTTGGATTTTTAAAAAAATTATAGTTCAATTTGCCAACATATAGCATAACACCCAGTGCTCATTCCATCAAGTGCCTCCCTCAGTGCCCGTCACCCAGTCACCCCCACCCCCCGCCCACCTCCCCTTCCACCACCCCTAGTTCGTTTCCCAGAGTTAGGAGTCTCTCATGTTCTGTCTCCCTCTCTGATATTTCCCACTCATTTTTTCTCCTTTCCCCTTTATTCCCTTTCGCTATTTTTTATATTCCCCAAATGAATGAGACCATATAATGTTTGTCTTTCTCCGATTGACTTATTTGGATATTTGAATCGGGAGCTCAGGAAGGAGCAAGGCTGAAGGTACAAATGCAGGAGTTGCTGGTATAACGATATTTATGGTACCAGATGAGATCATCTCGAGATGGAATGAAAATAGAAAGGAGAAGGATGCTGAAGGCTGAGTTCAGAGTGCTCCATCTTTTAGAAGGCTAACAGAGGCAAGGCTGCCAGCAAATGAGACCCAGGAGTTATTACTGGGGGAAATACTGAAGACACAGGTTCCTTCAGTTTTTGGTTCTATTCTATTTCAGCAATCTACTAGAATTGTTAGTAAGGGACTAATGGGATATGGAAGAGTGTGGGCTGGATAGCAGCACGGGTAGGTGGGATAGGACTGTGTGCACCAAAATAGAATCAAAAAACAGATTAGTGGGAGCTTGAAGATCTGTAGACAGTATCTCAGGTCTTGCCCGAGTCTCATGAACCTGGTTAAAAAAAATCTCCTGAGTATAAAGAATTTGGATCAGGTCTGCAGTGATACAAAGATGAAGAGATAGTTACCATCAGATTGACGAGCAGGTTTTGGAAAAAAAAAAAAAAGGCAAATCATCATAGATGCTCCGTGTCTGTTGTGCTGAACCAAGTGTGGGGTGATGAGGGCCTGACCTGGACTGGTGGTCGTGGGAGTGGAAGAGTGGATTCTAGAGACATTTGAAAAGAACAAATTGGCAGGATTTTGTGACAGACTAGATATGGGTGTTGAAGTTGAGAGAAAAGAGGCCCAACTGATACAAGGGTACTAGAGCTAATGTTCTTAGTGTAGGAAGGATTAATAATAATATAAAAAAAAAGCCCAGCCAGACATGAGTTAATAACTCATTCTTTACTAGGACCTTTAGTCACTCTGATAGTTTGAATTTATATAGTTGGTTCTACATATTGAAAGGATAGTAAAAATAATGATAGCAAATTGGCTCTCCCAACATTAAAAGATTATGAATTAACCAATCAATGTGTTTCTGTTTGCATAAAAGCTGATAGCTGAAGCCAAATAGTGTAATAAGATCAGTTCAGACTTCACTTTTTGATAGTTTGCCAGTTGTATATTGATGTGATTGCATTTATTTATGAGGTTGCTGGTAATTTGAATTGCCCTGTGAGGGACTGAGTTATTTTACAGAACCATTCTCTCCTGCTTAACTAAATGACATTGCTCTTACCCCTCTGAAAGCAGGGCCTAGTGGCCAAGTAGACATTTCTGCCCCCTAGTGAAGAGGCTCTTAGTGATTGGAATGTGTGAGGGCCGTGCCTGAAAGGCCTGCAGCATTTTCTATGCCTCAGAGATTTGGTTATGATCCTGGGTGGTGTTCACAAGTTGGGAGGAGGCAGTTCAACTTTCTTAAGGGGAAAAAAAACTCTTTTCAAGCACTTACTTATATAATGACTCGCTTGCATAGAATCATTTCTTACCCCTAGCTTGAACTCAGGTATGTCGTAGGAAGGAGTGAATATTGTGGTTTTAGAAGCTCTCTAATTTGGACTTTCCCAATATTCCCTATGAGATTAGCTCAAGGTCAGAAGTTTTACTGTGTATGTCATTTTGTGCCCATTTTGCCTGATTTTGCTTCTATAAGAACATCAGCCCCTAAAACTGAGAGTCGAGTTTCTACCTCTCCAAGTTCTGAATGTGATGATGTATATTTAGATTAGTGCCATAAATATTAGAATAGTAGGAATTTAGAACTAGAATTAAATAAGATATCATCAAGTCTACTTTCTAGTCTAAAGGGTTGATTCATTTGGCCACTTTATACACCAAATTTATGACAGAGGTGCTGTGCTCTCAGTGCATCCTATCAGGTAGCAAATGATTTTGATTTGTCCCATTACTGGTGATGTAGACTTTGATCATTTGATAAATGTGGTATCAGATTTTTCCACTGTAAAGTTATTCCTTTTGCTTTTGTAATTAATAAGTGTTTCATGGGGAGGTACTTTAAGACTTTGTATATGTCTCCTTCCTCATCAAATTTTACTAGCTATTACCTGTTGATTTTTCTTGTCTGGATTGCTACGATTTCTTGTCTGGACTGCTACGATGGTTACCACATGGTGATTTTTCCAATTCTTTTTTTTTTAAATTTATTTATTTATGATAGTCACACAGAGAGAGAGAGAGAGAGAGAGAGAGGCAGAGACATAGGCAGAGGGAGAAGCAGGCTCCATGCACCGGAAGCCCGACATGGGATTTGATCCCGGGTCTCCAGGATTGCGCCCTGGGCCAAAGGCAGGCGCTAAACCGCTGCGCCACCCAGGGATCCCTCCAATTCTTTTTTTAGAAAATATTTTATTTATTTATTTGAGAGAGAGACAGAGAGAGAGAGAGAGAGAGAGAGAGGCAGAGACACAGGCAGAGGGAGAAGCAGGCTTCTCACAGAGAGCCCAATACTGGACTCGATCCTAGGACCCCAGGACCACGACCTGAGCCAAAGGCAGCCACCATCAGGCATCCCGATTTTTCTAACTCTATCATTCATCTACAAAGATTAGTTGGCATTTCGTTGTAAGGAAAAGTTTTCTTTGTCCCCATTTGGTCTCATATATTGGTTTGGACTCAGGGATTTCCTTTTTGTTCAATGATGCATAATTTATTTCTATTATTACTTATTTTGATGTTCAGTTTGTCCCAGATAGGCCAGTAGAAGGTGCTTCAAGTTGGTTCCTGTGCCCTGTAGATGCATTTCCATCATTTTGTTTTTCTAATTCAATTAAAAACTTCCAGTGAGGCTGGCATACAGTATTATAGAAGTTTCAGGTGTACCATGTAGTGATTCAACAGTTCCATATATCACTCAGTGCTCATCATGATAATTGTACTCTTACTCCCCTTCACCTATTTCACCCATCTCCCTACTTACCTCCCCTCTGGTAACCATCTGTTTGTTCTCCATAGTTAAGAGCCTATTTTTTAGTCTATCTCTGTCTCTCTTTTTCTTTGTTCATTTGTTTTGTCTCTTCAATTCCACATATGAATGACATCATATGGTATTTGTCTTTCTCTGGCTGACTTATTTCACTTAGAATTATACTCTCTAGATTCATCCATATTGTTGCAAATGTTTTCTCATTTAATTTTTAAATTGCGGCAAGGTATGTAAAGCATAGAATTTACCATTTTAGCCATTTTTAAAGTGTACCATTCAGTGGCATTAAGTACATTCAAAATGTTCTGCAACTATCATCACTACCTAGTTCCAGGAATTTTTTATCTCTTCACATGAAAACCCTATACCCATTAGACATTCATTCCCCATTCCCTTGTCCCTCTGGCCCTTGGTGACCACACATCTGCTCTCTCAGTAGATTTGGCTATTCTGGATATTTCACAGAAACGGGATCATACAATATGTGGTCTTTCATGTTTGGCTGCTTTCACTTAGTGTAATGTCTTCCAAGTTCATCCATGTTGTAGCCTGCATCAGTACTTCATTTTTTAGTGGTTGTGTTGTATGGCTATACCACATTTTGTTTATTCATCCATCTGTTGATGAACATTCAGGTTGCTTCCATCTTTTGGCTATTATGAATAGTCCTGTTATGAAAATGCATATGCAAGTTTTCATTTGAATACTTGTTTTCAATTATTTTAGGTATATACCTACCAGTAGAAACAAACTGAGAGTTGCTTGTGGGATAACTGGGTGACGAACACTAAGGAGGACACACGATATGATGAGCACGGGGTATTATACAGTGTGTTGGCAAATTGAATTTAAATAAAAAGAATACAGTAGCTTATAGTCACCATGTTGTACATTAGATTCCCAGAACTTATTCCTCTTAAACTGGAAGTTTGTACACTTTGAACCTAGACCTCCCCATTTATTCTCCCCCCTGCCCACCCTTTCCTTCTGCTTCCAGTCCCTGGGAAATACCATTCTACTCTGTTCCTATGAATTTGATGTTTTTAGATTCCACTTATAAGTGAGATCATACTGTTTGTATTTTTCTGTCTGGCTTATTTCACTTAGCGTAATGCCCTCCGGGTTCATCAATGTTGTTGCAAATGGCAAGATTTTCTTCTTTTTCATGCTGAATATTATACTATAGATGGATGTTTAGGTTGTTTCTATATTTTGGCTCTTGGAAATAATGTTGCAGTGAACACAGGAGTGTAAATATGTCCTCAAGTTACCGATTTTACTTCCTTTGGGTATATACCCAGAAGTGGGATTGCTGTCATATGGTAATTCTCTTGTTAATTTTCTGAGGAATCCCCATACTGTTTCCTACAATGACTGCACCATTTTTCATTCCCACTAAGACAAACACTGAATTTCTACACTAACATAGTGTTTATTCTAGGCTTTCCCTGCCCTAGCCCTGATAGTAGCCATATCTCCTTGGAATCTTGGTTCCTTTTAGAGAAGAATAATAGTCAGAAATCAAGTCTTGGGTATGAGGTATATTATTAATTTTAGGGTGTTGATGTTCCTAGGCCCTCTCAGGGGATAGAGCTATGTACACATACAACCCCCCACACACATATTGAGAACCATGAGCTACCATGAGCTATCAATACTTGCACTTCCAAACCATCACAGAGTTCACTCTAGTTTTCTCCCTTTATATGTAACTCTCTTCTCTGACAGTGAAGAACATGGCATCTCAATATCTTTACTTATTACAACCAGTCTCCCTCTACCACCACTCTTTCCCACTCTATAGATGATCTTCTCACTCTACTTGGACTTTGACATTTTTTGCTATGCTATTACTACCTCTCTCCTGGGTGGACACTCTCTTCTCTTGCTTCAGCTTGGACAATTCATACTAGGTCACAGAGATCATCTCATTTTGCTCAAGTGTCAATCACCCCTGCTTAGCTGCTGTGGCTACCTTCTTCGCAGCTCCCAGATGCCTACCTTGGTTGGCCCCACCCAGCAGTCTGTGGACTAAATTACTCATGAAGGAAGTAGAGAGGGAGGAAGGAAGGAAGGAAAGAAAGAAACAAGCAAGGAAATCAGTCCATTTCTAGGCTCATCATTTTTTTTCTTTGTAATCCTACAACTTTCTCTGTGTTCAATGTACTTCTTGCTGATGTGTATCCTTTAATAATTATTTTTGTGTTTTTGGCAGATGGATTTGCTGGCTATAAAATTCTAGCAGAAGTCTTTTTTTCCCTCTCTGCACTTTTTTTAAAATACACTTTTTTTTTTGGGGGGGGGAAGTTATTTTAGATTTACAGAAAATTGACAAGGGTAATACAGTTTTCATATACTCCTCATTGATTTTCTCCCTTAGGTTAACATTCTAGATGACCATCTCTCTGCACCTAGAAGATATCATTTCATTAACTTTCGATATCTACACTAGCTAACAAGAAATCTGCTGTCACAATTGTCACTCTGTCTTAGATTGTTGTTTCTCTCTGCTAGATTTAAAAACTGTGTCTTTAATCTTAATTTCTATAGTTTCCTTTTAGCGTGTCTGAGTTTGGCTTTATTTGTATTTATTCTGTTTAGTACTCGGATTATATTGAGCTGATGAGTCATCAGATTTTCTTTCTTTTAATTCTGGAAAATTATCAGCAAAATTTCTTCAAATATTGCTTCCTTATCATTCATTTCAATTTATTCTTCTGGAATTCTTATTTATTAAAATGTTGGAATTTCTCAATCTACTTCTATTGTTTCTTTTTAAAAGATTTTATTTGAGAGAGAGAGAGAGAGAGCATGAGTAGCAGGAGAGGCAAAGAGATAAGTAGACTCTGCACAGCTGGTAGAGCCTGATGTAGGGCATGTTCTCAGGACCCTGAGATTATGACCTGAACAAAGTCAGACGCTTAACTGACTGAGCCACCCAGGTGCTTCTCTACATTTTTTCCCCTTAACTGCTTATTTAAACCAATCAATCAATCTAGCTATCTCTCTACCTACCTATCATCTATCTTTGTCTAAAAGGCAGAATAATCTGGTCCTGTTTATTGTATTTTTAAATTCAATCACTGTATATTTCCTTTCTTAATTTCTACTTGCTTGCATTAAATATCCACCTATTCTTGTCTCAGTTTTTGCCTGTCTTTGTTGAAAAATTTTTGCATCCTTTTTAAGTGAAGGTTATGCTGCACTCTCTCTTTCTCTCTCTCTCTCTCTTTTTTTTGTGTGCAAATAGTCCAGGTTTCTAATTTAAAGTCTTTGTTAAGCTGTTCTATAAAATTAATTTTCAGAGTGGATGCGTGATTGTTAATTTTGTTGATTTTCTTTCTTAGCAACCAATTATTGTTTTTGGAATTTGGGTTTATCCAGTAATTTTAGATAAGACTTTTTTGTTTCTTATTCTTGTTTCTTTCTCCCACTCACCCCATTTGCCTCTCTGTCCAGTATTTTTGTGGTACCCTTCCCACCAACCATTTTTTGGGTCCCTAATCTGTAACTAGGCTTTAAATCACTGTTCAGGGTTTCTGTCCTATAGTGACGGAGGAATGCCCAAGAATCAGTCAAATGGCTAGTCCGCAGTTTTGGCTTAGTTCTTATCAAGGCAGTGCGTTCCAAAGTGATAGCTTTTGTATTTTTAACAGGAGTAATATTTCCTCCAAAAAGGTGAAAATTGATTCTTAGAAGGCTAAAAATCTTAGATATTACAGTGGCCCTTCAAAGCTCAACCATATACCTAATAATCTTATTATTTAGTATTTAATTTCTCTCTTTAGGAAAAACTCGAATTTTTCTTCTGAGGGGGATAATAGTGAGAAAAATGGAAAAACATTGCTATAGCTCTAGGCAGAAGTCAGTTAGGTTTTGTTCAGTCTACTTCCTTAAATAGTGAGCCTTCTTCCCCATCATCTGTGGAGCTTTTAAAACTCTTGGACTCTTGAAGAGCTGAATTTCTGGCCAGCATAGCCATAGCTTCAGCCTGCCTCTCAGTTTTGCATTTCTGTTCCATGGAGATGTTTATCTTGTTTTCAAATCTAGAAATGTTTTCTCTTTTCGTATTTAACTGCATATTACTATATATTTGGAGCATAAAGGGAAGCATCCAAGCATGAACTCGTTACACATCTTGGCTAGAAGTCAATGTTTACTATTTTATTTACCAAGCATTCTTTTCTTTTTTTGTATATATATTTTTATTGGAGTTCGATTTGCTAACATATAGCATAACACCCAGTACTCATCCCGTCAAGTGCCCCCCTCAGTGCCCATCACCCAGTTACCCCATCCCCCTGGCCACCTCCCCTTCCCACCACCCCTTGTTTATTTCCCAGAGTTAGGAGTCTCTCCTGTTCTGGCTCCCTCTCTGATATTTCTCACTCATTCTCTCTCCTTTCCCCTTTAATCCCTTTCACTACTTTTTGTATTCCCCAAATGAATGAGACCATATGATGTTTGTCCTTCTCCGATTGACTTACTTCACTCAGCATTACACCCTCCAGTTCCATCCACGTTGAAGCAAATGGTGAGTATTCATCGTTTCTAATGGCTGACGAATATCCCACTGTACATAGACCACGTCTTCTTTATCCATTTATCTGTCGATGGACACTGAGGCTCCTTCCACAGTTGGGCTATTGTGGACATTGCTGCTAGAAACATTGGGGTGCAAGTGTCCTGCCATTTCAATGCATCTGTATCTTTGGATTTACCAAGCATTCTAACGTCTTTTTTTTTTTTTTTTTTCTCAGAGAGAGAGAGAGAGAGAACGGAGGGGGAGGGACAGAGGGAAAGGGAGAGAATCCCAAGCCGACTGTGCTGAGCAGGGAACCTGTAAATGGTTTTAAAATGTGTGTATTCAATCCAATCAAGGGAGCTTGATTTCACAAGCCTGAGATCATGACCTGAGCCAAATCAGGAGTCAGTCACTTAACCGACTGAGCCACCCAGGCGCCCCCATTCTAATGTCTTTATAAGTTTTTTCTTATATACTTATAAAACACTTATGACACTTATATAAGAGATAATACAGGAATATCCAGCTGACAGATGTCAATTTAGTTGATTATCTGTGCTTTACTTTCTAGTTTAGTGTTTTTGAGGTTTCTGAGTAATGTAGATCCTTTTTAGTTAGTGCCATACTCTCTGAGAGTTTCTGGGCTTTTGGGGTCCCACTGTTCTGCAGCTGGAAATTTATGGCCAAGTCTCTCAAGGGTACACTCAACTCGCTCATAATCTGCTCTCTAGTAGCATTTGCAATTACATTCCAGAAGCCCTTCCATTGTTTCAGCCTGGGTAGCATGACACTTCAACAATTCATGTTTTATATGGTAGTAGGCATAGTGGTTAAAGGGACAGATTGCTTGGTTTATTGGGTCCTCTGTCTCTGTCTCTTGGATTTAATGCAGTTGGTTTTAGGAAGAGGCTCTTTCCAACTTCAGAAAGACTTGTGACTGACAAGACAGTTATTTCTTTTGCTCAGAGACAAGCAAAATGAAAGAAAAGTCATTCATAATTCTATCGTCTATTTTGGTTTGTATTCTTGTAGGCCCCCAAATGCATTTACTTATATGTTGATATATAATATCCTACTATAAAAGCGATTATGCTGTAGGAGGAAAATATATTTCTCTCACTTATTAATATATAGTGAATATATTCCTGGGTCAGTAACAATGGAATCCACATCGTATTCTTTTGTATCATTTTTCTGTTTTAAACCATTTAGATTCTTTCCAGCGTCCAGCTATTTTAAACAATACTGATGTGAACAAGCTTATTCATATATTTTTGTTCATTTGTTAGTGTTGGAGGAGATCATGGAGAGGACGTGACCGTGAGTTGACCCGAGAGCTGGATCCGGGCAATGGGAGGTTCCTCACCCCCTCCCCGTCCGTGGAATGTATGCTCCCCCACCGTTCCCACAGTGGGAGCCCTTTTCAAGGACATGGCCTCAAGAGAATAAGGTGGTGTTGAGACCATTTGGATGATATGGAGTGACCCAACCCAGTGAAGTTCTCTATATAACCCAGAGAGCTGTCGGTGTGCAGGTGTCTATAACGCAGGTTGCTGCTGGTGCGCAGGTGCCTATAACTCGGGTTGCCGCCGGTGCGCAGGTGTCCATAACCCGGGTTGCTGCCGGTGCGCAGGTGTCTATAACCCGGGTTGCCGTCGGTGCGCAGGTGTCTATAACCCGGGTTGCCGCCGGTGCGCAGAAGTCTATATCCCGGGTTGCCGCCGGTGCGCAGAAGTCTATAACGCAGGTTGCCGTTGGTGCGCAGGTGTCTATAACGCAGGTTGCTGCTGGTGCGCAGGTGCTTATAACCCGGGTTGCCGCCGGTGCGCAGGTGTCTATAACGCAGGTTGCCGTTGGTGCGCAGGTGTCTATAACGCAGGTTGCTGCTGGTGCGCAGGTGCCTATAACCCGGGTTGTCGTCGGTGCACAGGTGTCTATAACTCGGGTTGCCGCCAGTGCGCAGGTGCCCATAACCCGGGTTGCCGCCAGTGCGCAGGTGTCTATAACCCGGGTTGCCGTCGGTGCGCAGGTGTCTATAACGCAGGTTGCCGCCGGTGCGCAGGTGTCTATAACCCGGGTTGCCGTCGGTGCGCAGGTGTCTATAACCCGGGTTGCCGCTGGTGCGCAGGTGTTTATAACCTGGGTTGCTGCTGGTGCGCAGCGGCAGAGAACTCTCGGTCTTGCGGCTACCTGGGAGCAGCCTGGTGAGTCAGCTCCGCGCCTGTCTCACCTGCCACCTAGTGCCCTGCGGTGGCGGCCCCTCTCTCCTGCCTCTGCCCACCCCGGGTCTGAGAGCCTGTTAGTGAACCTACAGTTAGGAAGCATTATCACAACAAAGTTCTAGAGACCCTTGGTTCTCTTTACTCGGGGGCAACCAGAAGGCCGGGGGAGGACTGCTGTGACCATACCTCGGGGAGAGCCAGGCGTGCAGCAGGCACCGGGAAATGTCACCAAACGAGCAAGGTGTCAGGGTTGGGCCAGGGGTAGCATGGGTGAAAATGCAAGTAGCTCTGAAGAGTCTCAGGAGACAACTGAGATACACAGCTCTGCGTCCCTCAAGGAGGGTTTTCCTGAAGCCTGAAAACCTGGAGGTATGTTTCCTAGCAACACGTTTTGCCCTTTCAGCCGGTTTAGTCCTGAAACAAAATAAAATTTTATTTTTATGATTGAATGAGTTCAGAATACATTATGCCCACTCTTATGTCTGGAGTCATCTTTATCTCCCTTTATTACATTAGCTCTAAATGAACTTTTCCAATTTTCCGTCATGTGCTTTGGTGGTCCTTTTTACCCTCCAATCGAGATTATGGAACAAGGTTGAAGGGAGGAAGTAAATATTTCAAAATTTGGAGCAACTGGTCACCTAGGAAAGAAAAATATAAAAATCTTCCTCTTGCTCTGTTTTTTTTTGTTTTTTAAATTTAAATTTAAATTTCTAGCCTTAACTGAAGTGGTGTGATCCTCTAAAGTCAGGCTCTCATTTCTCAACGGGTCAGGGTAGAGTTATTACTCTAAGTGTAGGTCCCAGGTATGGCCTAAATGCAGTGAAAGCGTCAACTTTCCGAAACGTCTGTCTTGAGTCCTCTGCCTAGAATGCGGCAAGAACCAGGCAGTTGCCAAAGGGTTCAGAGCAGCCCAAACCGCATCAGGTTGATGAGCTGAGGTGTGGGAACTTTACTCATGGGAGAGACCCCCAGACCCTACTTGTAACTATTCTCCGAAACCAACAAGTTTTCATTAGTAGATTCTGAACATGTAGCAGATTATTAGCCGTAGGTTAGGAAAGGGAGCGGGGAAGGCTGGAGAGAAGCAGAAGCTGAGCTTCCCAAAGGAAAGCAACAGAAAAACCAAAACCTCAGAAGACAGCAGTGTGGAGCTCATAAATTTATGGGTAAAGAGTCTCCCCCAGAGCGCAGCGCCCCCCCCCCCCCCAGGGCAGTCACTGATGTGCACAAGGATGAGCCATCCGTAAGTGTTACTTCAGGGTAATCTGTTTAAGAAAGCTGTGTAGACTGCAATGGGGAAGGATTTCCACTGAAAACCATGAGCATCATGAAAGTCTTGATGCTCTAGGGCTTGCAGTTGTCGGGCAAGGTTGGCTTTTCCCAAAGGCTTCTGCGTGGTTAATGCGTAACCAGGTGACTGAGACTGATTATTTTCCTCCTTGATTATAAGGCTTAAACAACGAAATGTTTGGTGAAATAGTGGATATCGATCACTTGTTTTTTTTTTTTTAAATTTTATTTATTTATTTATGATATTCACACAGAGAGAGAGAGAGAGAGAGAGGCAGAGACATAGGCAGAGGGAGAAGCAGGCTCCATGCACAGGGAGCCCGACATGGGATTCGATCCCGGGTCTCCAGGATCGCGCCCTGGGCCAAAGGCAGGCGCTAAACCGCTGCGCCACCCAGGGATCCCTCGATCACTTGTTAAATGAAGTCCTATATATGCCTGGCTTGGGTGGAAAGTAGATGAGGTGGGGAGGAGCGAAAGCAGTTGTAAATGACCCAATTTGACGGAACGAGTGGAGGTGCTGGGCACAGGTGGCGCTGGGCACAGTTTGGGTGCTGACGTGCATGTGTGTAGAGTTGAAGTTGTGCTTCTTTCAAGACTGGCTCTCACCTAGGGCTTTGGTGGTCACACCTGGAGCTGAATGTGATGGAGGATGGGTGGAGGAGGAGAGGGAGCTTGGGTGGACCAGGTTCTAAGTTAAGGGATCCTGAAGTGGAACCTGCTTATGGTAGCCCACGCTGTGTGTGTAGGGGCTGTTTTATGTGGCATTAGGATCCTAGTCCTTCTTATGAGGTAAGAAGACTGGGTGACCTTGTAGCGACGTCCGTTTGGCCTACCCCTACCCTGTAGACCTGCAGTGGCATCTCAGCAGGTTGGTGAAGAGTTCCTGGCCATGCCTGGTCCTTCTGGGCCACAGTGACGGGGTGAATAGCAAAGTAAGAGGAGCCCTGAGGCTATTATTCTGGTAAGTCTAGTTCCTATTCACTAAAAATAAGAAAAGGAAAGAAAAAACTGAATTATTTAGGTTATTGATGTAGATGGGTTTCTTCTTTCCTTAATTCACCTGTGGAGAGTCGTTTCATAATAATTCATGGAATGTAAGATAAGTACAGGCTTAGTTCTTCAAAGAAAGAAGAGTAGAGTTTTAGAAGATACAAATTTCACTAAAATTTCCATTCTTAATCGATAAGGCATTATTCCCTTTAAAGTCTTTGTTATGAAAACTGCATAAAGATCACATAAGCATTTATTGCATAATTTAGTACCGTTGTTATTAATTTACAAAGCACTTCTTATTGGAAAAGTTTAAATTGTTTACAAGAGCCTTGTGAGGAAACCAATATTGCTCCTATTTTATAGATAAAGAAAAATGGAGCTCACAGGATTGAAATGTGTGGTCCCAAGGATCGCGGCAAAAGCTGACATTTTTTATGTGTTTTTTTCTAAGGGTTTTTTTTTTTTTTTTCTTTGTTCTTGGTGAAAAATATAATACTTGGTCAACATTTTCTTATCCTAGTTAATAGTCTCTTAAAACATGATTTTAGATAGTTGTGTGCCTTTTATTTAAAATCAGTTTATTTTTTATTATTATTTTTATTGGAGTTCAATTTGCCAACATATAGCATATCACCCAGTGCTCATCCTGTCAAGTGCCCCCCTCAGTGCCCTAAAATCAGTTTATTTAACCACTCTTCCCTTATGAGATATTTGAGTTGCTTCCAATCTGCTCTTGTGAGGGATGCTGTGAGAAACATGTTTGTCCACACATCTTTAGAGGCAAAGAGGACCGATTCATGCAGAGGTTGTCTGGAAATCCTAGAGAGGTAACAAGTCACAAGCATCTAGAAATCACCTGAAATGTGCAAAAGACTCTTCCCAGTATGGGGGCCTCGAGATGGAAAAGACCTACTCTCTGAAAGTAAAGAGGTAACAATTTGCTTACTATTTAGAGTACACAGGACTTAGTGACACGAGGTGATAATAAATCCCAAAGTCATGAAACGAACAGCAGCACGGAGTGGCAGGCTGTGGAGAGTTGATGCTCAGAAAGGTTGATTGCTTTGCTTTGGTTTGTAAGGGCTGAGAGTTGGAACCCCTGAGGTTGGAGAACCTGCGATGGGCCCCCAAGGACAGGTTAGTGTGGTATGGATTTATACGGACCCAGACCTGGCTCAGCTCCTAGTTCATATTACTAATTACCAACAACATGAACTTGGGCCACTTACTTTCTCATTTCCGGTCCCAGCTTTCTGATCTGCAGAATGGGAATAAGAATATCACTGTCACAGAGGATTAAGTGGAATAATGGCCACAAAGGACTATCAAATGTTATTTATTATAAAGGGAACCCTTTCAGAAGGGTGCCTGGAATTGTGATACCATTTTATTTTTATTTTTATTTTTTTATTTTTATTTTATTTATTTATTTATTTATTTATTTATTTATTTATTTATTTATTTTAATAATAAATTTATTTCTTATTGGTGATACCATTTTAGTCACTGTGTAGGAAGGCGAGGTACCACATAGACCTGCCACACTGATGCACCAGAGAGCCCTCCGGTAACTGGGACGGTGGGCAAACAAGGGGTTTGGGGGCAGCAGTGAAATGTTTAAAAATGGTTATGCTTTAAGGTGGGAGCAAACCCAGAAAGGAATTAAAAGGGTACGTGTCAAATGCTGTATCTCCTCCTCCTTTTGAGTTGGTTTTGCATCTAGAACATTTGCAGGTTAGTGCTCCAGGGACATGAAATGGCTTGTTGGCAGCACAGGCTGTGGGTGTTCCCGTGGCTGTGTCCTCCGAGGTTGCTCACGCTCGTGCCAGGGGGTGCATGCTCTCCTAGGTCAGTGGAGGGTCATACCTCTTTGTTGTCAAAAATCAAATTGCATGAAATTCTTCACTTCCTGTGCGAGCAGAGGAGCTGGGAGCCTCAGGAGAGTGGGAAACCATCTTTCCTCCTTAAGGTCCTGACGAAGAGGACCGCGAGTCCTCCCTACGAGGGGGCCTATGTGGAGGGCTGAACTGGACAGTGAGGAGCATTTTCAGGACTGTAAGTGGGTTGGGTGAGACAGAACAGGGGGTACCCGGGTTTCATTTGGGAGAGGCTTCTGCAGAGGAGGCCTGAGAGCTGGCAAGGGGGAGCTCCCCAAAACCTGGGGTTGCCATAGCCCAGCGTCCAGGCGGCTGAGGAGAGCTCAGGCTGGAGCCAGAGAAGGCCGTTCCTGTACGGGTGTCACCATGAGTGTGCGAGTGTGTGGGAACAGATGGGGGTGTGAGGGTGAGCAAGGGTGAGCGCGTGTGTGAGGACGGGCCTTGTTCGTCTAGTTGAGGGGAGTCTCCTGGCCGAGGCGGCAAGGTGGGGCCTGCCCGGGCCTGGTCGCCCGACCCGGTGGCGTGGGCCCGACCCGGCAGCTTCCCGGTCTCCAGAGCGTGGGTCACAGCAGTAGGCCGTGCTGGGGGCACGGAGGGCAGGGGAGGTGGGTGAGGGCGCGCCCCCAAGGCACCCCGCGGCCGTGGGGCCCGACCGCTGGTTCTACCAGGGCTGAGGAGGGGAGCCCCAGGCCCACCCAGGCTGTCCTTTGGGAGACACGGCGTGGAACCAAGTGCAAGTGTGTCCTCAGCGCTGCCCGTCATTCCTGCGGGTCTCCCATCCCTGCAAAAGGGAACCCCGGGGGTTAGCTTCCTGTTCCAGCTTCCAGACAGATTTTACTCTGCGCCTGTGGGGCAAACACAAGGAGGCACCCTTTTTCTGCAGATGATGGCCCGTATGTTGTTTCTGTGCTTTGATTTTTCTTTTTAGACTTAAAGATGTGGAGGAGAAAAAAGGAAGACATGGAAATCTTTCTATAGGGGGTACAGAATGAACTTCCTCACTTTATTTTAAGCTGCATACAATTCCATTTTTTTTTTTTTTTAAAGATGATGGATTCATGAGAGATGCAGAGAGGCAGAGACACAGACAGGGAGATGCAGGCTCCGTGCAGGGAGCCCGATGGGGAACTCGATCCCGGGATCCCGAGGTCACGACCTGAGCCAGAGGCAGACGCTCCACCGCTGGTCCCCCAAGCGCCCCCGTATTCCATTGTTTTAATGAACCTGTTTTCTCATGTGCTCCGGGTGGCCATTTAGATTGTTTGCAGTCTCTTCCAGACTGTCTGCTATGATGTCTTTACAGCCACAATACTGGGCAGGGCCACTTCATGCTTCTAGAAGGTTCCCTGTGTGCTAGAGAGGAGAGGACAGAAGGTCCTTGTACCCTTTTAGCCCCTCTGTTTCTGTGGTGAACCGTAATCAAGCCAGCTGAGAGAGTTTTCCGGGTGGGATTTGGGTTTTATACCCTCTGCCTTCATCTGTTCCTACCACGGATGCAAGCTTAGCGATTCGCTCCTGACTTACGTATTTGCTGCCCTAAAGGGAAGACGCCGCTTCCAAGGCCTGGCCCCTGGGGACTCTTCTAGAACCAGGCCCTTTCCTAGCAGAGCGTTGACGTGCCAGTAGAGGGCTCCCTCCTGTTGGGAAAAATAGACAAGTCTGTGGGAAGGGTTTTCAACTTCATACCCAGACACCGAGTGTGGTGTTCCCCTCCCGTCTAGTTGCTGGTGCGTCGTTTCCCTGCATATTTAGGAGTTGACTTAGTGCTGCCTTTATCAGCTTTTTGGGTGTGTTTAGTCGTGAGGAGTTGTGGAGAGGAAGCGGGTTCCCCCAGGGCATTAGGGGGAGGTCTGCGACCTGAGGCTCCGGGGGATTATAGTTTCCCCTCTAGGATGCCTCCCATCCTGGAGCCTTGTGTCAAGACAAGAAGCACGTCTATAGCAGGTTCCCGGAGATGTGCCTGTGAGACCCGTTAACGGGGCACTTAGCCCCTTTTATATGACCCCTGGTGACGGCTGTGTGAGGCGCTGCTCCCGTGGAGTCGGTGAAAATCCCCCTCAGCCGGCGGTGATTTGGCATCTCGTGAGGCAGGCCCGGCAGGAATGGGCCCCTGGGCCCGATCTCTCTCCTCGTTCTTGACTGGAAGAAACGATTCCTGTTTGCGTACAATCCCCGCTCCCTCAAAAAAAACAAAACAAAACAACAAAAAAAAAACCAAAAAAAACCAAAACAGTTCAGGAACCTGAGACTTAGGAGGTGACGTATGTTGCCCAAAGTGACACAGGTCACTGCTGCTTGGGGGCCAGCAGGTTCCGGGCGGGGATTCACCGCCCTCTGTCTTCTACCACACACGGCTGGGCCCGGAGGGCTGGAGGCTCCCCCTGGGGAAGGCTGAGGCCGGGCAGGGAGTCCGCAGGGAGGGGACGGCAGGCCAGGGGGGCCCCGCTTCGGCCTGCGTGACAGCAGGTCCACACCGACTGTCTTCTGAGGTGGGCGCCGTCCAGGCGCCCCCTGTGTCGCCGGGGCACACCCGGGCCCTAACCACGCGAGCTCCCAGGCATGCAAGGAAGGCTCGAGGCGGCGGGAGCCGGAGGGTCGGAGGGTCCAGCTGGCCTCCCGGAACGTGGCCTGTCCCGAGGCCGAGTCTTTAAGCGCTGGCGGCCAGGGAGCCGCTGTGCGTCCTGCTGGGGGCCAGGCACAGGCCTCCGCTGCTGGCCTTCCCCAGGCCCAGCTGCCTCCCGGCCTCACCTTGGTCTGAGAGACACAAAGAAAGGGTGAGGCAAGCTGTCCACCAACCCTCCAGGTGCTCCGTGTGACTTGGGGCGAGCAGGGAGCAGGGGAGGGGAGCCAAGTCTCCATCTGGCCTGTTTACGTAAACTTGGCCCCTTTACAAACTTAAAAATACGCTTTAGGGGGTGCCTGGGTGGCTGAGTGGGTTAAGAGTCTGCCTTGGGCTCAGGTCATGATCGTGGGTCCCAGGATGGAGCCCATGTCACCGCCCTGCTCAGTGGGGAGTCTGCTTCTCCCTCTGTCCCCCGCCCCGCTCCTTGTCGCTGCCTCTTGCTTGCTCACTCTCTCTCAAATAACATCTTCAAAAAAGAAAAAAAAGAATACTCTTGACGCTGCTTTTATTTTATTTTAATTTTTAAAAAATATTTTATTTATTTATTCATGACAGACACAAAGAGAGAGAGAGAGAGGCAGAGACATAGGCAGAGGGAGAAGCAGGCTCCATGCAGGGAGCCCATCCTGGGACTCGATCCCAGGACCCCGGGTCATGGCCTAGGCCCAAGGCAGGTGCTTAACCACTGAGACACCCGGGCTGCCCTTGACACTGCATTTATTTATTTATTTATTTATTTAATTTTTTATTTTTTTGACACTGCTTTTATTTTTTATTTTTATTTTTATTTATTATTATTTTTTTGACACTGCTTTTAAACTCCATCTTATTATTATACCTTACAGGATTTTGAGCAACTTTTTTTTTTTTTTTTTTGCTTGGTTTACGTCATTTCCATTCAGTTTTACACACCTGTCAAGCATGTGCCAATAATGTTCATTTGTTCACATCTCTCAGGAGTCACAGTAAAATTATGCGGAAGTTTCTGACTGCAAAGGGATTATTCAAGGATGAGATATTCAAAAGGAGTTACTGCCGACCCCTTCCTCAAACTTCAAGATTCTACGTTGGTGGCTTAGCCCAGCGGTTCTCAACTTGAGGATGCATCAGAATGATGTGCAAGTGCTTGTTAAATTGGGGGACCCTGCTCCCAGAGTTTCTTTTTTTTTTTTTTAATGTAGTCTCCACATTGAACCTCCAACTCAGGCCTTGGAACTCACAACCCTGAGCTGAGATCAAGAGTCAGATAACTCAACCAATTGAGCCACCCTGGTGCCCTGAGTTTCTGATTCTTTAAGTCTGGAGTAGGCTCCAGATTTTGTAATTTTTAACAAGTTTCTTGGGGGCTGCTGCTGCTAGTCTGGGGAGCATTCTTTGAGAATTAATGACTCAGCACTGCAAGGTGGAAAAGCTCGAGATGGTAGAAATATTGTTGCTTCTTCCCAACCCCCGCCCTCCCATATCTGGTAGGAGAAAGTAGCCATTAAGAGGGAGAGCTTTGGACTTGAACTGTATTTGGGTTCTTCCTCCAACACTTTCAGCTATGTTATCTTAGCTAATTTATTGGACTTTGTGCCTCAGTTTTCTCATTTGAAAAAAAAATGGGGTAATAGCTTCTTTATTTTTATTTTTTTAAATTTACTTTTATTGGTGTTCAATTTGTCAACATATAGAATAACACCCAGTGCTCATCCCATCAAGTGCCCCCCTCAGTGCCCATCACCCAGTCACCCCCACCCCCCCGCCCACCTCCCTTTCCACCACCCCTAGTTCGTTTCCCAGAGTTAGGAGTCTCTCATGTTCTGTCTCCCTCCCTGATATTTCCCACTCATTTCTTCTCCCTTCCCCTTTATTCCCTTTCACTATTTTTTATATTCCCCAAATGAATGAGAACATATAATGTTTGTCCTTCTCCGATTGACTTATTTCACTCAGCATAATACCCTCCAGTTCCATCCATGTCGAAGCAAATGGTGGGTATTTGTTGTTTCTAATGGCTGAGGAATATTCCATTGTATACATAGACCACAGCTTCTGGGATAATAGCTTCTAATTCGTGGGGTCATTAGGAGGAGTGAGACCATGTGTATGATCGGTTTAGAACAGAGTATATTATATAGTCATGTAGCACATACACACAGACGTGTAGAACACATACCATGCAGACATGTAGTATATATACAGTTCTTTTTTCTAAGAGTGTTTGCACATCTCTGAAGAGGCTTATTTTGACCAAAACCAGACCCAAATAAAAAGAATTGAATATAAGGCAGGATTACTTTAAATATTGGGGAGGTAGTGTTTTTTTTTTTTTTTTTCTTTCTTCTTTTAAAGAAGTACTAAAATCCCCAGTAATGAAGTACAGCCTCGGCATTACCAAACCCTGTTACGGTCTGAGGTCAAAAGAAATCCTGGGACCTCTGAACACATCACTACTAAGGAGAGTGGGGAAAAGTTAGAAAAAGAGTACGTGGAGTGAAGGATCAGCTTTTATTTTATTTTAAAAAATATTTCTTCATGAGAGACAGAGAGAGGCAGAGACACAGGCAGAGGGAGAAGCAGGCTCCCTGCGGGGGATTTGATCCCAGGACCTGGGATCATGCCCTGAGCCGAAGGCAGATGCTCAACCAGGTGCCCCAAGGACGGGCTTTTAAACAATGGCACTCAGAACCTTCCCGGCTGTGGGAATGGGCAAGGCCATTCCAAGTTTTCAATTTGATGTTCGCATTCCCAGGCCTTGCGAAACCGCCTCCCACCCTCGCCTGCCGGGACGGTGGGGATCCCCACCCCTTCGTTTAAGGCTGTGGGTCTCCGGGATGCAAAGTGTGTTTTCCAGGAGGCCTAGCACATGAATCCAATAAGACTCACTCACTGAGATTAGATTATATTAGATTAGCTGAGTGTTCCCTTGGAAAATACAGTGCTTTGCCCTGAGGGAATGGGACACAGAAGGTGACTCGGAGGCAGGATCTGGAGTCTGGGGCACAGCGGGGACTTTGGGCAGCCAAGGGCACTGGGGGGCAGGAGAGAACTGCTGGTCCCCCAGGTCCCCAGCGGCTCATTCTGCAGGAAGAGTTCCCGCCAGGGCTTCCAGGCCCCAGGCGCCCGGAGGTCCTGCACAGCTCATTCAGGGGTTGTGCTCTGGGGACCCCTCTTTTTGCGGTGAAACGGAGGAGGGTGGCTTTCTGCTGCAGGGCTCTCTTGGCCTCCCCCCACCCCTAGTTCCTCGTGTGGAGAACTGCCTGTCCTGAAAAGAAGAAAAACCCCATTCCAGCTGTCAGTTACGCCCAGCCAAACGGTGGCTGCTTTGGGGGCACTGAGGCTGAGCTAACCCCCTTCTCTGCTTTAGTGACAACTAAGTCACCTGAAGCAAATATTAACCGAGACTTACCCTAACCCTGAGATACAGAAAGATAAATCTCACTGAGGAGCAAGCTCTGGCTTCGTTTCATTGTAATAGGTTGTGCTGTCCTAGAATTTTTTTTTAATGTCTTATTTTATTTTTAAAAGATTTTATTTATTCATGAGAGACACAGAAAGAGGCAGGCTTCTTGCAGGGAGCCTGATAGGGGACTCAATCCCAGGACCCCAGGATCATGACCTGATTGAAAGGTAGATGCTCAGCCACTGAGCCACCCAGGCGTCCCTCTTTTTTTTTTTTTTTTTTTTTGAAGATTTATTTATTTATTGGAGAGAGAGTGAGAGCCAGCAGGGTTGGGGAGGGGGAGAGGAGGAGCAGGAGAGGGAGAGAGAGGATCCTAAGCAGACTCCCCACTGAATGCAGAGCCTGACGCAGGGCTTGATGATCCCGGGACCTTGAGATCACAACCTGAGCAAAATCAAGAGCCAGATGATTCCAGGCCCCCCTGCCCTGGAGTGTTAAATTCCACTGTGTGTGTTTAGGGACATTTTCCTGGCTAACCTATGCGGTGGAGTCGGAGCACAGGGTCTGCCTCCCACTGTATCGCAGCACAGGGACCCGCCTAACTCCATGACGCATCACACATGCACCTGCAAGGTGGGGGAGGTCAAAAGGTTCATTTTGTAGCCTCTTTAAGGTTCTCCGGCTTGGCAGCAGGAGGCTTAGGACCGCTGGGGTCTTCTTTTGTCCCCCGCTGGTGGCAGCCGGGTGGCCTTCCGTTGCAAATCTAAAGTAAACTAGTGTCCGCTTGTAATGCCCTGTGACGGCACATGCTGCCGGGTGGAGTTAGGGCTGAAGGGCAGGGCCGGGGCTAAGTGCAGGTCTAGCTGGTCTGGTTTTAGACATCAGCCCTGGCCTGTCTTCACTTGACAAATGGGGGGGGAGGCGCTGGGAGGAGAGGTCACCTCTGTGGCCGGTGTCCTCGGCCCACACTGGGCTTGTGTTGGGAAGGCGAGCTGGTGCTGTGGCCCGTGGAGGGGCCCTGTGGGGAGGAAGGTGGGGAAGAGGATGTGCAGCGCAGTGATGATTCAGGAGGCTAAGTGGCTTGCAGTGGCGCTGGCAGGTGGTGCGGATAAGAATACATTATTCTGAAACTTGGACACTCAGAAATAATAGAAGGGTTAGAGAAGTTGAAGATGTTCTGAATGAGTCATTGAGTAGCTCCTGGCACCGTTGAATTTGTATCCGAGAGTCCTGTGGGCACTTCCTAGAACTAATTTACCCAAATCCAGGCCTGTATGAAGAAGCCCTTTTAGCTCTGGAAGGACACTGCTCAGGGGTTAGAGTTGGGACTTAGACCTGGGGCCTGCGAGGTTCTTGCTAACCCGAGGGTTCTCTGAATCCTTCCAGACTCATAAGGTGAACATTTCTAAGCACTTTTGCAGGCAGTTCTACCAACGGCACTGCCCGCAGCGGCCACCCTCCTCCTTGGAAAGGGCTCTCTCTGCGGCCTGGGCTCACTGCAGACGTGAACGTCTTTGGGCTCTCTTGGACAAATCAATTTTAGAGAAGCTGGAGCCAATTTGGTTGAAGTCTCCACGCACTGTTACCAGATGTGACCCTTACGTGGTAACAAGGCTTGGCGAGAATGTTATTGCCCTCGATTAATTCTCCCTCCAGGAGGAATCTTCTTTCTTTCCAGCAGAATGGTTCATAGTTTGTCAGAAGAACCATGCTCTATAAGTCTTGCAGGAGTAGAAGTTCCCCGAAATGGCTTTCCGTGTGCTTCCAGGAGACAGAAGTCTTGCTTATGACACAGGTTGAATTCATGGGGGCTGGAGACTGTAGGTTTTGAATAAAAACATCTTATGAAACACAAAGAAGGGGATCATTCTGAATCCAGACACTATTATTGTCTGGTGCATTACTGTCCCCAGGGACCATCCTACCTCTCTTAACATCAGAGCTTCCTTCAAATGCTTACCTAGAGCATCCAGACTCTTATAAGTGTTGGACCCTCACAGAATCACTCCACTGTACAGGTGGAAGCCAGACGAGTCTCTTGTCCGACAAGACACTGCAGTGAAGAAGCGATAGAGTTCTCCTTCCCATACCCCGAGTCCCCTGTTTTGTCCCTTGGGCTCAGCCCATTTGACTTCCCTCCATCGTCCCGGGCTCTCACCAGCAGCAGACCCCTTACCAGCTCCCGTGGTCCTCCCAGACCTCTGTGTTTTCAGATATTGCACCTTCCTCCAGGTCCTGCAGAAGAAAAGCAGCTTCTCTCCCCACCCCCTTAGTGACCTCTCCTCTCTGGGACTTAGTTTCCTCATCTGCAAAAGGGGGATCGTTGCCAGGAGTCACCTCGCTTATTCTTCCTCCTCTCCCACCTCAGTCAGACGTGCCTCCTCAGCGGGCACGGTGAGCCCAGCCTCTGACAAAAGCTCCAGGGCAGGGAATGCACAAAGAGTCCAGGGCTCCAGAAGCCCATGTTCCTTGTTCTTCAACTCTTTTCTTGGTTCTCTTATTGTTGCTGCCCTAAGCATATTGCTAGTTGTCCCGGCCAGAGCCCCCAGCCCTCTGTTGCTTTGTCCTCCTGCTGGACCCTGAATCTCGTCTTCTCCAGTTAGCAGATACGCCACCTTGGGCCAATAACCTCACTTTTTGAAGCTTTAGTTTTCTCTTCTGTAAAGAATGTGTTCACAGTATCCACGTTGCACAGATTAGTTGTGAAGATTCAATCTGTTCCTATCTTGCAGAAAAACACCCGGCAGACAGCAGACCCTTGGTTCCTTCCGGTTACCATCTTGATTTTGGCCTTAGAAACCGTAATCTTTTAAACCTAGCCACCCAGTTGGACACCTGAGCCTCTTCACATTCCTCCATCCGGTGCCAGTGTGTGTCCTCACTCCGCGTGGGCCCTAGTCCCAGCCACCCCATGCTTTTGCTGCTTTTGGTTTTTGGGTTTAGCTCCTCTTCCCAGTACACCCTTTCTCACCTCCCTTTGTCTTCTAGGCTTACTCTATGCCATTTGTCTGTGCCCTTGTTGCTGCTATGGCCAGGTGCTAACTATAATACTACCTGCTTTGCATACCCAGTGATTATTGTGAGGCTCAAAGGCGATGACTTATGCCATAAAAGTGCTTTGAAAGGCAAGACAGGCCACATTCATGTGGGTTATATTATGAGGATGATTATCACCCTGGACTATCTTCAGATACTAAAAATATCCACCCCGCCTGGACCTTCTCAGCATATTCTTATCTCTCTTGGACTTCCCCACGCTGGCTGAGCGGTCTGACAGTTAAGCAAATGAAGAACCTCCTGGTAGACGGCAGTGTTGAGGGTGGAGAATGCCTGGGTAATGAATTACCTTCTTTAGGGTCCCGATGGGAAATCTGGTACCCTGGAAAGTGTTAATTTACCTCACTTGAGCGAATGCTTTAGACCCAGCAAGCATTTCATTTGCCCAGGCAGCCCATTGTGATGATGACATTAAATAATCATTATCATTACGTGGAAATCCTGTCACCTTGGGGATTTAGAAAGTGTTTCTCAAGTCACATACACATAAGCAACCAAAATGAGCAGAATGTTCATCTAGAAGAAAGTATTTGTGAAGACAACATTTGTTTGTAATTGTTAGCATTTGGCAAAGGCAGGAAATGAAAGAATGAAATGAACCACAGCTTTGGATTCCTTCCAGTGTTTTTTCCAATCCCAAATCGTCGAGACTAGGGAGGGGAAGCCTTCCTGTCCTGGACCATGAGCTCTGGGGAGGAGAGTAGGAGCCTTCAACTCCCTCATGCCCTCTGTCCAGGAAGTCATTTCAAAGGGAGCTGCCTCTGGGGAAAAGCAAGAGCCCATTGGCCAATGTTTATTTATAGTCTTATACCCTGTAAACTTGTCTTCTTTTTAAAAATTAAGAGCAGAAAATATTTTGGTTCTTGTTTGTTTGGATCACCTCCAGGCGGTCATATCTGTTTTCTTTATTTCTGTGTTGGTTGCTCAACATCTTTGGTCTTGATGGAACTAGTTTCATTCCTAGGCCCTCCCTTATTATTAATGTTCTTGTTATTGGTTAGTTCTTCTATGTTTGTAGTGTCCTTGACAATTTTTTTTTATTAGCTGTTCTTTACAACAACGCAGTGAGGTGGATCAGCCTTACTAAATATTTGTCCAACAAATTGTCCAACATTTTCTTTTGTTGGCTCTTGTTAGGATTTATTACAATCATTTTTTTTTTCTTTCTGATAGTCGCCCTCCTGCAAGAAACTTACTTAATGCTCATTCTTGTGGAGCTACATGAGCCAGGGGCTTTGTGTCATCTGCTTTCAATTCGTGTTTGGTCTCTTCCTCCCTGCCTGCCTTTCTCGCCCTCCTCAAAATTATTGTTGCCTCTCCTGTTCACGCAAATGGTGCTCAACTAATCAAAAGCAGGTTTGAGGAGAGGGCTTCTTTTTTTTGCTTTAAGTTCAGATACATTTTTAAGTGGCCACTGGCTGTCAGTTCTTGAGCACATGGTTTGTTAGCAAATAATCAGCCACTGCTAATATTTTGTGGTGGTTGTTGCTATGGTTGGGTGTATATTGGGTCTATGGTGAGCCATTGGACTGTTGGGCTATGAAGTGAGATGTTTCGGGGATAGCAGGGAATTGGTACCATTCAGGAAAGGACATCAATTCTGATCAAGAAATGCCTGAGTCTTCCAAAACTCACCATCATTACCACCTCTGCCACAAAAAGCTCTTCTCCCACAATAGCCGCCACCCCTTGTTGTGCACTACCATCAAACATATTTCATTATGTTTCTTTTTTTGAAAAAAGATTTATTTGAGAGAGAGAGTAAAGGAGAGAGGGAGCACAAGTGGGAAGAGGGGCAGAAGGAGAGGGAGAAACAGACTCCCCTGTTGAGCAGGGAGGCCTAAGCTCAATCCCAGGACCCCAAGATCATGACCTGAGCTGAAGTAGATGCTTAAGCGACTGAACCACCCAGGTCCCTCTTATTATGTTTCTATCTATGCACACATACCTAGAGATCAGGGATATTTATAAGTAAGCAGAACCCCCTGCAACTACTATTTTAAAATTTTGAGTACTTAATGCCTGTTGTCTTTCTTCTATTACTGCACCTTTATATTTCTCCGTTGTGCTCATGTCCTACGGTACTTATTGTTGACTTGTCTTTCTTACCCACTAGACTCTGCATTTCTTGAGGGCAGAGACCATGTCTTATTTTTCATCTACCAAGTATTGTGCTAGGCACCAGGGAAATCTATTTGGGGGTTAATAAGTGTTTGCTTTGTGAATGTTAAAGTGCTTTGATTAAATGAGAACACGCTTCTGTTAACTATATAATGTTTTACAAACTAGTAAGGAATGCTCAAGCACAACTTTTTGTTATACTTGTTGTGTCTTGTCTATATAACGATAAAAGATAGATTTGAATCCTGTGAGAATGGACAAAAAATGTGCCCAGAAACGGGTGGGAGGGTAACCTTTAAGTGTCTTTAAAGATCACTTAAGGGGTGCCTGGATGGCTCAGTTGGTTAAGCATCTTCTTTTGGCTCATGTCCTGCTCCTGGGGTCTTGGAATCGAGCCCTACATTGGAAGGAGGTCTCTTCTCAGCGGGGAGCCTTTGTCTCCCTCTTCCTCTGTCTGCTTGTTTGTTCTCTCTCTCTCATTCTCTGTCAAATAAACTAATAAATAGTCACCTAAAAAAATTCTCTGCTGCCTAGGTAGGTATTCTAGAAAATGTCCTAAGTGAGGTTGCGCTTACGCAAGGGTAGTTCTGGAAAGCCATGGGTCATCCTGTGTTGTATCAGGTTTAAGCCAATGGAATAGGAGTTTCCAAAGTGATTCAATGTGGTTAGCAGTTGGCTTAATGCTCCAGAACTCTTTCCCCATGCTGTTTGCCTTAGAGGCTGTGAAGAAGGGAAAAGTGTAGATCTTCCATCCACTATCTTGTGCATCCTGCTTCAAGAAAAATGGGCCAGTTATTTCTGCAGAATGTGCATGACAGCTAGTGATGAAAAAATAAGTTCTACTTGTTAGTCTGGCACATTTCAGATACCTAATAAATACCAACTGAGTGAATAAAGGAAGGAATTTAGCCTCCTTATCCCAGCTGTCCAAAGTGCTTCACATGTGCATGTGAAAAAGGCCTAAGAATGACTTTACTGGTTTTTACCCAAGGGAACCCTGGGATCAATCAGCAACAGGGGAAGATCTCTGAGTTTGGGTCAAGTTCACTTACAAGAAGCAGCTTTTGATAAAAGCTCAGTCTTCTTATCAATAGTCCTTCAACTCTTTCTGCAGCCCTCGCAAACTCTTTCTGAGAAGCAAATGTGCCGTAGGCAGAAGCTGGGTTGGAAAGCCAAAATGCAAGTCTCATCCCCAGTTGGGCAGCAGGACGTCTCCGATCAAGCCTGTGGTACATTGGGAGGGTGGATTTACAGGAGCCTGGCAGCACTGCTGAGTCTATGTATAGAAACATTAGATTGGTTGCTGGAGGTAGAAAATTAGTCTGTTAGAATTTAGTGTATTGAATGAAGTTGCCAGGAGGTTGCACTACAGGCTTCTGGCTTTCCATGAGTTATCCTCATTACTGGTCAGTGGTAGAAACAGAACATGTTGACTTTGGGATCGGATAATTGTCTTAAATTAGTGGCTTAAAGGCCACAGAGCCACTTTCTTTCCTTCCTGCCTACTTTTCTTTTCCTCATTTTTACCATTGATTCTGGTTTCTTTTCTTCATGTGCCAATCTCTTTGTTTGGCAGGAACTGGCCATCAGTTCCTTTTTTTTTTTTTTTTTTGTCAACTTAATTCTTTGGGTGCTGAAGACTTAGCTAATTGGGAAGTGAATGGGAGAAAGAGTCAAGCAGGGGAATTTATGCATGACGTTTTTTTTGTTTGTTTGTCCCCTGAGGATTTGTTGTAAGCAGATATAAAGTGTCCTTCTTACTCAAAGTACCTCCGAGGCTTTCACGGATCGATTAGTCACTGGCAGGGCAGTGAGAGTAGAGGCAGAATGATGCCATGTGGGTGACAGCCAGAGACCTGGCTGCTCTCTCTCTCAGGCATGCTGTCCTTGATCATTGGATAACCACAATGACACTTCAGCCCCTTCTCCTGCTTCCATTACAATCAGAACTTCAGAGCAAGGGTAGGGCTCTCTGGGTCTCACTTCATTGCATTAATAAACAAACACCCACAAGGAGAGATTGGGGAGAAGGGAAGCTGGCCTCAGTTTCGAGACACAAAGCCAAGAAAAGGAAACAAAAGGAAATCAATCTTTTATTTGCTCACGTTGACTCTGGAACACTTATGTATTCTCTGCGATGTTTGGTCATTGACTCATGTGGAACCCGAGCATTTTTCTCTGTTCATGAGATGAGACCAGCTAAACTCCACCAGAGTCTTCATTCTAAGAAGACGAGGCTCTCGACACAGCCCTTCTGAGCTTACAAAATAGGTGTGACAGGCCTTATGCCAGTTCCTCAGCAGGCAGAGACTAGAGCATATGCCTTCAGGGCCTGTGAGGTACCGAGTGAGTGTGGAATCTGAGAAGCACCTCAAAATATGTCCAACTGAGCTCGCAGAAAAATCCTCCAGTCACTTACTCTGCAGGAACAAATGGAGTTTCTGACATGCACATGTCATTTTAGGAACACGCTTTGAACTTTGAGTTCTCAGCTTGTTGGTCTTAGGGCTGGGCGGGGGTGGAGATGGGAGGCTGGGAGGACAGGGTGACCATTGCCGCAAGTTCAAGAGGGTAAAGGTGAACCCCACTTTTGTAAGATTTGGAGCCTTTTGGACTACTCCGCAAGCTGAGGGGTTGGCAAGAAAAATGCTTCTTATATAATAGCTGAGAGCTCTTATCTCATTCTTGGGAACAAGCTGAGGGGTAGGTGGCAACTATTTTGGTCTTTCATTTCACAGTTGGCAGGGCTGAGGTACAGGGAAGGGAATCGGTCTGTCAGCCCACTTAGCCAGATGTGCATGTGAAGAGAGTTCTTTTAACGCTCCCCCCCTGCAGTTCCTTGGGTACCTCCCCATCCACAGTCACCGCCATCCACAACCTCTGCTCAAAGGCCTTTGGCAGCTCCCCGAGAGCGGGAATTTATGGCACCACTCAAGTCACCGGACAGCCTTCCAGTCTGTGGACCTGAACTTGAATTCCGACTCTTCCTCTCGCTAGCCCTGTGGTCTTGGGCGAGTCTCTTAATCTCTCTACGGTCTCCATTTGCTTCTCTTTAAAACGAGGGTGACAACGGCAACAGCGGTGGTCGTCGTGAGAATCAGAAGTGTTCCAAAGCGTTTAATCCACCACCTTGTATAGCTTAGTGACTGTTCATTGGGTCTGAATTTAGGGAGGAAATACAATGAGCCTAGATTTCCTTCTCTGGCTTGTTTTGATCCCAGGGATGCACAGGGTCCACCATCTGTGATGCTCAGGGTGTGGTGTCTGGACTTCTAAATCAGAGGCCCCTGGGAATCTGTGAGAAATGCAAGTGCTCAGGCCCTAGCCTAGAATGAATCAGAAGCCCAGAGGTAGCAGCTCCCTGTGGTTTAACATCTTCCCGGTGGTTCTGTGTACACTCAAGTGTGAGAGCTTCTGCCCTCTGTTAACTTCGTTATGGCTGAAACACAGTACTCAATGCGGCAGTGTGGTGGCAGCTAAGCTCAGGTCTCTGATGGTGATTCCTCTGAATGTGTCCTGTGTTTGTGCATTTGTTGAGAGAGGAGAAGAGAGAGTTTGCTGAAGTTGACCATCCCTGCTTCCGAACTTTCAAGACCTTCTGCTTTTTTTCTAGTGTTGGGTATGGAACTGATGGAAGCCTGTGGTGGGTCTGCATGAGCATGAAGCTGGTGGAAGAGCTGGTTAAACACGAGCTCCAAACCCCGCAGTCCTTGTAACGTGGGAGTGTGCCGAGGCTGAGCGCTCATTGAAATCACATGCCAAGGGAGGTATTGTGTTCTGACATGCAAACGCTAAGGGAAGATGCTAAAATTGACTAGGTGTTCAGAAGGACGCTTAGAGTGTTGACAAATTTGAAATGGTTTTGAAAATATGTGTGACCCTTGAACAATGTGGGGGGCTGGAGGTGCTGACTCCCTGCCTGGCCAAAAATCCATGTATAGCTTTTGACTCCTTAAAAATTTTACTGCTAATGGCCCACAGTCAACCAGAAGCTTTGACTAACACATATTTTGTATATTATATGTATTTTTTGATAATGTAAGCTAGAGAAAAGAAAATGTTATCAAAGACATCATAAGGAAGAGAAAACACTCCTGTAGAACCGTGCTGTGTTTGTTGAAAAACAATCTGCAGGTAAATAGACCTGCACAGTTCAAACCTGTGCGGTTCAAGGATCGTCTGTCCTTTGAAAGTTGAATACGTGATGTAAAGCTTGGATATTATAGAGTTGTGGAGAGCATCAACTTTTCTCTTCATCTCTCTAATAAAGGGTATGAAGTATGTCACCTCACTCCTTATTTCTTCCATGTCACTTTATTTTTGAAAAAAGATTTTGTTTGAGAGAGAGAGAGAGAGAGAGAGAGAGAGAGAGAGAGAGAAGCAGACTCCCTGCTGAGCAGGGAGCCCGATGCAGGGCTCTATCCTAGGACCCCGGGATCATGACCTGAGTGGATGCTTAACCAACTGAGCCACCCAGCCACGTTGCTCTTCTTAGTGATTTCCAGAGAGCTGCTTAGCAAGAATGGCTAGTGTGCCCTTGTCTGTCCATGCCCTGCCCCCGATCCTTCTCCATCACCATTGTTCCTTTCTGGAAAAGTTTAGAAGCCCCTCCTCTTCTTTTTAGTCAGGGAAACACTGGTTGAGGTGTCTTAGCAGCAACTGACACCATAGATACATAAATCCAGACTTCTTTTTTTTTTTTTAAAGAATTAAAAAAAAAGATTTTATTTATTCATGAGAGAAACACAGAGAGAGGTAGAGACACAGGGAGAAGCAGGCTCCATTCAGGGAGCCTGGTGTGGGACTTGACCCTGGGACCCCGAGGTCATGCCCTGAGCTGAAGGCAGACACTCAACTGCTGAGCTACCCAGGCGTCTGTAAGTCCAAAGACTTCTTATCACTCTGTCATTCAACACTCACTTTACAGATCACAAAATGGAGGTCTGGAGATGGAGTTTCCTGGCTCCAAGTACAGTGCTCTTTAAACTACTCAATGGAAGCGTCGCCACACTGTCTTCAAGCTTAGTAATCACGGGGTGTGGCATGGAAAAGGGGAGTCATGGAGTTAGAAGTCCCTTTCTTTTACTAGTTTTTCAAATAATATATCTGTTCAGAAAGGTCGATCTCTACGTGGGTCGGTATAGTAATTTTCCATTTTTGTTTAAGTGCAGAATGTGCGATTTGATTGGTCTACTTCTAATTGTGGGCACTAGGGGATCGGTGGATGTCAAAACCAAACAAATCCCAAATTGTCTCTAATTTATCTTTTTGACGGAAGAGCTCATCACTGGCAGGCCATTAGCTTGTAATTGCTGCCAAAGTCATGCTGTTCACATAAATGGGGAAGAGCTGGGTGGGTGGAATCCAGTCCTCCACGTCCTATGAGTAGTTTTTCCCCGTGACACTTGCATTTCCAGGCCCACTCGTTATTTTATGCCTATAAAATCACTTTATTTTTATTTATTTATTTTTTAATTTTTATTTATTTATGATAGTCACAGAGAGAGAGAGAGAGAGAGAGAGAGAGAGAGGCAGAGACACAGGCAGAGGGAGAAGCAGGCTCCATGCACCGGGAGCCCGATGTGGGATTCGATCCCGGGTCTCCAGGATCGCGCCCTGGGCCAAAGGCAGGCACCAAACCGCTGCGCCACCCAGGGATCCCTATAAAATCACTTTAAAATAAGAATGGAGAGCTCCTATTTTGCTTTGGCACCAGGAGTATCAGGTGATAGCAGGTATTTGCTGAGTATTCCTTCAGTTTTGCTTGGCGTTCCTTGTGCTGACATTCTGAATGCCCAGGCAGTAAGTCAAATGATTTCTTAGATGTTCAGGGAACAGTGAATAGAGCCAATGTGTAATTTTTCAGGATAATGGGAGAAAACCTTGGCCCGGATTATCCCAAACCAGATGGATCATCAGAATAAACAAAGGTGTGTGTGTGTGTGTGTGTGTGTGTGTGTGTGTGCATGTGTGTGTGTTCCAGCTTTATTTTCTTTCTGACCCCGAAACATGACTCTGTGGTAAGGGCGTATTTGAATATTCATTGTACATTAATCATAATGCTAGTAATGAACACTTATTTATTGACTGCTTATTATGTACCAGATACTTGAGCCTATAACCTCTCCCTTATATCTCATAGCTCTCCGTGGAAGAGATTTTTTTATCCCCGTTTTAAAGACTCAGTGAAGTTAACTAACTTGTTACAGGTCATGTGGGAAGTAGGGGCTGGAGCCAGGATTTGAACCTGGACTGTCTGGCTTAATACAGATCTTTGAGCACTTTCTGAACGTGTCGTCCTTTCCTCGTGTTGTCCGTTTGCTGGCGGGTGTTGAGAGCCACTGTAAGGAGAGGTGGCACCTGGTCCTCGTGTATATGACAAATCATGGATCAGTTATGTGAGGACGAAGCTCGGGCAGTGTGTCCTTGTGAGAGAGCCTGGATCTGAATGGTCAAATGTGAGAGGATTAAGCACCTTTGCTCTAGGAAGGGATGGCTGAGAGGGGACGTAAGGTCAGCGGGTGCCGGGGGTGGGCCTCTGGGAGAGGCTGGGAGAACTATGTAACCTGGACCTACACTGAACAGATGACCTCCAGAACAGATGTTGCCTCTGCTGGGCTGCCGCCCTGCCTGCCCCCCAGGTGGCCGCCTGGGCCTGGTCCCTGAGCAGGGACCCCGTGCAGTGTGGGAGGGAGGCCGAGTCTAGAGAGGGACACAGATGCCCCCATGCCCTGGCCCCTTCCAACTTCAGAGCCATGTGCCTCTAGACCTGAGGTCCAGCCCACGTGCTGGGTTGGCTATTTTCTTTTGCGTTTGATGGCATCGGGGAATACCAGCTATGGAGCCCCAGGAGCATAAGTGCCAGCCTCTCATTTTTCCCGGGAGGACACTGAGGCTTCCAGCCCTTTAATGACTTATTCAAAGCCATGCTGCTGATTTGTGGCACATTTGAGATGAAAACAGGCTGAATGTCATTGGAAAATTCTTTCAATCCATTAACTGTCCAAAAGGGTCTTGTGATTCTCAGGAAATTCACCCAAGGGTGTGATGAGGGCTGAGGATATTTCAGGGGAGCCATGGCCTCAAGGGAAGGTTCCCTTTGTGAAATTTCCCCATTGGGCCCTCAGAATTTTAAATTTTTGCCTTTGAATATTGCTGATATTACAAGTTTTGCTTCCAGATCTGTGGTGATTGTTTTTCCTTTCCTTTCCCCTTTCCTTTCCCCTTTCCTTTCCCCTTTCCTTTCCCCTTTCCTTTCCCCTTTCCTTTCCCCTTTCCTTTCCCCTTTCCTTTCCCCTTTCCTTTCCCCTTTCCTTTCCCCTTTCCTTTCCCCTTTCCTTTCCTTCTAAAAAAGATTTCATTTATTGATTCATGAGTGAGAGAGAGAGGCAGATACACAGGCAGAGGGAGAAGCAGGCTCCCTGTGAAGAGCCTGATGCGGGACTTGCTCCCGGGACCCCGGGGTCATACCCTGAGCTGAAGGCAGACACTCACCCGCGCTGAGCCACTCAGGCGTCCCATGTGGTGATTGTTTCTAACCACAGCGCATCTAATACTGTGTGTGGTGAAGATTGGTGTTGACTCTCCAATTTTATTTTGTCAGGGTAGAAATCTTCTTACCTGACTTTTTCAAAGCCAATGATCTTTGATACTACTGAAGCCTTCGGCTCGTCATTTGAACATTCCTTGTTTTTTGATTAGGGCCTGAAATAACTCCAAAACTAAGGAATTTCATTGAAAAAAAGAAAGAAGGAAATGTTTTATCCTTTAGAATAAATGAATTCTCACCAAAGATTGATAAGATAAACATGAATTTTCGTAGGTAGGGCCATTGTGAAGAAGGAGGAGTTCAGCTTACCTAGGTTCAAATGAAATTGGCATTAAAATGTCTTCAACAGCGGCATCTCCTACTACCCGGCACCTGCCGCATACCACGGAAACACTGTCATTCATTTAGTTGATCATCAAATACTCATTGAGGACTTATTTCGTTATGCACTGACTTATACATTCTGTAATTCCATGTAAAGGAGACTTTAAGAGCTTGATGCACAAACCACTTGTCTGAAGAAATAAAATCAAAAGAATATGATATCACAAATGAGTATGAAAATCAGCCTTCATAGAAGATGGTGGATTATATTTTGTTGGATTGTTTCTGTAATAGGTCTGATGGTTTGTGCTGAATAATTCATGCTATTTTGCCAAAGTCCTTTGGAAGCACTGGCATATCTCTGAGGGACAGCTGGCTGAAGTTAAGGTATGAGCGATCGCCACAGACTTTCATCTTGCCAAATGGCTTCGTGGTATTTTATTTTTGTTGGTGCAGTATTTGAGGGCACTGCTTGCAGAATTAAGCAGACCCGAGTTCGAATCCCAGTTCTACCCTTTGACTTGGGCAAGGGACCTAACCTCTATTAGTCTCAATTTTCTCTTTGTAAAATGAAGGTTAAAAATTTGTCCTTATTGGGATTTACACATTTGGAACAAAAATTTCATTTTTTAAATGAATATTATTTTCTAAGGAGTGTCAGTCTGGTTAAATGTAAGGCTTCTTTCCTGCCTAGTGCCTTAGATTTTGCTGTGAAAGTCTGGGAATGGGAATTGGGGGTGTAGGGTGGGTACTGGGAGAACTCCACTCTTATTTTATTGTTATTATTATTACTATTATTTTGAGAGAGAGATTGAGAGGAGGGAGAGGGAGAGAGAGATTCTTAAGCAGGCTCCATGCCCAACACAGAGTCTGATGCAGGGCTCGATCTCATGACTGGGAAGGTTATGACCCTGAGATCATGACCTGAGCTGAAATCAAGAGTTGTACACATAACCAACTGAGCCACCCAGGTGCCCCAAACTCCACTGTTTTTAGAAGAGGGGAAAGAGTGGGGCAAGGAGGAGAGGAACCAGCGGGAAGGAAGGAAGCAGGAAGGCAACGGTGGTGGGCCAGAGGACACTTAAAGAACCATGATGCTCCTTGTGTGTGTGTGTTGTTATGCTGGTCTCCATTTTCCATGACCTTGGCTGGTCTACCCGCCTTTCCTTGTTCCCGGCCCAATCTTTGATAAAGTCTGTTAAGCTCATTAGTGTTTCATGGCAGTTAGGTTGAGTGTGTGTTACGCAAGTGGGGGAGGGGGCTGGATTTTATGTCTGGATCCATCAGATGACACAGGTACCCAGGAAACAGCTCATGGGAATGGAAGCCTTTGGGAATTTGCAGAAAGTTAATGAAGACTATGGATTTTCATAGGTCTTGGTGACTCTTTTGAAGCTGATCTAGATTTCAAGGAGGCAGGTTTTACTGATACCTGAGAATCAGTGGACAGTATTGAAGTTTCACTTTGCACCAGAGGCCAATATATGACTATTGTGTGCATTGTCTCTTTCTATTCATTTAACAAATACTTATTGAAGGACCAGTTTAATCCTTACAAGTCAATTAAGTATTTAATAAACAAATAGCCCATTTTACAGATGAAGAAACTGAGCTTGAAGTAGGCTATGTAGTTGGCCTAAGGTTATTCAGCTGATCGATCTATCTCCTAGATCTTGAAATAAGGTATATTTCATTACAAAGTCTGTGTTTTAATTGTTATGATAGCTTATGTCTCACTGTTCTATACTGCCTTATGCCAGAAGAATTCACTAATGAAGATTGATGTTTAAGTTCCTGACACATTGTAGGTGATTTAAGTCACATTCTCTAGAAGCAGAGCCTGGGGGAGGGATTTTTGTTTAAGGGGTTTACTGCAGGAGCACCCTATGGAGAAGAATGTACGAGTAGAAAGAATAGGGCAAGATGTCATGATGAATTTTAAGTGTCAACTTGAGTAGGCTGGAGGGTGACCAGATATTTGGTTAACCGTTATTTTGAATGTATCTGTGAGGGTGTTTCTGGAGGAGATTAACATTTGAATTGGTAACTGAGTAAAGCAGATTGCCTTTCTTAATGAGGATGAGCCTCATCTGATCTGTTGAAGGCCCAGATAGAGCAAAAAGGAGGAAGGTGGGTGAATTTGCCCTCTTTGCCTGTCTTTGAGCTGGGACATCTATCTTTTTATTTCTTCAGACTTAGACTTGGCATGGACCCGTACCATTGGGTCTCCTGGATCTCCAGCTTACTGACTGTACATTTTGGGACTTAGCCTCCATAATTGCATAAGCCAATTCCTTATAATAAAAAAGTTCTCTCTCTGCCTTTCTCTCTCAGTTCTAATTCCCTGGAGAACCATGAGTAATATAGCGGGGGGGAAAAAAGCTAAGCAGGATGTGTTTTCAGTGGATATCAGCTTTTCCCTGATCCCATAGGGAGCTCTGGAGCATAAATTATATCACAGAAGAGGTTCTAGTTTGAGGCCAGGGGCTGGCCTTTGTAACTCTTAGTCATTTCATGCGGTCCTCTCTGAGGGTGGAGTAGGGGTAGTGGGGTAGCTCCCTGGAGATGGGGACAGAGGTGAGTTATGCAATTGGTGATGCTCCCTGAAACCAGGGATGGGGATACCAGCTGGTAAAGAAGATCTGAATGGGGCATGAATAGCATCCACTGCAGTAGGCAGCTAATAAGTGGTGGCCATTACTATTTCTTATGATTTGATTTATTTTGCCATCTAATAGAATGCTAACTGTAAAGGAAATAAACCAGAATACAGAAAAAAAGTCTCAACAGTCTTATGCACAAGCATCATTTTTCTCCAATCCACATCTATTTTTTTTTTTACAATTTTATTTGTTTTTTTGAGAGAGTGAGTGAGAGAGAGCATGAGTGGGAGGAGAGGTAGAGGTAGAGGGAGAAGCAGACTCCTCAGTGGGTAGGGAGCCTGATGCAGGGCTCCAGGATCCCAAGATCATGACCCAAGTCAAAGGCAGATGCTTAACTGTCTGAGCCACCCAGGCACCCCAGTCCACGTCTGTTTTTTAACCTACATATAATAATACAAAGTTTAAAAATTATTAAAACCCTAAAAATAATAATACTCATTGTGAAAAGTTCTAACAACGTTGAAGGATATAGAATAGACTTTAGTCCTCCTTAAACGGTTTCATGTTAAGTGTGCTCCTCAGGTGTAATCTCTGTTAGTACTGAGTGTGTGACCTTATGGACCTTCTCTGTATTCACATACACATTTGCATACACACGCATATAAACCCATATTCCAGCTGGATTTAATGGGATTTTATGTCACATCTTGACCTGGATCTTTCATTTTCCACTTAACAGTATAGGTGGAGACAGTATCTTGGAGACCTTCTTTTCAGTGGGGCTACCTCATTTTGCTAGCATATATGGGCTATAATGCATTTTACTATTCCCCCGTTGATGACATTTAGATTTCCCATTTTCTCTTTCATAAAGAATAAACTAGATAAAAATTGCGTTCTGCTTTTTTTTCACTTAACTCTTTGTTGCTACAGTCATCATTTTAAAAAGATTATTATTATTAATTTGAGAGATAGTGAAAGAGAGCATGAGTGGGGAGAAGGAGAAGCAGGCTTCCTGCTGAGGAGGGAGCTTGACATGGGGTTCAATGCCAGGATCTTGGGATCATGACCTGAGCCAAAGGTAGCTGTTTGACTGACTGTGCTGCCTAAGTGCCCCTAAAATTGCACCATGATGATCTATCAGGTTGATGCATCATCATTTATTTGTCTTCCTACTGCTGGTTACACAGGCAACAAATGCTTATATATATTATTAGTGTTTTTAAGGATTTTATTTATTTATTTGACTGAGCGAGAGAGCACACACAAGCTGGGGAAGAGGCAGGCAGAGGGAGAGGGAGAAGCAGGCTCCCTGCTGAGCAAGGAGCCCAACTCAGGACCTGGGATCATGACCTGAGCCAGATTGGATGCTTAACCAACTGAGCCACCCAGGCGCCCTTATATATGTTATGATTAATATATTATTAATTATATAGAGAATTTTAAGTTTCTACCATAGATATAAAATTTTCTCTTTATTTTGAATTGATTCCTTATTCACAGGAGGAGGATAAGTAGACCAAGTATAAAGAACTTGGCCTCCTTTGTGTTATGCTAAGCATGGATAGCCTCTGCATGAAGGAATTGTTAGAGAGATGCATACATTGCATGGCTTGTTCTATTGTATCAATAATGAGCATGGATAACCCTACCATGTGGGGCAATGCTTGCTCAAGAAATAAGTCCTAAAGTCAACGAAGGACAGATAGAATGCTTTCTCTAAGACCTGTACTGAATGTTGTAAAGCTACATTCTCATTGCTAGGTGCGTGCTTTTGGCTTTTGCTGTTCACATGTGCATGTTCTTGTCATGGAAACCAAGAAGCAAATAGGTAAAGGTGGGGAGATTTGCAGTATTGGCATTTCTTAGGCAGAATCAATTCAGTGGAGTAGCCACAGTCCGTGTAATGAAAGTTAGTAACTGTATAAAAAAACAGAGTGATTTACACAAATACGCACAGAATAACTAGTGGTTGCATGCATTCAGGAATATTATTATTATTATTATTAATATTAAAGGTACAATAACTCTTATTAGTATTAATATTACTACAGCTGAAATATTTTTTTTAGATTTTATTTATTTATGAGAGACACAGAGAGAGAGGCAGAGACACAGGCAGAGGGAGAAGCAGGCTCAATGCAGGGAGCCCAACGTGAGACTCGATCCTGGGACTCCAGGAGCTGGGATGTGCCCAGAGCTGGTCTAATCTCTTGGCCATGCTGCTCTATTGCCTTTTCATAAAGGATAATCTAATACTAACATATGTGTTTGATTTTCAACAAAGTAGCCCGTGTTCCAGGGAACAAATCCTAGATAACGATTAAATTAAGCTCAGTATTTTAGCTGAGGTTCTGTACGAAGAAAAAGAGTCATTGAACTGCCTTGTAGACAATGTGTGCAGGACTCTGAGGCTGGCAACTTGGAGGAGAGATGGTCACAGAAGAAAATTAATATGTTTTTGACTTACTTTGGGTCCCAAAGGAGGCCATACAATTCTGGATGTGGGTGCACGTTCCTCAGAACAGATGAGTTAGATAATGAGAGACTTCTGATAAAGAGACTTAAAAAGCTAAAAATACCCATCCTGCATTTCATACACCTTGTGTAGGAGGGAGATTTCTAAGAGAGCGAAGTCTCTCTTCACCACTTCATTCTAGACGGCTGCCCCGAATGGAAATGAGCAGGAAATGGGGGCTTGTTAGAGCAGGAATAACTGCTGGGGGATGTGAGAGAGGGTAGGAAAATAGGGGAACCATGCCTATTAAAATACTCAGTGGTTCTATAGTTCTAGAAGGATCATTTTCTGGAGTTATTTGAGTCAGGAAAAGAAGACGACAATGCCATATTTTTGAGAGATTCCAAAGAGCAAGAAATTATTATTATTTTTTTAAGATTTATCTATTTTGGGACACCTAGGGGGGCTCAATGGTCGAGCATCTGCCTTTGGCTCAGGTCGTGATCCCGGGGTCCTGGGATCAAGTCCCACATTGGGCTCCCTGCAGGGAAACTGCTTCTCCCTCTGAGTCTCTCATGAATAAATAAATAAAATCTTTAAGTCCTAACCTCTTAAAAAAAAAAAAAAGGATTTACTTATTTTATTTAAGAGAGAGAGAGAGAGAGAGATTGATCAAGCACAAAGAGGGCCAGAGGCAGAGGGAGACAGAGCCTCAAATGGATTCAACACTGAGCAGGGAACCCAACGCAGGCTCCATCCCCTGACCCCAAGATCGTGACCCAAGCTGAAACCAAGAGTAGGATGTTTCACCAACAGATCCACCCGGGTGCCCCAAGAGATTAATATTTTAAAAAAGTATCTGCTCTATAGCTACTGGGTCAAGGTGTCTATGCTGTGACATCTCATGCCGGTGTGGGGCATCATCCAAAAGCTCCCAGATCTATCTTACTAGAACATCTTCAACATTTGCAGTTTCTGGGAGCCCCAAGGAAGGTTTGTTTCTGACCAATGAGTGATGATATGGAAGTCGTTAGCAATGGTAGCCTCACACCGTCTAAGGCTTCTGGGAAAGTAGACCTTTACTTGGAAGCTCTCCTTTGTGTAGTTGGGGTCTGAACCGGGCTGCTGGGCTGCAGGCTCACACACCTGGCTTCTTCTTGTGGCCACAGGGCGAGTCCTGTTGCCTGTGTCGGCATTCATGGACTTGAGGGCAGCTGGATCAGGGAGCTGTCAGAAGCGACTTTTGTCATCGAATGTTCCCTTCCCTTCCCCTGTGCATCTTTTTGGGTATTTCCCAGGATTTTTGTGAAACATGTGAGCTGTTCACTAGGGATTCAACTGATTTTCTTTTTCTTTATTTTTTTCAAAGAATGGGGTTTCAAGCATCACAAGTCCCATACACACGTTTCCTTGAGGGCCTTACCGCTCTCTCTGGACCTTCGGGGCTTTAACAAAAACGATTCTGGATATTCTTTTCCTGGTTTACTTGGAGACCACAGCTTTTCAATAAAAGGCAATGGTCCTTGGATCAAGAACATTGATCGGGGGTTGGGTCTTGTAAGTGGGCTAATCCAGCACCTCCTGACTCGTGTTCTGCAAGAAGGTGGTCTTGTGAGATCCCTCACCAGAGAGAAGCTCTGTGGGCAGATACATGTTGCAGGTGTGGAGCTCAGCGCCCACCCCTGGCCTACGGGGACAAACCACGTTTCCTTATTTTCTGTGAGTCCACCTGACTTTCGCTGCCATCCTCTGGATTGAGGACGCACAATTGGACATATTTGGAGTGGCTTCCTCTCCCCCCCCCCCCCTACAAGGGGTCGTGCCAGGGTTCTGTGGTTGTACAGGACGTATAGGCCCTGCCGTGGTGTCTGTCCGCACTTCTCACCGGGGAGGTGCTTGCCACCTGCAGGGCCCTTTTGTCTGAGCTCCCCTCCTGCCTCTTTGGGGAGTTGCAAACTCCAGTGAAATATCTGACTTTGGGAAGTGGGAGGGAATAGGGAGCATGTGTCCTTGCCTTTGGGACGCCCCCTCCTCACCGCCCCAAACCTCTCTTTCCTCTAACCCTGTTTGATTTGGAAACAAAAATCAAGAAGCTCTGAGGAGGCAAGAAAGAGTAGAACCTTCCTCTTCTAATGGGGGGAGGGAAAAAACAGCAGGATGAGAGAGGAAATGTGAGCTTGTGTACCACAAAGTAATTTTATCATGTGAGATTGGGCAACACTGCATATCCTGTTCCTTTCTTGGGTTTCCGCGGTGCATATTAACATATCAAAGGCTCTGAGAAGTCCTGTAATATGAAAATGTGTTTATATTTATTTGAACTAGAGGTTTTGAAATTTATTTGGTCGCTGAATCGATTAACATCCCACAGAGCTACTGTTCCTGCTGTTAGGGAATCTTTAGTAGCCCTGTGTGGACCCATTACTGTCCGTGATTAGGAGCCTAGAAGAGCAGGTTCTGGTGTTTTCTCATGTGTGGACAACAGTCATGTGTGTCTAATGGAGCTCATCTATTGTGAAACCACCACTGTACCCACCCCCTCGTGCTTTTCCAGCATTCTAGACCTACGCCTTCCAACTTTACTATTGCTATTACTATTACTTGCCTTCCCATGGACTTCTAGGTCACTGTAGTTATTCCATTAGGCATCAAAAACACAGGCAAGTGACCTGGCATCATCCGAGCAACGAGCCCAGAGCACGAGGAACTTGGAGCATTCATGGAATACACATCCATGCACACATGTGGAAGTCTTACCCATGCAGAGAGATTAGCCAACTGTGGGATGATAACCAAGGTTAGCAGATGAGCTTAAGATCCTCAGTGTTGCTGGGACACAAGGCCCACGGAGGCTTTTTCTTAGGTCCTGGCTCCTGTTGTCGGCTGCATTCCATTGCTCTGGGACGATTTCTCACATATGACTCTCACCCCCATCAGAGCTCCCACTGCCATTCTGCTTGTAGCTGGGGGAGAGAAACCAAGCTGGGTGAACAAAACCATGGAGATGTGACTGACTGAGGGCCCCTTCTGCCTTGCCAGGGTGCTAGTCTGCATGCCTTTTGAACCAGGAGAATTTCTGGGGATAGACTTTAATCAAGGAAGCCCCCCACCTTTTTTAAAGATTTTATTTATTAATTCATGAGACACACACACACACACACACACACACACACACACACACACAGGCAGAGCAGAGGGAGAAGCAGGCTCCATGCAGGGAGCCCGATGTGGGACTCGATCCCGGGACTCCAGGATCATGCCCTGGGCCAAAGGAAGGCGCTAAACCACTGAGCCACCCAGGGATCCCCCTCCTCCACTCTTTAAAAAAAAAAAATCACGTTCCTTGCTGATTTCCCCCAGCATGGGTCTGGCATTGAGAAGGGAGTGGTGGGGCACCTGGGTGGCTCAGTCAGTTAAGTGTCTGACTCCTGGTTTTGGCTCACATTGTGATCTTAGGATCCTGGGATCCAGCTCCAAGTTGAATCCCGCATTGGGCTCTGTGCTCAGTATGGAGTCTGCTTGAGATTCTCTCCCTCTCTCTCTCTGCTCCTCCTCCCCGACCCCACCTCACTCTCTCTCTCAAATACATCTTACAAAAAAAAAAGGGAGTGGTAAAAGACAGTTGCTGCACAGCCCTCTGAAAACCCATGTCTTGCCCCTTCAATGCTGGGAGGCTGGGGGGCAGAGTTACTCCTACTCCCCTTCTTCTTTCATAGGCTTTTGGCCTGAAGCCTGAGATCTGAATTAATATTGTTGATCTTTTTTCCTCCTAAAATGGAAGGACACCCCCTACTCCCTGAAGGAAGCCAAATGCAACTGTAAATCTCAGAAGTGTCAGAGATGGGAATCCCTGGGGGAGTGGGCTCAGCTGTCAGCCTGGGGTTCCCGGGAGACACGAGACAGTAGGAAGCCCTGCTAGGGCAAGGAAAGGTTTCCCTGTATTAGCCTATTGAGGGGATTTCAGTTGGGCCAACTCACCGCTTCTGACTCCATTTAGCTGACCCCAGAAATCTTGGCTTCACTGTAGAACTGTATCAATTATGGTAATTTACATGAATTATTTACCAATTATCCTTAATTACCAGGTTGCATGATAATGATTATGCATATCATCAAACGTGTGCCAAATCAACTTGGTTGTAAGATTTATTTGATTGTAATACTTGTCATTGTGCACATCTGCTTAGTCTTTACGAGTTGCTCACACAGTGTGAATGTTTTCTCACACCTGGAGAACAATTGGGGTAGCATCAGAGGGCCCTTGCTGTTTCCACTGATGGGCTGAAGGAAGGAAGAAAGAAGCAGTAATTGTTAGTAGCTGCTCCCAAACCCAATAAACCTAGATGATGAGTTTTGAAGATAAAGTAAGATGACTTGGGCTTCAGGAATACAAGTTTCTATCCTAGAGGGCAAGAACTTGTCTTATTTGTGTTTCTACCTTAGCCTGTAACATAGTGGAAATTCAATAAACATGGGTTGAATTGAATAGCACTGAATTTGAAATGGCACTAAGCTCTACTCTGTGGCCCCAAATGCTAGTGGTCATTAACACAAAGTAATGTACTAGGACTGGTTCCGTCACTATTGTGAAGGTTTGTAAGGTCACATACATGGGCTTTTATGGAGGCATTATAAAATCTTACCTACAGAGTGAAATGTAGTTGTGGTGTGCCTTGAGTTCATGAAGTCTGTGGCCCGTATCACTCTGCAGAGTTCACATTTCCTGAGAAGGGGAGTTGAGCTCCTCAACTGCTTAAATACAACACACAAACTGTGTGTAGATATTAATCAAGTAGCCCATGTTTGGTTGTTAGAAAAATTATTATTTTGAGAATACCACTTTTGCATGGTATACATTCAAATAGTGCAATTCAAACTATACAGTAGTGAGTCTGCAATAGTAAAAGTGAATCTTACCACCACCCCGGGTGCCAGTTCTACTCTCCAAAGGCAAACATTGTCAATAATTTCCTTTGATTCCTTCCAGAAGTTTGCTATGTGTATATTTGTATATATGTAGATGGTTTTGTTTGAGAAATTAGGTAATTAGCATTTGGGTAATGTTTAAGATTCCCACAAAAGCATAAAGAGTAATGCTATAAACATGTAGCATTCTATTACATGGAAACGTGTTTCTATCTCCAATTTTATAAATAAAGCCAATAAATATAAATCCTGATTGTATTTAAGGATGTATTTATACATCCTTACCCTTACCACCCCTGTCACTTGAGCATTTTAGTGCCCCTTCCTGAATTTGGTTTCCGTGTCCACTTCTTATACTTCTGTGACACATTTATCCTAAGCAATATATAGTAATGATTTTAAATAATTTGTTTATGAAATCATAGTGAAGGTGTTCTTTTCTTTTTTAAGATCTTATTTATTTGAGAAAGAGAGAGAGAGTGCATAGGCAGGGGGAGAGGCAGAGGGAGAGGGAGAAGCAGAAACAGACTCCCCACTGAGCAGGGAGCCCGATGCAGGGCTCAATCCCAGGACCCTGAGGTCATGACCTGAGCCGAAGCAGATGCTTAACTGACTGAGCCACCCAGGTGACCCCACAGGGTAGGTATTCTTGTGTGATGTGATTTTTCACTCAGTATGATGAGACTCATTCATGTAGATCTGTATGGCTATAGTTGATTCATTTTCATAGCTATACGATACTCCATTACACAAACATGTACAACGTATACATTAATTCTCTTTTTGATGGATAGCTTAGATTGCTTTTAGTGTTTGTGGCCACAGACACTACTATAATGAACAATCTTGTGTGTGCCTCTTTGTGGAAGTGTGCGAATTTCTGTGAAACATATACCCAGGAATATCTCTACGTATTGCCAAATTGTTCTCCAAAGTGATTGCAAATGTATTCTTTTAAACCCTATTTTTAAATAATAACAGGGCTTGTCCTAGGGTAATATATGTGTATAATAGGAAATGTGTAGATTTTGGAATGCTATTGGTTTACTTAACAACCATTTCTTTCAAAAGATGTGATCCTGGCAAGAGGTAGATCTAGGATTTGAATGTAGGACTTCTACTTTGAACCCTGTGCACTTTTTGTTGCCTTATAGTTTGTTTCTTCTTTATTGGAAGGCATCTGACCTTGCATATTTGCATCTTTCAGTGGCAAAAATTTGAGCTTAAGTGAAAATACAGGTTCATGTGTAGTTTGGGTCATCCTTTGTTTATGTGATCATAGAGGAGTACTTCGTTGCTTGGCTTTCTTTGAGCTTGGCTGCACTGGAGCATTTCTTCTCCTTTTTCCTCCTTATCCTCCCTTTTTTTTTTCTAAGACTTAATTCCCTTTTCTTTTTTTTGAGGCTCAAATGATACATATTGCCCATTAAAATGTTCTTACTCCACTCACTGTTCTTGCCAAACTAACCACCACAAATTTTTGGGTGGATATCATTCTAGTTTCTCGTGGGGACATTTTTTTTTTTTTATTTTAATTTTATTATTTTTTATTTTTTTATTTTTATTTTTCGTGGGGACATTCTTTAAGACTATGGAGTATAGTTGACCCTTGAATAACATGGGTGACAGGGGTGCTTATCCCTGCCTGGTCAAAAATCCACATAAAACTTTTGACTTCCCTGAAACTTAATAATAACCTACCATTGACCGGAAACTACCCGTAACGTAAACAGCTGATGAACATCTATTTTATATGTTTATGTGTAGTGTATACTATATTCTTACAATGAAGTAAGCTACTGAAAGGAAAGTGTCATTAAGAAAATCATAAGAGAAAATACAGTACCGTACTTTATTTATAAAAAACCTGCATGTAAGTGGACCCATGTGTTTCAAACCCGTGTTGTCCAAGGGTCAACTTATCCAGCTTTTGCCCGCTAGTTTGAGCATCCAGCAATGATTACTGTGTAAAACTTTTATACTGTGGTGTTGCCAATTAGTGATGTATAATCTTATTCAAACCTCATGAAATATATTATGTTATTGTCAGTGTAGACAAAGCAGCAAAGGAATTAGTGAGCATGAAAGGCTAATTGTTATCATCTAACTCTTGAGTTCTCACTATACAGTTGCTCCCAGCCCCCAGGGGGGAAAAAAACCCCAAATACTTCATTAGAATTACTTTCTTTTTCTTTTTTTTTTTTTTTTAGATTTTGCTTGAGAGCGGGAGAGCGAGTGGATGCACCAGCAGGGGGAGGGGCAGAGGGAGAGGGAGAAGCAGACTCCTGGCTGAGCAGGGAGCCTGGATGAGGGGCTCTGCTTTGATCCCAGGGCCCTGGGGATCATGAGCTGAAGGCTGACAACTTTACCACCCAGGCACCCACAGTAGAATTAATTTAATTCACAATTGCAATGGGCTAACACTGCAATATTCAAATTCAAGTTTGTAGAAGGAATACTAAGTCTCTTTATCTATCTCGAAGAATGTGTGAAATAGTGTATGAAAATTTAAGTACAAATCTTATTCTGTACCTTTAAAAACATGCAGCACAATTCCAAATAAAACTCCCAACCATTTGTACTCCATCTGAAACATTTATTTGCTGAAGTGGCAAAAAACCCCTCAAAAAAAAAAACAAAAAAAAAAAAACACAAACCCAAAAAACTCACCCCACAACTTTTCTTTTTTTTTTTTTTTTTTTTTTTTACCCCACAACTTTTCTTAAGAAGTGTTCTGCAACATAAAGGCCTGCAGGCCGCTTCAGGGCCCCAGATCCAAACTAAAGAGAGCGTTCCGTTGATGTTTTATTCTAATAGGACCTGCAGGGGTCAACTTGTCTTGAAAAGGAAGGTTAAAATTTCACTGCGCATCCAGAGGCGGGTCCCTGCTCCTAAACTTCATGTATAAAAACATGTATATCGGGGGGGGGGGGGGGGGAAGAATGCCTCCCATCCTTATCAAGTAGGGCATAACAAAATTGGAAATTGGTTCGTGATTTATGGCACCTCTGGCGACACACTGAAGTGTGTAGTAAAATTAGCTTTTGGTACATACAGTAGCTGCTTGCACAGCGTGACTAAAGAAAGAGCCTGTGAGCAGGAGAGGTCGCAGATGAATGAGGCCAGAAATGGAAAACTTCGACTGGTGCAGGGAGCACAAACGCGTGTTGTTAGCATTTGCATTCGATCTTTGTGGCCACTGGGAGCACAGACTCAGAAGGCCCCGAAGGTCCTCCTCTCTTCCTCCTCCAGCCACCTGGACCCGGGAAGGTCCATGCCACACAAGGCTCTCTTTGTCTGGGGTCAAGTCCGAGCCGCTACCAGTCGGCAAGCAAAGAAAGTCAAGTCGAGGTCCAGGCTGCAGTTGCACAAGACCATATTGTTGCAGCCTTGGGCCTGGGAGGTGTTTTTTGGCAAGTGGGACGTTTTGAACACCCACAGGAGCTCGGGGTTGTGGACGTAGCCATGGATAGGAAAAATATTTGATAGCAGAGCCCTTTCTGGAAATTCCCACATGGCGAACAAGGATGTGCAGTGTCATTTTGGTTTCATATTAAAATTCCTTGAAGCGGGCCCTCGGACTGTATCGGGTTCTCCGATCTTTCCCTTAATGAAATCGCCAATGTGATGCTTTAGCACGAGGATTGCATTGCAGTAATATAAACCAAAACAGGGCTAATTTACATTTGTGCCCACACCATTAATGTAAATTGGTTATTAGCTGTTTATGCTAAGGAGCAGCAATAGAAAACATAAAGGTAGTTTTATTAACTGCGTTTTGCCCTCTGAAATCTGCTGTGCTCGGAGTTTACAATCAGTGGATTTTTTCCCCCCACCATGCAGTATGGCATTTACGCTGCCTAATTAACATATTTATTAACAGATTACTGCCCCCTTTCTGCAATTTGCATTTTATAACACATTGCCACGATGAAGTTAATAAGACAGTCCCAGGCCCCGCGTTTGTGATTCCCCTGGAATGTTGTGCACGCCTTTTTGTCTTCTCTTGTCTTCATTTCTCTTTAGGCAGGGGTAATTAAAGAAAAATGGCATTTAAAACCAATGATGATGCAGGAATAATGGAGATGTAAATGAGTTTCGGTCCTCCCACGGTGTTTTTTGAAGTTATGGGCAGGTGTGGGCAGGGATGTCCTGGGGAAGGACCAAATCGAGTGTCCCGCCCTTGCCCTCCGCGCTGTCCCGGCTCACCACTCCAGGAACCGCTCTGCCTATAGGGAAGGCCCCCCTTCTCATTCCTCCTCTCATCCCATCGCTCTAGGATGTGGGAACCCTATGTGAGAAGTGCAGAGCCGAAGGAACATGGGAATGGCTTTTGAGAAATTAAAACAAAAAACAAAAAACCTTAGTATTTAAGCATGCATTTGTTATAAAAAGCTTTCAGGATTGAGTTTCTCAAACATAGCAAAAAAATAAATAAATTAATTAAAAAAAGATAACTCCTGTTTTTCCACAAGTGGCTTTACTTTAAATTTCACCCTTCAAGTTTCCTACATAGCAGGGCTTTCTCCAGGCCAGGCTGCGGCCAGCGCACCTGTGACACCTGTTTGCCTCTTCGAACTCCCATGGTGCCTTTTTGTCCCTGTCCTGTGCTTAGATCTTATTTCTTGCCTGTATCTTTAAAATTTCCTCATGGCCTGAAACACCATAAAAAAGGTCCTGGGGATAACTGGAAGCCTTTGGAGAGAGCTGACAGCGAATCAGGGAGGTGACAAGGACACCGGACCACGGATGGGCTAGTGGGGGTGTTGGCGGTGGGGCTAGCTACGCCTTCCCCGATCACTGGCTTCTCCTGAGGACCCTTGCCTCCTTCCCTGGCCGTGGTTTAATCCTGGACTGAGAAAGATCCTGGAGCCAAGGGGCTCCACTGTCATGACTTTACTCCCCCCCTTTGTGCCCCCATCCCCGAGATTCTTCATCAGTGCCTTAAACCCACATCAGGAGGAGAGGAGGGATCCCGGAGCGACTGCTCAAAGATGCATCTGAAACTGAGCCCACAGAGAAGGGAGGACTGTCGGCTCTTTGTTCTGAGAGGGGCTCCAGGTGAGAAGTCCCCACCTGAATGATGGTGTGAATCGGCTCCGTGACACCCTGGGACATAAAAACTGATGAGATGTGGCTTATTAGGTTCATTCGTTAAGTGGCTGTGGCATCTCCATTTTGGTGGAGGTTTGATCATTGTGCTCCTTGCTCTTTGGGGAGGGGGGCCCCTGAAACATGTGCTGTGTGGTGCCTCCTCTTCCCGCCAGGTGTGGTAAAGATGAGCTGTGTCGGCCTCCGGGAAAGGCCTTGGGATGGCCTGGTTCACTGGCATAGAGCTTAGATGCCCAGTCCAAGGATCATTCTGGGGAGCTCTACGGATTTGGCCAGGAGAGGTGCCTAGACTGGGGGCCAGGTGTCCAACTAGCTGGGCATGGCCCCAATATGCACAATAGCATTAATAAGCAATATTAACTTTGCACTTTAACTTCTAGGTGGGAAGCTGGTTAATTTAGTTAAACTTTTGTTTTTTTGCAAAAAGCACTTTATTGAGGTATGCGTGACATGTACGAAGCTGTACATATTTAATGTACACAACTCGGTGAGTTTGGGGATACGTATGCACCTGTGAAAACATTACCACGGTGAAGGCCATAGCCTATCCATCTCCTCCCAACGTTTCTTTCCACCCTTGTGTTTATAATTATTATTATTTTGGTGGAGGTAAGGACTTTTTTTTTTTTTTTTTTACAATCTTGAGGTCTTTTATTTTCTTTACAGTTATCATGCCATGAATTCATAGGGAATGGGTTCCAGCAGTTCAGGCTCCTTTCCATTGGTTCTCACAAAGTGTGCTTCTCTGGGTGGGGCAGGCTGGCGCTTCAGTTGGACCCAAGTACCTTTCTCTTTGGCTTCCTTCTTTTTCTGATCATTTTCCTTCACACGCTTCAGGAAGCTATCTCGGCTCTTTGAGTGTTTAATATGCTCAATGCGGACGTTAATTCTCTTGGCAAGAATCTTGCTTGCCCTTAACTTGTTTGTTTACAACAATGCCAACAGCATGCTGAGTAACATTGTAGACCCTTCCAGTTTTGCCATGGTAACATTTGTGGGGCATTCCTTTTTAAACAGTGCCCATTCCCTTGATGTCCACAATATCACCTTTCTTATAGATTCGCATGTATGTGGCCAAAGGAACAACTCCATGTTTTCTAAAAGGCCTAGAGAACACATAGCAGGTACCTCTCCTCTTTCCCTTTGTGTTGGTCATTTTGGCGAATTACTGGAAGATGGCGGTTCGGGCCGAAAGGCAGTAAGGACATTTAACATAAGAACCCCCCTGTTAGCAAATATAAGTATACAATACGGAATTGTCAGTTAGGGGCGCTGTGCTGATTAGTTGGTCTCCAGAACTCATTTGTCTTGCATAACTGAAACGTTGTACCCTTTGGCCATCACCTCCCTATTTCTTCCTTCTCAGCCCCTGGCAACCACCATTCCACTCCACGCTTCTATGCGTTTGACTGTTTCAGATTCCACAAATATGTGAGGTCACACAGTATTTGTCTTTCTGCGTCTGGGAAGCCAGTTACTTTTAATCCTGTGTATCAAGGAACAACAAGATGACCCTGAAGCAGGTTTCTGAGCTTGGAAATGGTTTATAGGTCCCCTAAAAGTCTGATTGGACTTTGATAGGTTTATGAATCTCCTGAAGTTGAATGAAAACGTTTCAGTGAATTTTGTATGCATTTTTAGGAGAGAAGTTTTGAGGCATCCACCAAACTCTCAAGGTGATTTGTGGCCCTTGAGTTCGGTAAGTAACCATTACAGATTTTGGATTTTTGGATTATGAGAAATGTGCTTTATATAGACAGGGGAAGATCTTTAGGATAAGCCTTATCAAACACATACTTGTAGCCACCAGAGATGTACTAAAGTATAGAAATCGGTCTCCTCATTTCTAAAACCCTCTCTGACTCTGGTTCCCTTGGGTGTCAGGTACCCAGCTTAGGGACCCGCCAGAGCCAAGTGAATGCAGGGGGAAACATAGCACCAATAGGAAGGCAGGCATTTCCTAAGCTTGACCTGCCCTGACCTTCAGCTACACTCAGCAACTGGGGTGAAATGAATGGCTGAGTGTTGTGTTGAAATTGGAGAGGCAGTACCCACGGGCATGTGATGGCATTGGATCCATTTCCCTGTTGGGGCAGGCGAATCCTTAGGCCATGGCCTGGAAAATGCAAGTAGTGACTACTGATTTCTCCATCCTGTAACATAATGGACTCGGGTTTCTCTGAGGAGATAGAGCCACATGGTGCTACATAAATTTCATTACTCATATTATCATCACTCCACTTTTAATTTGATTTAAAAATTTTATTGGTCCTAATTGTAGCAGTTATGAATGTTGATGTTATTTTCTGCCATTTCTAATTTCTATAAAGAATACAGATCTTTGCTGGTTAATAATTGAAAATGACTCCTGCTTAATGGATTCATGCATTCATACGGAATTTCAATCTTTGACATTAAGGGTTAGCGCATATTATCGGCTCCTTTCGAAATTATATGGTTTTCTAAATCCAGTAATGTGGTATCTGTATGATCTAATAGACTGATGTTTTTAATTACGGAGGAAAATTAGTTAATTGGAATGCAAAAAAAGCTAAACAAACCTATTTTTATAAGCAAAAATAAGAATAGTGCTTAATGGTATTTTGCTATTGGCCTTTGCTAAAATTTTTTTTTTTCCATTTGGAGGAATGCCAGATGGGGGTCTCCATAGATAAAAGGTGGGAGTGCATGTTCATTTTTGTACCAGGCACACTTCCAGGTCCTAAAGAGTTAAAACCGATTTGGACCACCCTTATTAAACAGGCGGCTATATTAGGAAGACTTGTATAAATACTGAGGAAAGGCTGCGTGAGAGAACAGCCTGCTGCACTCTATTTGTGTTATGGTCACCGTATGCATAAGCTAATTTTAAATATTAAAACTCTAATTATAAAAGACCACTTCCCTGAAGGGCGGGCCATGTGGGGAAGGAGAGAGTAAGGACCTGAGCGGTGAGTCACAAGCCCAGTGAGTGGGTGGGTGGGTGGAGGTGATAGCTGGCTGGCCTATGAGGGATCACTCCTTGGGGTGCCCCTGACTCCCCAGGGGAGAAACTGGGAGCTGGGTTTGCTCCTTTGATTACAATTTGGAAGGCAGACTTGGATGGAGTACTCCCATGGCCTTCCCATTTTGAGGAGTAAAACAGAGCTGCCATTTTGCTTCTCGAAGCGGGGAAGTCCATAGAGAAGGAGCCTAGACAAATAGCACTATGGGGGCCCATTGCACCACGTGGTCTGCGGTTCAAGACCACTTATTGGAAGAAATATGGGGACTCAGCAAAGCACTTTCATACTTTTCACTGAAATTCTTGAGGCTGCATTCCTTTATGTCTCTGTGTGATCCTGTTCTGTGGCCTTTTCTCCTTTTCCCCAGCTCTAGGTTGTTTTAGTAAATGCAGCTTGAACCCAACTGCTGCTCTCAGCTGAATTAAGGAAGAACAAGGAGAGAGTGTTAGTTCTGGACTTAGAGCCAGAGCAAGACGGCGGGCAGCAGGAGTCCCTGGGGGCCTGCAGGTGCGGGTCTGCAAGCCTGGTCCACTTGAGACAGCACAGCTCTGTCCTGGAGACTTAGGCCCGGAGTAGTGCAAGGCTTTTGGTCTGGGTTTGAACTCCTACACTGTCAACTTTATTTATTTTTTTAATTTTTCAAAGATTTTATTTATTTATTTGAGAGAGAGAGAGAGGGCATGAGTGGGGCAGAGGGACAAGCAGACTCCTGATTGAGGAAGGAGCCCAACATGGGGCTCGATCTCAGGACTTGGGGATCATGACCTGAGCTGAAGGCAGACATCTAACCGACTGAGCCACCCAGTCACTCCTACACTGTCACTTAATAACCATGTGACTTTGGGTAAATTTGCCAAAACTCTGGCATGTCAGTTTTCCCATTTATAGAATGGGGATACCAATGCTTGGCTCCGGAAGCTGGTGGTGCAGTGGAATGACACCATGGAGTGTGTCCTCAGGTGCGGCTGTTGATACGTCGCTCTGACTTGGGCTGCATGGTTCTTGCTTGGATGCATTTTCGAGTTAATGCTCTCAATGCTATTTATAATGGAGATATTTCTTGAGATATTTCTTGAGATCTAGATGTTTCCTTTCTATTCCCTGCACCCCCCCCCCCTCAATTTCAAACAGGAGGCCATGTCCTTTTTGTGTCTTTTTTCTTTTCTCCCAAGGAAGGTTTTAAGTCACTCCTCCTCCTTCCTGCTTTTTTCGTAAAACTCTAAATTAGGAGTCCTGGAGAAGGAGTGGTGAGATACAGAAGTCCTAGAGGAAGCTGGGAACAGGAGGTTGGTGGGCCCAGCTCCCTGGGGAAGGGCAGCTTGTCTCAGAGGTTGGCCAAAGGGCACATCTACAGAGAGACGTGGACCTTGGATCCAGTACTGGGCTGTCCACCCAGTCTGGATACTGGGCATGGGAGAGAGGTCATGAGGCCTGGAGAGTGGTGTCCCACCAGGCACTCACCTGTGTGGGCAGATCTGTGTGACTGGAGGGGACCAGAGGGCAAACCGTGGGAATAACAGACTCTGAGTTTCCTGCCAGACCCTTGGGATGTGTGCTCAAGGTTAGGTGTAGTTTGATATAGGTAAAATGAAGGTATAGGTATTATTAGTCCCTGATTTTGCCTGAAATTGATACCTATTACAGAGCTGTGTGTGGATTTCAAGACTACAGAAAAGGCATATCCAGCCAGAACTGGAGGTATAATAGAAGATTTCCTTAAAAAGCTGGCACCTGAATTAAGTCTTAAAACATGAATGGGAGTTATCCCTGGAGAGGGGGGAGGAGGAAGGGGTTCTGGGTAGAGGGAACATCACGAGGCTATGTGGTGGATATGGAGAACTACAGATAATTTAGAGTTGCTGCTGTGTGAGTCACTGCATCCAGAGTCATGAGAGATGATTCCAGAATGGCACTATCTAAGAGACGTTCCTGCAACAATGGTGTACTGGTTTTCTCCTGCTGCTGTAACAAACTAACACAAACTTAATGTCTTAAAACAACTCGGACTTAGGGCATTTGGGTGGCTCAGCGGTTGAGCATCTGCCTCTGACTCAGGTCATGACCCTGGAGTCCAGGGATCGAGTCCCACATCGGGCTCCCTGCATGGAACCTGCTTCTCCCTCTGCCTGTGTCTCTGCCTCTCTCTCTGTCTCTCATGAATAAATAAATAACATCTAAAAATGAAAAAACAAAAGCAAAAACCATGGCCTTATCTTGCTGTTCTGGTGGTCAGAAGTCCAAAGTAGATGTGTCTGGGCTGGAATAAATGAGCCAGCCAGGGCTCTGTTCCTTCCGGAGGCTCTAGAGGAAAATGAATGTTCTCGCCTTTTCCAGCTTCAAAAGGCTGCCTGCCTGCCTTGGCTTGTGGTCTTTTCCTCCATCTTCAAAGCCAACGATAACTAGTTGAATTTTTCTCACATCACATCATGCTGACACTGACTCTTCTGTCTTCTCTTAAGCATTTAAAAAAGAGATTTTATTTATTTACTCATGAGACATACACACAGAGAGGCAGAGACACAGGCAGAGGGAAAGCAGGCTCCCTGTGGGGAACCCGATGTGGGACTCGATCCTGGGATCCCGGGGTCACGCCCTGGGCTGAAGGCAGGTGCTCAACCACTGAGCCCCCCAGGTGCCCCTCGTCTTCCACAGTTAAAGACCTTTGTGGTTGCATTATATCCATCTGGATAATCTGGGATAATATTCCTATTTTAAGGTCAGCTGATTGGCAAACTCATTTCTGTTTCCTTGATTCCCCTTTGCCGCATAACATAACATATGCATGTGATTTGGGGATTAGGACACGGGCATCTTTGCAAGGCCATTACTCTGCCTTCCAAAGATGGAAATGTTTTCTCTCCATGCTAATACACTAGCCATTAGCCACATGTGGGTATTTAGATTTAATGAAAATAAATACAATTAAACATTCAGTTCCTCAGTCACATTAGCCACAATTCAAGTGCTCAGTAGCCACATGTGGTTATTGTTGATCATAATGGCCAGTGGTGCTCTAGAGAGGTAGGAAGTGCCAGATAATGAAGGCCCTGTGTTTCGCAGCCTCTTTCATGAAAGCTCCCTTGAGAGCTGATGAGCCTGCCACCATGGCACCAGGAGATGTGGATAACCAATGAGACCCAGTTCAAACACCAACTTTCTGTAGACGTGATTGCCAAAGAGATTCAGGTTTATTTTAAAAATATATAGGGGATCCCTGGGTGGCGCAGTGCTTTGGCGCCTGCCTTTGGCCCAGGGCGGGATCCTGGAGACCTGGGATCGAATCCCACGTCGGGCTCCTGGTGCATGGAGCCTGCTTCTCCCTCTGCCTGTGTCTCTGCCTCTCTCTCTCTCTCTCTGTGTGACTATCATAAATAAATAAAGAAAAAAATATTAAAAAAAGTATATATTTCTAAATCTTCAAGGAAAATCAGCATGCTGGGAAAGTCACCGTGTTTATTCTGGAACTCTCCCGGCCCACTGGCACACAATCCAGGGGTGATGCACATACAAGAGGGGAAAAATCCAGCTGTAGAAATTTCTGGGTGTTGAGGAACGAGGTCAGATTTGGAGAGGTACTGCAGGGAGCAGTGCGGAGGGGATGGCTTTGGCAGGAAGTAGATTAGAGGCAAAGAGACCAGCTAGGAGGTTATGGGGGAACGATGACATATCCTTGCCTTCTTTAATTCAGGGGACTTTTGTGACCTGGTTTGGCCCATGAAATGTGAGCCAAAGTAACACGTGTTGCTTTGGGGCAGAAGCTGTAAAAGTCAATGTCTACTTCATGATCCTTTCTTCTCTCTTTGTGATACCCTCTTCCTCAACAACAAGCAGTATTTCAGATGAGGGTTACTCCATCAACCCAGATCCCAGAATGAAGGCAGCGTAGAGCGGAGCTGCAGCTGACGTGTGATAGTTATATAGTACAAGCTAGAAATTGACATATTTTTGTCAGCCGTTGAGATTTTGGGATGATTTGTTACTATAGCAGAATTTAGCCTATTCTGACAATACAGAGATGATGCAAGTTACTTAGAGGTGTTGATTGTATAAAACTTTTCTTAAAAGGGATTTTTTTAAAAAAGATTTTATTCATGAGAGACAGAGACAGAGAGAGGCACAGACACAGGCAGAGGGAGAAGTAGGCTCCTTGTAGGCAGCCAGATGCAGGACTCGATCCTGGGTCTCCAGGATCACACCCTGAGCCAAAGGCAGATAGACACTCAACCGCTGAATCACCCAGGCGTCCCATTAAAAGAGATGTTGACATAAAAATGGTTATAGCTTGGGGCACTGGAGTGCCTCAGTTGGGTAAGTGTGTGACTCTCAATTTTGTCTTAGGTCATGATCTCAGGGTCAAGAGATTGAGCTCTGTGCTGAGTGTGGAGCATGCTGCGGATTCTCTCTCCTCCCCTCCCTTTGCCCTCCACCCCCCCCCCAAGTTTACAGCTCATGGTTGAGCCTAAGCCTTAAGCTTTATTTATGTTGTTTACTTGTCTTTATACAATAGCCATTTTTATATTTCAAGTTGAGGTTCTTTTTATTATGCTTTTAGGCAAGTCAAATTGTACAGTACCAAGGTTATTTCATGAAAATACTACCTGATCGGATTGGGTTGCAAGAACAGAGCATGGAAACAATTTAGTGGAGACACAAGATTTTTCTGTTAACTAGAATGGTTGGAAGTGGAAGAGACGGGTTTGAATCTTTCATAGGACTTTCCTCCCTGGTTTATTCCACTCAGTAGTCATTAGTTTGAAATTGCCCTTCCAACCCCACAGCCAAAAAATAGATACAATTTGGTAGTTATTTTTATAAAGGGTTGAGCACTAAAAGCAAGTTAATGGTTGACTTGGATCTTTTTTTCTTTTTCCTGATCAGTAATAAGTGATACTATCTGTTCCCTCAGAGCAATAAATAATGGTACTACTGTATCTGGAAAACAAAATATATCATATTCCAAGGTTCAAAATTGGAATGTATATCCCAAATGTAATCAGCCTTCTTCTGAAGATGGAGACTTTAATAATCAGAAGAGACCCAGTAGCAGCATGGAAAAGAAATGCTATGAATCGCCTATATTAGTTGGGTCATTTTTGGATCTAACTCTGAGTAGTTTATATTATTGCTGCTTGACCTATTTGTGTGCATAAATTAAATGAGGGGTTGGAAAGAGAGTGCAGTTACTGGTGGGGGAGGAGAACAAGTTTATTAAAATAGGTGGCATCAGCCAGGAGGTTTATAATGACTTGACTGAGGTCCACTGTTCACCTGGATGGGTTTCTGTTTCCTTTTTTTTGTTTCCTTTGGTACAAAAATACCCTTTGTTGCTCTTTCTTGGCCAAAAGTATGAATCTTAAAAAACAGAGAAGCCGGGATCCCTGGGTGGCGCAGCGGTTTGGCGCCTGCCTTTGGCCCAGGGCACGATCCTGGAGACCCGGGATCGAATCCCACATCAGGCTCCCGGTGCATGGAGCCTGCTTCTCCCTCTGCCTGTGTCTCTGCCTCTCTCTCCTCTCTCTCTCTCTCTCTGTGACTATCATAAAAAAAATAAAATTAAAAACTTAATTAAAATTAAAAAAAAAAAAAAACAGAGAAGCCACAACTCATGGACTTTTCATGGACCTTAATGTGATGGTGGTAAGGGGGTGATGGAGGCACAGAGGGCAGATGTGTACCTCAACAGGACTCAAATTGCTGTCAACAGTTTGCCTCTAGGGACAAAATTCTTCCCTTGTCGCAGAGAAAAAATGTCAGGGAGGAAGTTGCATTCGGTAGTATCTTTGTTCTGTCTTGACATTCTTAGGCCATTTTTGGCAGACGACAGGAAAACTTTCAAACATTTTCAGAGGACTACATTGTGTGTATTTGATTTCATAAACCATGTATTTTTTTTCCTTTTGTTTGTTGGAAGGTTTTTTTATTTTAATTTTTTTTATTACTGATTCAATTTCTTTGCTGGTTATTGATTGGTCTGTTCAAGTTTTCCTCTTCTTCCGGTTTCAGTTTTGGTAGTTTATATGTTTCTAGGAATCTATCCATTTCTTCCAGGTTGTCCAATTTGTTGGCATAGTTTTCAAACTATGTATATTTGATGTGTATTATTATATAGCCACTCCGCACCTAGAATAGAGTTGACATTTTTCCCTGAACAAGGGAAGAATTTTATCAGTAAAAGCTTTCCTATGCAATGAGCCAGGAAACTGCATAGTGGAGTGGAATGTCTTAAAGTAAATTGTTATAAAGTGAATCATATTTCCTCCTAGGCGCTATAGTAAAATTAAAGATTGTTTTTTCCGACTGAAGAGTTAATAGTAAATAAATCACAGATATATAAATATATTGGAGAGGAAAAATACAGGTGTAAACTTCAGTAATAATTTAAATGGTAAATTAATGAAGTAATAAAATGGGTATAAATCCACAAGGAAAGGCCAGTGTAGTGTAAGGTACATGCAGGACACAAGAAAACTTGTGCATCATAAATTTGACCTAAAATTAATGATAGCTATAACACACATTGATTAAACATTAAATTACCCACAATTTTACTTGCCTCCTCAAGATTGATGCTCTGTACCTTTAAAAGAGGCAATCCAGTGAAGTTTTAACCAATGCTTCCCCCCCACCCCCGCTATGGTAAATTTCCATGGAGAAGATAGGCACTGTTGACCTTTATCACTGATCTTAAAATAGCAGGTGTTTCATAAATAAGTGTTATTGTTGATTATGGGGCTTCTTTTAAAAATTGTTTTCTAAAAAGAGGCTGATTATTCCATTCACAATAGCATAGAAATATGAAGTACCTACCAATAATCTTAACAAGAAATGCTTAGGTCTAACATGAAGAAAGCTAAAACTTTCCTAAGGGAAATAAGATCTTATTTCTTTGGGAGGGGTTAGGGTTCAATGTTTTAGAGATATGAATTCTGTGAATTTTTTCAAAGTAAGTTTAATAGAATTCTAATTATTTTTCATATAAGATCTTTGTGGGGGGACTGAAAAATAATTGTTCTGGGAGAAAAAAAGAATGGTCAAAAATTTTTTTGACAAAGAATCATAATGAGAGAACACTTGTACTATCATGTATTAAAATGTATTACACCACTTCACACACATTAGGATGGCTATTATCAAAAAAAGAAAACAAGTGTTGGTGTGAATGTTTAGGAATTAGAACCATTGTGCTTTGCTCGTGGGAATGTCAAATGGTGCAGCTGCTGTGGAGAACAGTCTGACAGTTCCTCAAAAATTAAACATAGAATTACCATTTGATCCAGCAATTCTACTTCTGGGAATATACATAAAATCAGTGAAAGTAAGGGATTCAAATAGATATTTGTACACCAGTGTTCAAGCAACATGATTCACTATAGACAAAAAGTAGAAACAACCCAGTGTCCATCGATAGATGAATGGATAAACAAAGTGTGATATGTACATCCAATAGAATATTATTCAGCCTTAAAAAGCCATGAAATTCGGATACGTGCCATAATATGGATGAACTTTGAAGACATTATGCTAAGTGAAATAAACCAGATACAAAAGGACAAATACTATATGATTCCACTTGTATGAAGTATCTAGAATAGTCAAATTTATAGAAGCAGAAAGTAGAATCGTAGTTGTCAAGGCCTTGCAGGGAGGAGGAGTAGGGGATTAGTATTTAATGGGTACAGATTTTCAATTGGGAAGATGAAAAAATTCTGGAGATGGGTGGTGGTGATGGTTGTATGATATTGTGAATATACTTAACTATACACTTAAAAATGGTAAATTTCATGAGGTTATATATATATTTTTCACAATAAAAAATACCTGAAACTGTAATACAAGGTTATAGTAGGTAAAATAGCAGAATAATTGCTCAAGATTGGTACTCAGTTCAACATAATCACATAGAGAGTAAAAAAAAAAAAAAAAAAACAAAACCTCTGCTATGTTAATGAATCTAATACCTGATATAAACAGCCCTCATAAATAAGTTGGGGGAAAAAAAGAGAATTATTTGCTGAATACTGGGACAACTAGAGAACTATTTTGAGTAAAAATTCATGCTAAGCTCTTGTTATAATCTAAAATACCAGGTGGATCAAGGTATTCGATTCAAAAATGAAATTGTGAGAAAATTTTTAAATCTTAGGATGGGGAAAGGCTTCCTGAAAATAAAACAATAGCATTACAAGGAAAAATTTGACAGGTTTTATGCATAAAGTACTTCTGCATATAAAAAGTATCATAAAACTCAAAAGGCAAGTGGTAACTAGGAAAAATAGTCATAGACCACATTATCCTATGCATAGTTCATGGAAAAAATAGGCAATTTAATGAAGGAAAAAAATAAAGTCTGATATTAATGTTCAACCTTGCTAGAAGTCTAAGATTTGTAATTATTTCTTTGCCTCTCCTTGAACAAAGCTATTACGAAAGATAATTCTCTGTGTAGGAGGTTCGGGGGGCTGGACGCTCTCATTTACAGCTGGTGAGGAATGCGTTTGACATCCTTTTGGGAAAGCTACACCAGGACTTTGTTGGTTGTGACAGAAACTAAGTTTTTTTTTTTTTTAAATTTATTTTTTATTGGTGTTCAATTTGCCAACATCTAGAAAACACCCAGTGCTCATCCCATCAAGTGCCCGTCATCCAGTCACCCCCACCCCCTGCCCACCTCCCTTTCCACCACCCCTAGTTCGAGAAACTAAGTTTAGTTTAAACAAAAGAGGGAATTCTTTTGGCTTATGCATTGAGAAGCTCAAGGAATGGGAATGGCTTTATGCAAAGTTGGATCCAGGAGTTCAAATGATTCTGCGCCTCTACCTCGCGTCTCCATGGCTATGTTCTCGGGCAGGCACTCTCTACGTGGTAAAGAGGTAACTGCTATAGACTCGAATTTACAGTCTCTTACTGCTTGCTGTTCTAGAGAAGGGGGGCGGACAGTGAGAGCATCTCTCTCTCTCTGTCTTTTTTTTTTTTTAAATAACAGCTTTATGGAGATATTCGTATACTATCCCAATTCACCCATTTCAAGCGCACAGTTAAATGATTTTTAACATATTCACAGAGCTGTGCAACTGTCACAACCAGGTTTAGAGCATTTTCATCACTGTAAAAGAAACCTCATACCAGTTCGTACTCTTCATTCCCTTCCTCCTCCTGAGCTGACACCTCAATCCCAGGCAACTGCTATGCCCGTCTACTTCTGTCTGTAGATTTGTGGGTGGTGAGCATCTTTTGAAGTATCTCCAGCACAAGTCCTGAGGAATCTCCAGTTAGCCTGGCTTGGGTTATGTGTCCCTCCCTGAACCACTCACCGGGTCAGGGGATGGAGTCCTCTTACTGGCCAGGCCAGGTTAGCATCTGAGCTCTGGAGCCAGGGAGCTGGATGAGGTCTATCTGAGCTCTGTGTTTTGGGTAGGGTTACTATGGAATGGGAAGAGTTCTGGGTAGGGTTTTTGGTAGGGTTACTATGGAATGGGAAGGGTTTTGGGTAGCGTTTTAAGTAGGGTTATGATGGAATGGGAAGAGTTCTGGGTAGGGTTTGGGTAGGGTTACTGTGGAATGGGAAGAGTTCTGGGTAGGGTTCTGGGTAGGGTTACTATGGAACGGGAAGGGGTTCTCCAAAGGCAGGCGAGGCAAGAAGGCAAATATGTGTTCATTCTGAGGGCAACCTGGCCGTAGGTACCCGAAGTCTCTAAAATATACATATCTCTGAGCTTAGCAACTCCAATTTTGGGACAACATCCTAAAGGAAAGACAAACTTTCATTCCTGCTGCACTTGTGATGGGCTGAGAGGCAGAGAAGAAAGCAGGGAGCAGTGGTGCCTTGCTGCTGGAGAGAAAGAGAGCTGGCACCTCACAGGGATAAAGGTGGAGCCCCTGCTGGAGAAGGGAGTCCTTCCAGAAATCCTCTCCATGTCAGCTTCCCCTCCAAGGGCACCAGCGTAGCCTGGGTGCCCCTCCTCAGCCGCGGGGGTGAGTGGGGAAGTAGGTTCTCCAGGTCAGGCAGCAGGTGAGCAGGCCTGAGCCAGGCGGAAGGCAGGACACAGTGGAGTGGCACTGCCCCATCTGTACGCCTGAGCCTTGCCTTTTAGCTTTGCAGGTCTGGGGTGAGAGGATGTTTGAATTATCTGCAGTTGGGAGGGACCATTACACGGGCAGGTCCCCCAAGGAGAGCTGGAGGGGGGCCGATGGCTGTCTCTTAACAGCTTAAATCTGATCTTTTAGAGCTACTCAGAACGTGGACGCTTTTGTTCAGAAGGTGCCGTTTTTGTGTGTGTGTGGGGTGGGGGGCGGGAATCTCTCTTGAAAAGTGAAATTAAATCTGCCAACTTATGGGCTAGTTTGGGGGCATTCAAGAAGTGGAATATGGGGCTCCTGGGGGGCTCAGCTGATTAAGCATCTGCCTTTGGTTTAGGTCTTGATCCTGGGGTCCTGGGATCAAGTCTTGCATCAGGCTCCCTGCTAAGCAGGGAGTCTGCTTCTCCATCTACCCCTCTCCTTGCTCATGTTCTCACTCACTCATGTGGGTGTGCATTCTCTCTCTCTCTCTCTCTCTCAAATAAAATCTTAAAAAGATAAAGTCTATACAAGGAGTCTCCAAGTGAACAAACAACTTTCAGGTTGTGTCAGGCCAGTCTGTATGTGTTTGAGGTTCATGCTCTCCGTTTGGATTGGGTTCTTAAAGGTTACAATTTGGGGCCTCTAAATAGTAAGGGCAGGTTTGGCATCCTGAGGGCTCCACTGAGATTCCAGCGGGAGGGCGTGTGGTCACTATCCTGAAGTGCTGGGCTGACCGTGTTGCAGGGCCTTTAGGGGCTTACTCCTGCTGCTTCGCTCTGTGTGCCCCTGGATCCCAGGCAGGCCCTCCAAACCTATGGAAGCCTGAGGCTGGGGTACTGGCATTTTTTAGAGGGTGGTGGCATTTCTAGGAGCTGGGACTAACCGTGGCTTGGTCACATGATTTTACTTTTTTCCAGTCAACACTGGAATATCCCATCCAGGTACAATTAGAAATCCTATTAAGGTTGAGGTGATAGAAATCAGGGCTGGTGAGAGAGGGAGGTTGAAAAAAGAAAAAGAACTTGGATTGGCAGGGTGATTGGAGCGGGTGTGAGTGGGGAACAGCTCTTTTAATCTCTGGATTTGATGATTTAATGTTGGGGGAGAACTGACTTTTCACTGTGTTTAAGATCTGACGTCTAAGGGTGCCCGGGTGGCTCAGTTGGTTGAGCATCTGCCTTCAGCTCAGGTCATGATCCCGGGGTTCTGGGATCGAGCCCCGCATCGGGCTCCCTGCTCCAGGGAGTCTGCTTTCCCCCCAACCCTACCCCTGGCTTTGAGCACACACTCTTTCTCTCTCAAATAAAATCTTTAAAAGGAAAAGATCTTGGGATCCCTGGGTGGTGCAGTGGTTTAGCGCTTGCCTTTGGCCCAGGGCGTGATCCTGGAGACCCAGGATCGAATCCCACGTCGGGCTCCCGGTACATGGAGCCTGCTTCTCCCTCTGCCTGTGTCTCTGCCTCTCTCTCTCTCTCTCTCTCTCTGACTATCATAAATAAATAAAAATTAAAAAAAATAAAAGGAAAAGATCTCATGGCTGGTGGAGGGGAGGATGTTGGAGAGCAGAGTAGTTTTGCTCAGCGGTCTGGGGAGCTGTTGCTATGAGTGGCTGAGAGATTCGGGGCCGCCCTTTCTTCAGCACCACCTCTGACCTCCTGCATGGAAGTCAGGTCTGCTCTAGTGGTGTGGTGGGAAGATGAACAGGATTTGAATTTTAGAGGTTCAAAGTTTGTGTTTCAGCTCCGCCATGTGCCAGCACTGTGGATTGTCTGCGGCTTAAATTTCCCCTGGCCGAGGCAAGAATTTTCTCTAGGTGCTTCCTATATTTTCATCTCCTGTTAATAGGAACTCATTTTTACAATTTTAGGTTATTTAAGTAGTTCTTACAGAAGTAGCCCAAGAAGCCACACGTTTCATAGTTAAAATGATCTTTGACTTTTCTCTGTTCTTTTTTCCAAGGCATTGAATTTGAATGTACCAATCTGGTGGTTGGTTAGAAGACAAAGGTGGCATTGGGACATGTTAGATATCTTAAGTTTTGAAACTTCTTATTCTCCCTATGTCCCAAATTTGATTTTAACAAAAACAATATGCCTCACACCCTGCGTTGTAAAAGGTGTGTGATTCTATTTTATGCTGTTCTGTCTTCTGCAATACTAAAGGGAAAGAAGGGAGGCAACTGGCTGGCTGGTAGAGCCAGGCGCCCCTAGACGTCAGATCTTAAACAATGAAAAGTCAGTTCTCCCCCAACATTAAATCATCAAATCCAGAGATTAAAAGAAGAACTGTTCCCCACCCACACCCGCTCCAATCTCCCTGTCAATCCAAGTTCTTTTTCTGGTTGGTGGAGTGTGTGACCCTTGGTCTCAGGGTTGTGAGTTTGAGCTCCATGTTGGGCTTAGAGATTACTTAAAATCTTAAAAAACAAAACAAAACAAAGGGAAAGAAGAGTTGTTGTGTCTCAGTCTACCTTGCTTTTGAAGCCAGAGTAGATTTTTAAAATTTTGTTACCAGGCGTGCTAAGTGGAAAGGGATCTGGTTATCTTGGAAACGCAGGAACTTACATGAATGGACTATAAAATAAAATGTGGACTGATTCCCAGGAAAATGAAACCACACAAAAAGAAAATCGCATAATCACACTGAATCTATAAAATGGGAAGAGAATGGGGGGACAAAAGATTATGATGCCAATGATTATGATGATGAAAATGTTGTTACCTGTCACTAGTCTATTTTGGGCTGGGGGAGGGCAAGTCAAGGGGTGGAGTTGAATGGAGTGGGAGAGGTGGTAATTTGTGGGTCTTTGCTGAGGTTGAGGAGGAAGGTCATGGAAACCAACTTTACCCTGGCCAGTGAGGACTGCAAAGGTTCTCTCTGCCACTGAAGAAATGTCAGGCACCAATAGGGATTGGGGCTGTGGAGCAGAGTGAGGAGTGGTCTACTTCCCTTTCTGGTCAGTTAGCACAAGCACATGAACCCCAAAGAAATTTCTTTCAGCTCCTTACTCTAAGTCTATGATGGTAGGATGTACAGCATGTGAAATTGTAGCGGGGGTGAAAGTGCAGTGTAAGGGGCTGCAGCCTGGGGTTGAATGACTCATCTTCGTGCCCTGTGTACCACCAAGAATGTCTCTGAGCAGACCTTTGGGATGCTCCCATGTGGGTATGTATTCCCTTGGCTGATAGAGCGTTTGGGCCAGACCCCTCTCTTTCTTCCTTTCTTCCAGAAGTCTCCATTTCTCCTTGCCCTCATTCCTCTTAAGCCCCAACATTTATCATAGATAGTTAATCCCAGGTAGTCTCTTCCTGGCCTTCCTTTTGTTGGGGAGGAGAAGGTGGCAGCTCCAAGACCTGGGGGTAAGGGAGAGAGAAAGGATGCTGAGAGGTCATGACTTCACAGGCAGCTTACCATGTTTACTTCCCTTTTATGCTTTCTTTTATATTGCCTTTAGATATCTTGAAAAAAATCAGATTTCACTCTGTGAGAGTTAATTTTCTCATTGACTCTACTTAAAGAGTCCTATCACCTTCTAGCATAGATCTTGGTTGTTAGGCAAAAAAAAAAAAAAAAAAAAAAAAAAAGAGCGGGGAAAGAAGACCTCTTCTTTTTGCCCTTGAGATACTTGATCAAATCTGCTTTTATTTATTTTGGTTTTGGAAGTCTACCCACCTGCTCTTGCCTGAGCTCTGTTTCTTTTTTGAGTTGCGGCCGGTAAGTAGATGTGTAGTCCTGCAGTAATGGTAGAAGTATTGATGCTGTTCCTGATATAATGGAGATGCCAGCTTTTGTCTAAGGGGGATCTGCACATGTTGGGGCTTGTGTGATAAATTGGTAGGGCAGGATGGCCCAAGGAGTCCGTATATGAGGATTAGGATTCTTTGGGAAAGGAGTTCTTCAGGAAGGAAGGAGGAGCAGGGCACTGTAAGTTTGACTTACTAACCAATCATAGAACTCAAAGGGGGGATGATGGTTTGTGTCTCTAATTAAACGTTCCCTTTTCAGGCTTCCCAAGATCAGCCTGTCTTGACTGACACTACCTCTCCCATCTCTCTTGCATTCCTCCAGCCTCTTTTTTTAATTTTTTTTTTCAGCCTCTTTTTTTTAAATCATGGTGTTTATTGCCATCTAAAATGATCTTTCTTTCTTTGCTTATTTATTATCTTTCTCTTCATTGGATAGGAAGGAAGTTTCATGACACTAGCAATGTTTCCTTTTTTATTTCCACCCTAGCCCCTGTGCCTGGAAGAGGGCCTACATAGGCATGCAATGAGAGAAGGGATCTGTACAGTGAAGTAGCTGTTTCTGATTCTTCCCCAATGCAACCTCATGGACACTAGTGTATATTCTAGGCAGAGAGAAACCTGTGAATAAAAACAGAAAGGCTAATTTCATAAAATGAGGTGAAACACTGAACATATGCAACAACCTTAACAGACACCAGCTGGATTTCTAAAGCATGGTTATAGTCCACAGCCCGTGTCTCTGGAATCTCCAAGTCCACCAGCTGAAGCCAGCGTAAAAACCACCTGCAATGTGGCCTGATGTAGGGAGCCTTCGGCTTTGGCATTCATTCCCTTGAGGGGTGTCTGGGATGATAGTGTTTGGGGATCCCACTTCTCTGGCCAAAGATAGTTAAGTCATGTTTGCGATTTCATGGCCTCTTGTCTCATTCTTAGTTGTTGACCATAAATCAATATAGTCTCCCTGCTGTCCTCTGGGGGTGGGGAGGGTCTCATGGGGAAAAAGGGTTATATAGTCAGCCACATTACTACATAAAGAGGCAGTGGGGAGTAGGGTGGAGATTAGAATTTGATGTTAAGATAGGCAGTGATTTTGGTGGCTAATTTTTTCATTTGATAGCTTTGAAAAGTACTCAAGGTATTAACTTTTCTTAAGCCCCACTTTTGTCTTTTGTCAGTGGGGATAATAATGCTTGCAATAAATCTGCAATAATTTCTTACAGCGTGTGATTTTGTCCATTGTCTTGCTCCTTAATGCTACCACAGGGAATGACTGCTAGTTAAAGACTCAGGGTGGCAGGGGCTCTGTCAGCTACTGCAAATGAGGCCTAGAGTCTTGTAGTGAAACACAGTGAAATCATCTTGTCTCCTCCTACCCGGCACCAAGACAAAGCCCCAGGGATTTCCATCTGAACTCCCAAAGGCTCCTCAGCTACTCTTTTTTATTATTCCTTCTCTCCTCTAAGTGTCCTCTTAGTGATTATTCAATTTGGTTTTGAGTCAGGACAGGAGTGGTGTTATATTCATCTTATCCTCAGCACATAGCATGGACCTTGACAGTTATTGCCTGTTGAACTCAATGGGTTTGGCTGTCGGTGGCCCTGCAGAACTCACTCTCAGGCCTGGGTTGCCTTCAGTTACATCATAGTTTGTATTCCTTCTCCCCTTCCCAACCTCCTATGTCTGATCTTCGGCACTATCTTAATAAAGGGAAAGCTCTAGATGCCATGATTTCTTCCTTCTCTACCCTTTGCTTGTGCTCTTAGACATGTTGCTCCCCTTCTGACATATATTTATGGAATTGCGTCTAAAATCTGAAGACATTTAAAGAGTATTCACTCACTCTATTCATGAATATACTGTAAAGGTCCCTTTTTAGAAATCTGACAAATTTATTGCCTGTAGGGAAGACCTACATTTAATGTCCAATTTCCCAATTTCTAAACATTGCTGAGGTCTTTAGTGTTCTGCTGAGGTCTTTAGGTTTATACCTGAATTCTTATTTCAGCCTTTCTATGTGCTTGTGACTGTAAGTTTTCCCTGCTTTGGAATCAATAGCAGTTAAATATGTATGGGCCGGATACTGATTGTCTTAAGATTGCCTAATACGAACTTGTGGTAGAGTTCAATCATGTGAAAACTGGTAGTGTAGTGCTTCTAAACTGACGTTCTCAAGGAACAGTGCTGTCCTATAAACTGGACCATTGGTTCACAGAGAAGTCAAATAATAGTGATTGCTTTTCTACTTTTGAGGAAAAGTAAATTAACGAATGGAATATTTTCTCACTTGAAAAACTTCTTGCATTTGATTATATTGCTTCACTGGCACTGAGGGCTGGCTGCTGAGTAAACTATGAATAAGTGGAGTAGAAAACACATACCTGTAAAGGAAATCCTTAAAGTGTAAGTGTGTTATTATATCTTGAAGGCAGAAATATAAAATATATTTATGGCAGTGTTTTACTGCGAGTAAAATTGTTTATAATTTGTGTGACGGAATTAAATGTATCAACATTTCATGGTATTTTTAAAAAGATTTTATTTATTTATTCGACAGAAGCATGAGAGAGCACAAGCAGGGGGAGCAGCAGGCAGAGGGAGAGGGAGAAGCAGGCTCCCTGTTGAGCAGGGAGCCCAATGCAGGGCTTGATCCCAGGGCCCTGGGCAGACGCTTAACCACCTGAGCCACCCAGGTGCCCCCATTTCATGGTATTTTGCCATAACTCTATTAAGGTATTACCATGAATAAATTTGAGGATCATTGCAATCATAGCCAAGTGCGCAATATGAATTTTTGTCCATTGAATTTCCCAAAAAAGTGATCTGAGTGCTTACTGTATGGCAGATGCTGTACTAGATCTGGGTATATGTAGTGTGAGATAACTAAGAATCTCCTGAATGAACTGATGATATTGATTATGCTTTCTTTCAAGCAGATGATGGGAGTTAATCTACCTTTCATGTTGTTTATCTTAATGGGGGAAAGATCAAGCAGTTCAAACCCATCAGCTGTCATGAATGTATTTATTGATACTCAGAGATGCTTTCAGGGGGCAGGATTTGGGAAGACAGCAGTCAACTCACTTATCCTCCCCTCCTCTGGTTCTGTGGCCTAGTTGGGTGGCCAGCACTCACTGCCCTTCTCTGAGCCTAGAGATCTAGATTTATCGAAGAGCTTTGCTGTCAATGATGGAACCTTGGGAAAACACCTGGTTTTATTTCCACCCTAGCCCCTGTGCCTTATCTGTAGACTAAGAGATCTTAAAGTTCTCTTCCCACTTTTAGGCTTCTATGGGATAACTTTGGCCATCTCAAAGGCTGTTAACATATAGGAAGCTGGAGGTGAGGTCGTTGTTGCTATTATGACAATTTTAGGGCCAAGGGACCAGGAATACCGAAATCACCACTTCTCCCCTCAGTTTTCTAGCTGAGGTTGCTGTTTAAGAACAGTAGCTGGGGGGCAGCCCAGGTGGCTCAGCGTTTTAGTGCTGCCTTTGGCCCAGGGCATGATCTTGGAGATCTGGGATTGAGTCCCACATTGGGCTCCCTGCATGGAGCCTGCTTCTCCCTCTGCTTTTTTCTCTCTTTCTGTCTCTCATGAATAAATAATTTTTTTTTTTTTTTCAAGAACAGTAGCTAAATGGATCTCAAAGCCCCACCATCTGAATAGTCCTCTCCAGTGCATGGTTCTGGTAGAAGCTGAGTTGGAGGATTCAGCTATGGCCTGAAGACTTACATGAGGCTTCTATTTCCTTGAATCTAACATGGCCATCACCTCCATGGAACAGGCCCTGACCTAACGTACTTGCTGGTGAAGAGGGAACCAAACAGAGAAAAATCTTTTCAGATAGGCCTAGACCTGCAACAGGGAGAGAGCTTAGGTCAAGTTCCTGGAAGGAGACCCTGAGGCTAGGCTACAGATCAACTTGGGGTCAAATGAAGTAAAGTGCCCCCCGTGGGGGAGAGGTGAGGTGGGGGGTACTGCAAGGGGGTGGGCAGCGGGAACAGGTGAGGTGAAGCCAAGCACAGGTACCGTTCCAGGAGAACTGCCAGATGCCAGATGATGTGAGGGCTTGGAGTGTAACCGATCCCTCAGAATTAGTTTCACCTGAGCTGGGGAGCTGGGTTTCACACTCCCGCCCATCTGGTCACTGGTGGAGCTGGCCCAGGGTGGGCTGTGAGGGTGCTACATGAGCTCCTCAACACCTGTGGCCCTAAGTACATCCAGGTGAAGTGGTTCCCAGTTCACGAAGAAGATTGCAGGTTTAGCTGTTGGGAGCCAAGCAGCACCTAGAGGCAGGGCGATGGTCCACAGAAGTGGTACAGGGAACCCAGAGGATCAGAGTGGGGGTTTCAGAGGGGCTCTGAGAGTACCTCCTCAGGGAACAACAGAGAAGAGGATGCCTTAGCTGAGCTCCCCAGTAGGAGGTCACAGGGCCCTGACCTCCGGCTGCCTACTAGTCAAGCGTCCCCAGTGACCAGCTCTGAGCTCTGACCTCCAAGGAGGGGAGGGGGGAAGGGAGGTAGGCTGAGGGGAGAAGCTTGAGGAAGGAGAACGGAAGCGCCCTTTCTCTAATAGCCATCTCTACCCTCCTCAGAGAGTGGCTGTTGGCGAGCTCTGGACAGCATAAAATCCTAACTAGGGTGAGCTACTATGAACAAGTGATTTGCCTAAATTACATAATGTTGGCAGAGCAGAGGTCAGATTTTGTGGCTGGAAGTTTAAGGATGTTTTCCTTGGATTATGTGATCTCCTTGTAGTTAGCCCAGGTCTTTGTAGACTAGGATAAGGAAAATAAACCGTGTGGTGGTTATTTTATGATTTGATTCTGTAGCTCCTCCCCTCCCTTCACCCCACCCCTCCAAGACTAACTAGTCTCTCAAAAGCTTTAGGTTTCACTGCTTATGCTTATAGTTTTGCCAGACAGAAATAAATGGCTGTGTTGTTGTTGGTTTTTTTTTTTTTTTTTTTTTTTTTTTTTTTTTTTTAATTAACTCTGGCACCATGTGGTTTGGGATCATTGAGCATAAGAACCAGCATTAGCCCATTGCACCGGGTGACCAAGGCGGAAGATCTCTGGTTTATGACTGGTGGCAAGGGTGGGGTCACTAGTGACAGTGGAATATATGACACCAGGACCATATTTCCTGAGCAAAACATTAGATCATATCTGATGATATAAGGTAATCGCATAGACTATTGGAAATTGGAACTAACCTAGGGATATGTATCCTATAAAACCCCCTTAAGTTGGTATTTATCAAACTTAAAAAAAAAAACCCAACTAAAACCCATAGCAAGAAATAAATTCAGAAGAGGTGGGCTGTTATAGTGTTAAGATCATACACTCCAGGGCCAGATCGCCCAGGTCCAAATCCTGTCTCTGCCACTTGCTGCTAGTGCGACCATCAGGGGTGTACTACGGAAATTCTCTGAGCTTTAGTTATTCACCTGTAAAACTGGGGTAAGAAAAGTCCCATCTCATCAGATGATCTGAAAGATTAAATGAGTCAATGCATTTAAGTGCCCCTGGCACAGTGCCTGGCCCAGGGTAGGCATCATATGAGTGTTTGCTAATAATAACTTAGTATTTGACCCAGGACACATCTACTTCCACACACGTAATATCTGATGCCGAAATTGATCAGTGTAACATGCTTTGATGTTTTCTATTTTATACTATTCTACTTTATTTCATTAAAAACATAGAATTCACCATCTTTAATAAGTTTTGAATAACATTTTTAGCTAATATTATGAAATAGGGGACTTGGTTCGAATGCGTATGATATGATTTACTTTTCCTCCTTTGATAAATTAATTCACTCTCAAGATTTTTAGAATCGAAGGAGGAGGTAGGCTAAGGCTTAAGGACTTGGCTTGGAACTGTGGGTATCTGAGAGCTGGAAACTGATGGGCCGTGGTTATTAGAACTTTGGATTGGGTGATTCTGAGGGACTTGAGAGGAAGAAAGTTGAGACTTTCCAAGATTCCTGCTGTGTCCCTTGAACTCCTGCTCTCAGAAAGTACAGTGAATAATATCACTCTCCAGCCCCTCTGTCTCCTGTCCTTTCCTGAGGAAATACGTTGTTGGCTGGATCTCAGTGAGTTGAAATAGCAGATAAATGAAGACCTTGTTCCTGTCCCCCGCCACCCCCCAGGTAAATCATCTAAGTGTAAATAAATGCCTTTGCGTTTGTTAGGGTTGGGTGATTTGTTTCCGAATGAGAAAGAGGTTATGCTTTCATTTGTGAAATGTCTTTCTTCTCTCCTTCTGATGATTAAAAGTGCGTCTAGAGTCAAGGTGAGGCCTATAAACCGAATTCATAAACAGTGCGGATCCACAATAAAATTATATGCATCTTTAAAATGGCCTCTCTTCCTATAATTGCCCCGATGTGATGCTGTAAGCTTCTGACTTGAGGTATTAAATAGGTGAAAAGGAAACCATGTCACACTAATTCCGATGTGTTGGAATGATTAAAAATGAATTTCTAATGAGAAGGTATGTCAGTAAAATGACAATTAAAAGAGTGTTTCAAATGATCAGGACTTGCTTTTATTTCATATTTTGTGGCACAGTATTTCCCAGAAGGTTGTGACTGCATATGGCAGAGATGGAAAATGGAGACATGAAAATGAGGTCATGTCCAAGTGGGTGAGAGGCGATCACCATCAGCAGCCAAGCCAAATCTGCTTCCTATGCAAATGATGGCCCAGGGGCTGGCAGGAGAGCCATTAAGGTCTTTGTTAAATCCTGACTCACCGCCATCTGCTCTCAAGTCCTGCTGTCCTAAATGGGCAATGTTTTAACATCTGGGGTAGAGATTTTCTTCAGCGCATTCTGATTTCACGTGGCCAAACAGGTTCCGTCTGATCAAAGGATGGTTTAAACCTTGTTCATTTTTTCAATCACTTGTCCAGCCCCCACCTTGTTTTTATACCCAATTCTAAAAAGTTTTGCCTAATAACTTCTGTTTATTTTTTCAAGGAAAAAGGAGGAGGATTGGGATGGTGGTTATCAAAACTGAGGTGGGGATTAGGATACAATTTCTATTTCTTTTTGTTTGTCATGAATCTAGAGATTCTCTTGGGATCCCTTGTGCATTCGTTCACCCATTCACTCGTTGTTGGTTTGTTTACCAAATATTTATTGAGGGTCTACTTATGTGCCAGGGATTGTCATGGGACTGTGGGATCACTGGTGAACAGAATCAAAGAGGCCCTGGCCCTGGTGAGGTTATTCTAAGTGGGCTAATGGAAAACGTCATTGTGTTTGGTTTTGCCAGAACTATGAAGAAATGAAACAAGTCATCTGAGAGAGAAATTTGGTGGAGTCGAGGTCATGGGTAGGGTAATGGCAGACTTGGTTTAGATGGGCTGGTCAGGAAGGCTACATGTCAGGTTGCTAAAAGTCAATTAAAAACCAGTTTGCTGCAAGCTAATTCATTGCATGGCCAGATTCATCAGAGGACTGACCCGTGAAGCTTATTTGTGTCATCTATACTATTTAGTTTTGGTTTTCATTTTGATTTTCTACCAACATTTTAAGGACTTTTCAACTGTTTTTTTCCCTAGTCAGGCTGAAGAGCTTGGGGAGTATGGAGGACCGCAAAATATATATTCACAAGGATATGTTCTTGAATGGGAAGAATTGTTACAAATATATTTTTCATTAAATATATTTTTCATTAAGTTATCTTTATTCATAAGGATAATGCATTTATATGAACTCTTCACATTTAAGAATATAGGCAAGAAGACACTATAAGGAATATATATTCATAAAAGAATATTTTTTGAATATATTCAGAAAACAATGTATTTATGAGGAGAATATATTCATAAGAATACGCTCAACTTTTTTCTGCTCCAGCTCCTTGCTGTTGCTACTGGAAACTGAGAGACAGAATTAGAGGCAGAGGGGGGGAAACTGAGGCACAGATGGACAGGAACTTGTTTCCAGCTCAAGTGCTAGGGAACTGGGGAAGAGACAAAACATTTTTAAAGATGATACCATGAAAGCAAAATGAAAACCAGTTAACTGGAAAGCTAAAAACACATCATCACCTTAGGCAAACTGATCATTTGGGGAAGGGGTCATTCAAATAATTGGTTATTTGGGGGGGGTTAGTAGATTGACTGGATGATTTATTAACTACACTGGGATGCTTTTGAGAGTGAAAGGAATACTGTTAATAATTATTCTGGGACAGTAGGTATAAACTAGAACTGTCTGGGGGCAAACTGAGATGTAGGGTCATCCTGCATCCCTGCTTCCTGGTCCAGACTGGTTTCTGGTGCCCGTGTTTGAATAAGGTTGGGCACGCACGAACCCGAGGAACAGTCTGGATCTGCTTGGTTTTGCAATATGGCTACATGGCTGGATTTGAGATTGAATATGTGGATTGTTTTTTTTTTTTTTTTTTTTTTTTATTTTTATTTTTTATTGGTGTTCAATTTACTAACATACAGAATAACACCCAGTGCCCGTCACCCATTCACTCCCACCCCCCGCCCTCCTCCCCTTCTACCACCCCTAGTTCGTTTCCCAGAGTTAGCAGTCTTTACGTTCTGTCTCCCTTTCTGATATTTCCCACACATTTCTTCTCCCTTCCCTTATTTTCCCTTTCACTATTATTTATATTCCCCAAATGAATGAGAACATATAATGTTTGTCCTTCTCCGACTGACTTACTTCACTCAGCATAATACCCTCCAGTTCCATCCACGTTGAAGCAAATGGTGGGTATTTGTCATTTCTAATAGCTGAGTAATATTCCATTGTATACATAAACCACATCTTCTTTATCCATCATCTTTCGATGGACACCGAGGCTCCTTCCACAGTTTGGCTATCGTGGCCATTGCTGCTAGAAACATCGGGGTGCAGGTGTCCCGGCGTTTCATTGCATTTGTATCTTTGGGGTAAATCCCCAACAGTGCAATTGCTGGGTCGTAGGGCAGGTATATTTTTAACTGTTTGAGGAACCTCCACACAGTTTTCCAGAGTGGCTGCACCAGTTCACATTCCCACCAACAGTGTAAGAGGGTTCCCTTTTCTCCGCATCCTCTCCAACATTTGTTGTTTCCTGCCTTGTTAATTTTCCCCATTCTCACTGGTGTGAGGTGGTATCTCATTGTAGTTTTGATTTGTATTTCCCTGATGGCAAGTGATGCAGAGCATTTTCTCATATGCATGTTGGCCATGTCTATGTCTTCCTCTGTGAGATTTCTGTTCATGTCTTTTGCCCATTTCATGATTGGATTGTTTGTTTCTTTGGTGTTGAGTTTAATAAGTTCTTTTGTGGATTGTTTTAAACATGAATACCATCTTCTGTTTGAAAGATCTAAAGCTGTTGGGTATTAGGATAGGTTTTAGGGAGAGCTGTGATTTCTTGGATGGTATCCATGGCAGTTATTACCTTTCAGTGGATGACTTCCAATTCTAGATCTCTAGGCCAAGCTCCAAACTCAGATTTCCAAACACAAGCTGGACATCTCCCTCAAGTACCTCACATCCAACACGTCTCAAGGCGAACTCCTAGGAAGAGAATGTAGGGAGATTAAGAACCAGACCTTTGGGAAGGCTTTCTCGCTGCCATTTTTTCATGCTATGCTTAATTATATTTTTAACAACCTGAGAAGTCTTTCTTCCTCCTCTTTATTCTCCAAAACCTATCTGCCTTTTATTTTTTATTTTTTTAATTTATCTGCCTTTTAGAGACCAGCTCCAATCTCATTTTTCTGTGGCATCATCTTTAGGAAAGAGCCTCATTTCTCTCTCCCTTATCAGAATTACCAGTTGTTTACGATAGTCCAGGGTGGTCACAAGTCAGGCCTGGGGCTAGTATCTTTTAGTTTGGAGCTGCATTGTTTTCTAGGTGTTTCAGGTGTGCTAGATATTTTTACCACAGCAATGAGCACATTGCTAAGCAGGTAACAGGGGGTCATTTAATTCACACGATGAATATTTATTGAGGACCATATTATGTACCAGGTACTCTTCTACTTTCTGGAACTAGAGCAATCAACAAACCAGAGGGTGCCATGGCGAGAAGCTGACGTTTTAGTGAAGAAGATGGACAATGAAAAAATAAAGAGCTCATTTTAAAGATGGGAAACATTAGGCTGTGAGAAATGAAGGGATATGCCTAAGGACATAAAGAATCTAGTGTAGAGGGCAGCCCGGGTGGCTCAGTGGTTTAGCGCCGCCTTCCCCCCAGGGCATGACCCTGGAGGCCCCCCGGGATCGAGTCCCACGTCAGGCTCACTGCATGGAGCCTGCTTCTCTGCCTGTGTCTCTCTGTGTCGCTCGTGAATAAATAAATAAAATCTTAAAAAAAAAAAAAAAGAATCTAGTATAGGAACCAGAGCTTGAATGTGATGTGCCTTCTAGGACAGCATCATTTCCCAGCGCACCAATCCAAGGGCTCTGTATAGCATTCCCGAGGAGGCGCTCCATGTGCTGGGCCCTAAGGGGGTGTTTGCATGTCCTTCCTCAGCTGGACTTCCGAGTGGTCAGGAGGGAGCCCAGGAGTCCCAGCTGCTTCTGATAAGAAGATGATCCTTTGTCTTTCTGCACTTTCATCTGTGGGAGCTGAGAGAGGGTCTCCGAGCCGTGAACCCTCCAGGTTCCACCTCAGGGGCACGAGTGACCTAGAGGTCCTAGACGTCTGTGTACTTCTGGTAAACCCCCTCAGTTAGGTCTCCCCTCGACACTCAGAGCTTCACCACTTTTTATCCTGAGGCCCTCAGAACTAGTCTCGTCATGTACTTCTTTTTTTTTTTTTTTTAAATTTTTATTTATTTATGATAGTCACAGAGAGAGAGAGAGGCGCAGAGACACAGGCAGAGGGAGAAGCAGGCTCCATGCACCGGGAGCCCGATGTGGGATTCGATCCCGGATCTCCAGGATCGCGCCCTGGGCCAAAGGCAGGCGCCAAACCGCTGCGCCACCCAGGGATCCCTCGTCATGTACTTCATGGCAATTTCTATTAGTCCCCGTGAGAAGCCCAGAACTGGACAAATACTGTATGAGCCTCCTTCTCTGAGGTATCTAGGGTAGTCGGATTCATAAAGAAGCGAAAAGTAGAAGGGTGGTCACCAGGGCCTGGGAGGGTGGAGATATGGGGGTTGTTTAGTGGAGAGAGTTTCCATTTTGCAAGATGAGGAGCACTCTGGAGATTGGTTGGACAACGGTGTGAATGTCCAATGTCCTCAACACTCCTGATCTGTACACTTAAAAATGGTAGATTTTATGTTATGTGTGTTTGCCACAGTTAAAAAAAAAAAAAAAAACCCAAAACAACAACAACAAAAAAGAAGGGTAGGCCCCAAACTCACCTTTCAGCCCCTAGGAGCTCATCCCCATTTGTGCATATGAGCATAAAGCTACTCCTTCTCCCGACAATCCTGGTCCTCTCCCTCCTGCTCCCTCCTTCCCCATAGCAGTTGTGACTGTCTGACCTCCTGCAAACGTTACTCATTTATTTGCCCGTCTCTCTCTCTCTCCCTTTATCTAAGATATTGGGTCCATTGAGGCAGGGTTTTGTTGGTTTCATTTACTGCCGTCATCACAGCACCTGAAAGAGTGCCTGACTCAGCAGGCGCTCAGCACACACTTGTTGACCTGCTGTTGCATGGTGACTTCTGTGTGGGTCCGCCCGGGGGACTGAGCAACTCAGCAGGAGCATAGCAAAAGGAAGGTGGAGAAAAGCAGCAGTAGTCACACCATGATCTTTCTATCTCACATAATTAGTCATCGCCACAGAAAATATCTTTGTGCGACATGTTTTATCAGGAAAAAAAAAAAAAGGAATTAACTCTTTCAAAGCGTTTGGTTTGGAAGCATAACTGGGGAAGGTTGGGGAGCGCTTTTCTGTTTTGTGAACCAGACTGTTTATTGCTGCCTGGAATATTTCCTTTTGGGGCTGCAGGGTACCCCTCCTGCCACCTCATTTTTTATTTAGTGACACTATTTCACAGCTGGTTTCCACCTTCATTTTTCACTAAAAATATATTAACTCTTTTCCTTCATTCACCTCCTTGAACTATCACTCACTTGTCTTACGGGTGTTCTGATGCTTCGAAAATTGCTGCAATCATAGGTAGTCCGAAGATTTCTACCTTATTAACAGCACAGCCAGGAGCTAATCAGAAGTCTTCATTTGCCTGACACCGTTCACAGCCTGTGAGGGGTGATTGCTCCATCACTTGCCTTCTTCCTTTTTCTCTGCATTGTTTTTTCCTCTGAATTCATTTGGTTTTTCCGTTGCTGTTAGAATCTTTTCCCTTGAGCTTTCTTGTTACATCTACACACACATATCTGGATTATTTTGTGTGATTTGACCCGCTATTTAATTAATTATCTGGTCACTTCCATCAAAAGCATTAAATCCTTTTTTTTTTTTTTTTTGACATTGAACTATTTGATCGATTTGATGAATGGACTCAGTCCAAATGGTTTTAACAGCCATCGGTGGTGACTTGCCATCTGCCTCAAAGAAATCTACCTTTTCTCCAACCTTCATTTTCTTTTTTATTCAATGCCTTCTCTTTCTGTTAGTTTTAAAGTGATCTCAAAGCTCCTTTTGAGGTGTTGGCTTTTCTAGAATACTGGAGCAGATTATTTGCCCTGGATTTGTGTTATAGACTCTTACTGTTTGAGGGGATGGAAGGGTTTTCTTGTTTCTAGACCTCTGCCTCGTAGAAATGAATGTGGTAAAACCAAAAAAAAGGGATGTTTTTGCTTTTATATATGCTATAGAGATGTAAGTCCATAAAACTTAAGGCTTTTTTGGTTTTGTTTTGTTTTTGTATCCTTCAACTACAAGTGTTTGGTTATAATCAAATTTGGGTCATTGGTCCAGTTAGTTTACATAATTGACTGTTGGTAAATTTTTTTCTCACCTTCTTTTTAAAAACTGGGTATAAATGGTGACAACAAACATTTCATGATCTTTTCCCCAACTCCCATCCTACTCTGGCCTTTATATCAGTGATCAGTAATTACAAGTCACAGTATGGTATCATTGCAGAGCCCGGAATTTGGAAATTTTGGAAATCCTTCGCATGACTTCAAATCAGGGACGGAAGTGTTCATGATCGTTTTTTGCTTCTGCTTCTCACACTTTCCCTCTCCTACCTCCACTTCCTGCTTCCCATGTGGAGACACAGATATGCAAAATGCATGCCACATATATTTTTTTCTTGGCATTTCTAAGCACTTCTTTCATATGGGATATGTGTTGTACACTGTGTTATACATCATATCACAGTAATACCTCAGGAGGCTGGCATGGTTTGGCATAAAGTGTTTGGATGATTGTTGTTTTGGATAACTTGATTCGATTAACAAACTTTTCTGTTTGAAGTGGAAAATTTCTTTTATTTTTTTAAAAGACTTTATTTATTCACGAGAGACACACAGAAAGAGGCAGAGACACAGGCAGAGGGAGAAGTAGGCTCCTTGTGGTGAATCCAATGTGGGGCTCTATCCTGGGACTCCAGGATCATGACCTGAGCTGAATTCAGACACTTAACTGCTGAGCCACCCAGGCATCCCAGAAGTGGAAAATTTCTAAAGTCTATGTTCTATATCCTAGTAATTGGAATATATAAAATATAACTAAACCTTTTTTAAATGAGGCAGGTCTTCTGTTAAAGAATGTTAGTGGGTTTTATAGGCAAGTGCTTTCAGAGCTGGGTTTTGATTCTGTCAGAATTCTTGGTTGCAAGCAAGTTAATGGACTTTGGTTTCTTAAGGACAGAGGCCACTCAAATGGGAGACATTCAGTATTGGGGCTAAGCTTCCAGAAGTAATGCCCAAATACAGCCCAAAGACCTGGTTCTATAAGGCAAGTACTATCACTGCAGCCACTGACTACTTGGTAGCATAGTTTTGAATGTACCTACTATGCCAGGAACTTCACCTTCCAGCTCCTGCTGTGGCCACTAATATGAGAGACAGAGAAGGAAAGGAGAAGGACAGAGAAAGAGACAGGGACAGAATTTTGAGAGCACTCCGTAGCAGTGTACTTTCTCTATCAAGACTGGTGTGAGGACGCCTGGGTGGCTCAGTGGTTGAGTGTCTGCCTTTGGCTCAGGGCATGATCCCAGAGTTCTGGGGTCAAGTCCCATGTCGGGCTCCCTGCTTTGAGGATTATGGAACCTGCTTTTCTTTCTGTGTCTCTCTCTGTGTCTCTCATGAGTAAATAAATAAAATCTTTTTTTTTTTTTTGAAGACTGGTGTGATGCTACAAAACTTCGCTTCACGGATGCGCCCTTGTGGTGAGGGGTTAACTAATATTTTCAGCTCCTACTGGGGAAGACGGTCTTCTCCCAATCCAAACTCATAAAGTATGGAATTCCCCCAACAAAGAAAGGTGTTCATATGGGGAAACCAAGATGAATGTCACATGCTCACTTTATTTATTTATTTATTTTTATTTAGGTTAAATATATAATATTCCAGGGCAATTTCTGGCACTCACTTCTCTGTCTGTGTCCCGATATGAGCACAGTTCCTTGTTTCAGGGAAGTGGGGCACAGCCTGTGTGATGACAGTGTAATGTCGTTGTCTTTCTGTGGGGTGAGAATCAGAATCTCTGAGGGTGCTTTTTTGTCCTGGGTTAAATTCTTTAATTCTTTAATCTTTGAAGTTTGGCTACTTTGGCATCATTAAAAGCATCTTATTTTAGCATCCAGAGCTATTTGTTTTATCTTCATGGGCTTTTTTTTTTTTTGGGGGGGGGGGCCTTTTTATTTTTTAATAGAATTTCAGGAATTTTACTCCTATTAGTCTATTAAAGACAGGTGGTGATGTTTCAACTGCAGATATAACTGGGGGATCCTGTGTTCTCTATTTCCTTAGTGCCAAGTAGTTTTGAAATGGGCTCTGGATATAGGTTAATTCAGGTTTACCATTGTCTGGTTCTGAAGAAGTTGGGATAAAATTCATTGTGTGAATGTAGATGAGAGTCTCAGTTTACTTTTGTGTGTATGGAAGTGATCCTGCTAGGGATTGTTGGGCACTGGGAGAAGGGTAGAAATGGTAGACAAAGAGGAAAGGCAGACATGGGGCAGGAATCCAGACTCCAGGGCTGGGACCATGTTTCTTACTTCCAAAACGGTCTTCCAGAAATCCCACCACCTATGCTCTTGACCTTCAAGCACTGTCAGTATTTATTGCACCTGCCCATCAGCTATTTTTATGATTTTTAGAAGCACTGGTAGTAGATATTGATGGGAAGGAAGAGAATGTTGAAAAGAATTACCTAAAATCATAATGCCATATTTTAAAGAAATAGATTTAGTTCAGATCCAGGTTCTACCCCTGACTGTGTGAACTTGGGCACATTATAATCAACCCCTCTGATCTCCAATGTCTTTCTCCGCAAAGTGGGATAATGCTTGTTTTGTGTAGCCTTTGAGGATTAAATGAGGTAAATAGGTAAGTTGCCGATTATAGAGTAAGTATTCAGTAAATGTTGGATCCCTCCTCTGGAATTTATTTATGTACACTGACCCTGTCCCCTCTTGTGATGACTTTAATATCTGTTTACAGTTTTGCTGATGGAGGATAGTCTCAATCCAGAGTTTGACAGCCTTTCACTCCTGCGTAAGTCCAGTGTTACCCCTGGAATCAAAATGAACTTTCTAACTTTTTTCTGCATAACTTGATGGAGTTAGGAAATCATGGCTGTTTTGGAAGGATGCCAGCATAAAAGCTACATACCAGGAGAAATAAAATTCTGGCAAAATACTTCCTCTAAGGAATACTTCTGTTTTTGGAGGACTACCATGCATATTTTGCTTTATGTTGTATTTCCTGAAGCATATTTATTTATTTATTTTAAAGTAATGCAATAATTTAAAAGAAAGCACCATCTTGGCTTCTATCTCCCCCCGAAGATGATAGCTTCCTTCATTAGGATGCCTAATTAAAAAGTAGTATTTGTGCTTCCTCTGCCAACCTTCCAAAAAAAAAAAAAATTCACTGCTGGGCGGAGGAAGAGGTTGATAAATAAAAAGTAATTTGTTCATAAAATTTATAAGCTGCTGCAAATAAGGGCCCAGGAAGAAAGTGCCAAGTCAGCTTTAAATGAGAGATAATAATCACAACAGCAAATGTACAAATGCATTATGGTAAGGATAAATCAACTGCCAAGGCTCGATGTGAGTAATACGGAAAAAACAACCAAGTGGAGAAATGTCAAATGAAGGATTATCATTGCTTGTGAAGAATCTATTGAAACTGTGAGTCCAGAAGGATTATCTGCTTCCCCAAACCTTAAGGGCTTCTACTGACTAACAGCAGCCCCAGCCCCAGCCCCAATAAACTATTTTCCTACCAGCGCCTAAGAGTTTTGTGTCTCAGAGACAGGCTTTTTCAGTGGACTGTGTCTTTAATTGCAGAGGGAGCCCTAAGAGAAGGCCCCCCTGCAAGTTCTGCTTGGGGCGAGAGGTGTGTATCATCAACTGGTCAGAAGTTTGCTTCTTTAGCTGGCCTTTGCCATCCGGCACGTTTGTGGAGCATCTTAGTCTTGACCTCCAAGAGTAAATAGTTCATTGACCAAGCTTGACTTTATAGCCGTAAAATAACTTGAGTTTTATTATTTTCTTCCCCTGTCCCTTTGCATTTATTGTGTGGAGCTGGTTCCTCTCTAGCCCCAGATGAAAGATAGAACTTACAGTGCACTGTAGCAGCTCTCCGGCCCCTCAGTAGTAGGCCATCCTGTTGGTGCGTCCTGGGCGGTAGGAGACCAGAATGAGTGTGCTTCATTCAAGGTCAGTGCTTCTCCTCCGCCCCCAGCTCAGGCCCACTGAAGGCTGTAAGCACTGGGGAGAGACCTCAAGGCCACTATCTCAGATCACCTGCAGGGTGGAAGGTGGGAGGGGCTGAGGAGAGAGCCAGGAGAGGTGTCACCTGACTACTTCGGCGGTCGCCTGGGCGGCTAGCGGCGCAGGTGCACTGACTCGATTGTGGGTTGGCCGAGTGGCCCTTCCTCCAGGGACCTGTCACCTGCAATCCATCACCAGATCTCTTAGTTCTGTCTTCAAAAAAATTTGCCCCATCTAACCATCTGGTACCTCGTCCACGGCTCCCCATGCTCCAAGCCACCACCAGTTCTCTCCTGGATTTTGGTAGTGACCTGCTCTCAGATGGTTTTTCTGCTTCTGCTTGTGTGTGTGTTTTACATACAGTAGCTAGAGGGACCCTTTAACATAGAGTTCAGATTATATTATCCCTTTGTTCAAACCATCTGGTGGTTCGTATCTCACTCAAAAGCCTTTGATATACTACACGGTCTACTCTTCCTCAACTATACTTTTTGGACCTCATCTTGCACCAGTCTCCTCAGTTTTCCAGAACACAACAGACCTCAGGGCCTTTGCATTTGCTGTTCCCTCTACCCATGATTCTTTCCCTCAGATACTCACAGGCTTACTCCGTCATCTCCTTAAACATTTTTGTGCAAAAAACAAAACAAAAATCCCCCACAGAAAACACACATACACACGCACAAAAAACCCCCCATCAGCTTTGTGCAAATATCTCTTTCTTAGTAAGGATTTCACGGATTGTCTCACTGAAAACTGCAAACCCTTCCTTCCCCAAGCAGTCTCCTGATTACTCCCCTGTCTTATTTTTCTCCATTATACAGTATTTTCTGACCAACTATATGTTTTTATTCATATATACTTTTTTCTTCCTTTGCTATAAACTTAACAAAGATTTTTATCCGTTTGCTCCCAGTTGTATCCCTAGCATGTAGAACACTGCTTGGCACATAGTAGGTGCTCCACAATATTTTTGAAGCAGTGAATGAATGGCTGATGACCCTTAAGTTTTATTGTAGTTTGTGTGTTCACACGACTCCACCTTGGCTCTTGAGAGTGAGGTCGAGTTCTGAGTCATTCTGTTCCCTGCATATCTAGCTGAGTGCCCAGCAGAGGATGAGTTCTCAAGAAAGTGTTTATGGAATATGTTACAGAATGCCTGAATCAAGGTGGATTGTTGGAGAGGTGGAAAAAAGGAAAGGAGGAGTCAACTCTTGCAGAAGATTGGGGAGGAGAAGGTTATGAGGCAAAGTGACATGGCTAGATCTTCAAGGGAAAAGACATGGTGGAGTGTGGGGTGGGAAGGGGCTGGGACCTTGGAAGTGTGCTGGGGTAGGGTTCAGACAGGTTGCAGAGGGACGATGGTGGAGGTGACAAAGACTGTCCCAGAGAAGCCTGTGAGGGGACTGCATGGAATTCAGCCCGAGGAGAAGTTGGTTGGGGGAATATATGTGTGTGTGTTGGCCAAGGGAGGATTGAAGATGTCTGGATGTCTCGTGGAGAAGGAGACTGAAGGAAGATTCAGTTAAGAGGGGATAGATGTTGGAGGAGATTTGGGAGAGGGGGGAAGAGATTGGCCCAAGAGGACAGGAGGAGATCCAGTCCTGGATCTAAGGTTGGGGGCATCACTGGTCCCTTCTCTAAGGTTGGGGGCATCACTGGTCCCGGCGTGGATGCTGAGCTGTGGAGTGAGGGGGCAGGGAGGAAGCTACCTCCCTCATTCTTTATTTATCTTTATCATTCATCTTTCTGCCTGCCTCATCCATCCATCCATCCATCCATCTGTCCCTCCTTCCATCCATCTTTCCACCTATGCCTGTATCTATTGAATATTCCATTTGTCTTAGAAACCAGCCTGATTTCCCTCATCCTTCTGATGGCTTGTCTCCGTTGATGTGGGGGACCCCGTGGCATTCTGAGGTGTAGAGAACTTTTTCAAGGTATGTGCAGCTGTCCGTGGCAAGCGAGGGGTTTTGAATTACCCTGTGCAATGATTTCTCTAGCCTGAAGGTCACTTTGAGGTCAGAGAGACACAGTACAAGATAAAAAAATAACAGCTTACTAACATTTAGAACACGATACTTTTCAAAGTACTTTAAAATCCAAAATCTTCTGGCTCATTGCTTATTTCCCCCTAGTTCTCTGCAGACTTGGAAGGTTGGTTGTAGGTAAATGATTCCTACCTTTCTCCGTAATATCCAGCAGAAGAATTGATCAACACTTTTTTTTTCCTCTTCCAATAATTACCATTTCTTTTTATGAACAATGGAAGGGAACAAAATAAAGAGTAAATGGAAGAGATGAAAAAGTAAATCCCTGCCTTGACGCTCTGTCCAGTTAATGAACCCTACAGAGGAACCATATTAACCCTGGCACCCCTTTTAATGATGGAATAACTCAATATGTGCACTCATTCGGGACATTTATAGATTATTAATTACCCAAGCTCTGAATGCAATTACCCAGAGCCTCTCTTTCCTCGCTCGCCCAGTGTCTTAGACCTGCTTCCCGATTCACCCTCGGGCGTGCGAAGCCCCAGTCAGGCCCTGCACCCCTTGAAATCACCCTGGCAGTCTCCCCCGGCCCCCGCTTGGGTTGGCCTGGCCAGCATCTCATGCTAGTGCCTCGTTTAAGTATCGATGTTCCAGGCAAAGGTGTGAGGGTGACGGTGGCTTCCCCTAGTCACGCTCGTGGTCACCCAGGGGACCTGGGGAGCAGGGTGCAGGGACTGATTTATTTTGGAGCCTTAGGGGACATTCTTGTTGCCCTTGCCTCTGAATCTGTGCTTGAAGACAGCTCAGAAATAACGAGGGCTGTTAACTGGAGAAAGGGACACGCCGAGCAGCTGGCCCACCAGAGGCCAGGGGCCTCCACTGATGGTAAACCTGGGCGGAGATTTGGAAACGGAGGTTTCCTTGGGGAAATTATTTTGCGCTCCCAGATGTGCAATAGTTATTTCAGTAGCAATGAGGGTGACCTTAAGGAGGGGAGATTTCTGATGTGACTCCAGGCTCAGGCTTGTGGAGATTTACAAAGCAATTTTTTCCCAGCGCCCGTAGTGGCCTGCCCTGGGGTGCATCCCGGGGGCCCAGCAAGATGGGGCATGGACTTTACCCTTCCTGGGGCGGAGGGAACACGGGGTCCCTCTCTCCCCTGGACGGTCCAGTACTATTATATTGTTTTTCTGACTATAAACATAATATATGCTGATTATAAAGTGCTAAACCTTTTCGACCCAAACAAAACAGAAAGTTAAAGTCTCCTTAATTCAACACCGTATTATGCTGAGTGAAATAAGTCAGTCAGAGAAGGACAAACATTATATGGTCTCATTCATTTGGGGAATATAAAAAATAGTGAAAGGGAATAAAGGGGAAAGGAGAAAAAATGAGTGGGAAATGTCAGAGAGGGAGACAGAACATGAGACTCTCCTAACTCTGGGAAACGAACTAGGGGTGGTGGAAGGGGAGGTGGGCGGGGGGTGGGGGTGACTGGGTGACGGGCACTGAGGGGGGCACTTGATGGGATGAGCACTGGGTGTTATGCTATATGTTGGCAAATTGAACACCAATAAAAAATAAATTTATAAAAAAAAAATTCAACACCATAGACCTAACCATCATTACAAGTTGTCGCATACTGTTCTAGAAGGGTCCTACGCATCTATAAACACGTGTCATATGTGTCTTTTAGATAAATAAATAATAGTAAACCTTTTCTGTAAAATTTTTTAACACAAAATATTTCATAGCTATCTTTTTTTTTTTTTTTTTTTTTTAAGATTTTACTTATTTATTCCTGAGAGACACACAGAGAGGGGCAGAGACATAGGCAGAGGGAGAAGCAGGCTCCTCGCAGGGATCCTGATGTGGTACTCGATCCCAGGACCCTGGGGTCACACCCTGAGCCACCCAGGTGCCCCCCACAGTCATCTTTTTATGAGAATATATATAGATTTTCTTATTCTTTTCCAATGCTTAAGAATGTGCAGTTATATGGCTGTCATACAATTTATTTGGTCATTTAAATGTAATTAAAAATTTTTATGAGTCATGCTGCAAAAAGAAATCCATACATTAATTTTTGTCCATTTTTTTTATTTCTTTTGGGCAGATTCTATACGTTTAACAGCTTAGGGCAACAGGAATATACATACTGGTGTAGATGGTCTAATTCATTATCTCCCTAAGGTTGAACTGATTTATCCTTCACCAACTGGAGTGCTTTTGCTTCCACCAACTTTAAATATTATAGTCTCTTTAATCTTTGCTAATCTTACGGTGGAACATCATAGGTCATTGTTATTTTAATTTATGTTTCCCTGATTACTAATCAAGTTGAATACCTTTTCATATGTTTTTTAGCAATTTGTGTTGTTTCTTTCGAAATTGCCCTGTTCATGAGTCTTTATTTTGGGGAAAGGTGACAATACTTGTCTTCTTTTAACTGGTAGGTAAGAAGTCTTCAGAAAATAGAGATACTAACATTTTTTACTGCTCTGGGTGTTACGTATTTTCTCCACAAAATATGTTTTATTGCTGCTTTTATTTATAATTTTTTTTTAAACCAAGAATGTAATAAAGGTTCACTCATTGCATTTAGCTGTTAGGTACATTTATTTATTTATTTTTAGAGAACAGTCGCTCAAAATTTGTTTCCAGAGAATATTGACGTTTTGAAAGACTGAAATTGATTTAAAAAAAAATGTTCTGTATCATATTACATAAGTTTCCTTCTATTCTTGGTGTACCAGTGGGTTTAACCTGAAATGAATATGGGGTTTATTAACTGCATTTTCTCCATTTATTAAAATGATAATTTGGTCTTTTACTTTAGTCTGTTCATCTAGTGACTAAGATCGATAGATTTTCTAATGTTGATCCGTCCTTGAATTCCTGAAATAAATCCTAGTTAGAGATCCTATGTTGTTCTTTTGTTGGTTCTATTTGTTAATAGTATTTTTAGGTGTGTGTGTGTATGTGTGTCTCTATTTGTGTAGGTGTGTATATATGTGCCTGTATATATATTTTCATAAGTAACTTATGATTTACTTTTTTCCCATTATCTTGGTCATTTTTGATATCAGAATTATATTAGCGTTTGTGAAATGGATTCTTGAAAGCTTTGTAGAACTTTCTTATAAAGCCAACATTTGAAATTTTGGTGTAGAATTGAGTTTGCTAATTTTTTTAATTTCTGTTCTTTTATAATTCAAGTAGTTTTTTAGAAAAACTGCTTATCTTTTTTTTTGGCTTTCACATTATTGGTGTAAGGTTGTAAGTAGCATTATGTTATTAAAGATAGTGTCTTCCCCATCTGTAGTTATATTTAATTTTTCATTACTGTTGTCATATGTGTGTTCGCAAAACTTTTTTCCTTTTATCGGATTTGCCAAACATCTCTTTTTTTTAAAAAAATTTTTATTTATTTTATGATAGTCACACAGAGAAAGAGAGAGAGAGCAGAGACACAGGCAGAGGGAGAAGCAGGCTCCATGCACCGGGAGCCCGATGTGGGATTCGATCCCAGGTCTCCAGGATCACGCCCTGGGTCAAAGGCAGGTGCCAAACCGCTGCGCCACCCAGGGATCCCACCAAACATCTCTTAAAGCTCTTTTAAAAAGAACTAGTCTTAGTTTTACTCAACAATTCTGGTTGTTCTAAACTTTCTAACTCATTGGTTTCCTTTGTTTATTTTGTTGTTCTTATTCTAGCTTCTGAGTCTAATGTTCCAAAAATATTTATTCTAGACATTTCTTGTTTTAGGAAAAAACTTATTTAAGGATATAATTTTCTCCTGAGTAAGGTTTGGCTACATCCCATAGAATTTTCCATGTAGTGTTTCAACATATGTTAGTTTCCAAGTAATTCATAAATTAAGTTTTTATTTACTCTTTGACACAAGAGTTATTTAGGGGAGTGAGGTTTTAGATTTAATTACATTTTAATCAGTGAGTGATTCCTATAAGATTTCTTCTTTTAGAAACTTATTGAGAAATTTTTTATGGCTTATTAAATGATATTTCTATATATTTTAAATGAATGTTCCATGGACATTTGAAAGTAAAGTGACCTCTCCCCTTTTTAGAGAGCTCATGATTTTCTATGAAGTCAGGCTTCTGATGGGTATTATTCACATTTCTGTATATTTATTTTTTGTCATCTTGACATGAAAATTTTGGGAATGGTTTGTTAACTTTTCCCACTATACCTATGGGTCTGATAATTTGTTTTTCTTATTTCTAATACTTTTTTTATTTTTTGGAGAAAGTATAGTAAAAAAGTTAAGGTCCCTGATTCTGGTTCATCTGCCTGGCTCGAATATCAGCTCCACCCTCACAAGCTGACAGACCTCGATAGCTTGCCTCAACTGTAAAATCACATCACCTGCTTTATAGGGCTCTTGGGAAGATTGCTCATCTCTTGGGAGATGAATCGCTGTGTGTAAAGAACTTAGAACTGTGCCTGACAGTGTGAGCACTCTATTACTCTTTTATGTACATGCTGCCACGATATTGAGAGTGAAAAGTTTTGCAGTTGCTATATATTTTGGTATCTATTTATTGATATGAAACAACTTTCTCTGTCCCACATAGAGCTTTTTACCTTGAATTCTGTATGAGCTAATGCTAATATTAGTATAGTGCTTTCTTTTTGTTTGTATTTGTCTGGTCTGTCTTTGGGCATCTGTAGATTTTTAACCTTTCTATTACTTTGTTGTATTATTATTATTATTTTAAAAAATATTTTATTTATTTATTCACGAGAGACAGAGAGAGGCAGAGACACAGGCCAAGGGAGAAGCAGGCCCCATGCAGGGAGCCCGACGTGGGACTCGATTCCAGGTCTTTAGGATCACGCCCTGGGCTGAAGGCGGTGCCAAACCACCGAGCCACCCAGGCTGCCCTTTGTTGTACTATTTGTGTTCGACATGTCTCTTGTAAACAGCATACAGTTGGAGCTTGCTTTTATTTTTAATCAGTCTGAAAGCTATCTTTTAAGTTATCTTTTAATAAAGGAACTTGACCTGTTAACAATTATTGGGATTACTGATATTACTGGTATTCCTCTCATCTTTATGTTTATTGTTGGGTATGTTTCTAGATCTCTTATCAAGTTTGGATTGTTGTCCCAGGGGCTTCTAGTGCTAGTAGTTAAATTTAGATCTTTCTAGGCTAGCATGGCTAGAAAAATGTTTGCTTATCCTGCTTCAAAGCAGAAAAACCCAGAAGGTAGCTAGGGGACATAGCATCTGAGGTCATACTCTTTTTGGTATGATATCTCAGATTTGAGTTTTCTTGTAGATATCCTTTAGTGAGTATGTAATAAAAGCCAGATATATATCACGCAACATACCTATCTCTGTCTCTTATCTCTGTCATCTCTATCTCTTTATTTAACTCTCACAACAACCCCACGATGTATTATTTTATTTATAGATAGGGAGACTAATTAAAGAAAGTAGGAAGTGCTCCTGAGGAATTAAAGAATAAATTATTTATCATGCGTAAACTTATTCCTTTTCCCACTATCTATGCATGGGCTATGGAGAGGCTAACAATGGAGTCTTGAATTGATCATTATTGAGTTTCTAAATGAACAGGCTGCCAATGCTACTGGCAACAGTGGGGCTTCTTATTCTGCTTTACCCATTTTTCTTACTGGTTTAAGTTTCCTTCTGAATTGATTGTTCTGGATTGGATAATCCACAGACTAGTCAAAATTTTTTTTCCCTGCTAGAGGAAAGAAAAGTGCTATGTGCCACATCCTGTTTGTCTTTTTTTCAGGGACTGGGTCTAAAGTTAGTGGGACCTGGGCTTGCTGGTCTCACAGATCCTGGAAAAGAGAAAGCTTGTTTTATCCATCTTTGTGTCTTCAGTGTCGACACTAATGCCTGGTCCATAGGAGGTACCATTTCTTAAAATGACCTGAGCTCAGAAGGGAGGAAGTTATTTTACATCAACATTGGAATTATGTGGTTTTAGAAAAAAGGCCCCTAGGATACAAATGTATTCTCTCAAAATTATGCCTCCTATAACTTCAACACTACTGTCTGTAATGCAATAAGAAAAAAGTGTGTTTATAAGTCTTTTAAGAGCTTACTCTGGGCAAAAGCAGCATGTGCTTTCAGTAAGAGAATGTCTGAGTTACCACGGAGAGAATGACATTGACATATGAATGACTGTGTGCATTGGTAATGCAAGTGAGGACATCCAACTAATAAAAGTGCTCCTGAGCCAGCTGCTGGGGAGACATATACCCCTGATCTCACAGGGATCCCAGAGTTGAAAAAAAAAAAAAAAAAGGCAACCCAACGAAAACTCCCAGCTTACATCAGGGAAATACTGCTGCCGAGCTTTAATGAGATCCCTAGGTGAATCAGTTTTTTTTATATGCGCCTGTTTGACTTCCAAAGATATCTGGCTAGACCTTGATTGATTGTCAGGCTTTTTAAGTAGCATTGATTTTTACTGCTGCAACATTGAGATGATGAGGTCAGTGTGTTTTGCCACGTTATTGAAGTTCTTGTTAAAGCGACCTGGAGGCTGTAAGCACATCTAGCCACTGGCTCCTTTGCTTGTGCTGTTTGAGAGATAGGAAGGTTGAGGTAAGTAAAATGATAAAGTCAGAAAGGTTCTCCTCTCTGATTATGAGGGGGTATCTCAGAGTTTTATGAATTATAATGGTAATTGATAGCTATTAATCATAGGTGGTAATTTCTTTTCATTATTAGCTCTCACATGTCTAGTATGTAAGTATGTAGCCCAGGGACTGTCATAAGCATGAGCCTCTTATCCTGACTCCTCCTCCATGAGGTAGGTGTTGTTCTCTCCCCTTTGTAGATGAGGAAGCTGAGAGTCAGACAGGTAAGGTTGCTCCCATGGGGCTAGCTAGTCAAGAGAAGAGCCAGGTTTTAGATCAAGTTCCGTCTAACTCCAAAGCCCATGATTTTAACTGCTGGTTTTCTATATGAAGGGCATGTGAATAGTTAGAGGTTCCCTTTAGGTAAGATCAGAGAGCAGTGGTTGAAGCGATGACCCCTTTCTCCTGTGTGGACCTAGATCCTGGGAAAAAATGAAAACTGTGTGGTGCCTTGGGACACAGCAGCTTGACTCTCCCCACTTGGACCACCTGAACCTCCCTTCTGCTTGAAGGAGGCCATGGCTCTGAAGGGGCGTACGAGAGCTTTGCACATTTTGGGAATCCTCCAGCTACCATATATTGATCAGTGGCTGCCAGAAGCTTTAATCCGATTAGAGTCTGTAAAACTGGTTTCCATCTCTGGCGCCTGACTCAGGTTTCAGAGCAAGGGGAAAAAGTATGACATCACCCCTGCTTGCATCTGTGCTGGGTGGCTAATGAAATTACGTGATGGATTTGAGGACCATTAAAGTCAATGTTGATCCTTATTATTATTAAGAGTACTTTCAAATTTACTGCACCATAGGGCAGGCTCGAAAGCATCATTTTTCATAGGTGTGTTCATTGCTCTGGATTTTAGCGCACAACTCCGTGGGATATGGAGAATGCTAGCAGCACAGAGCATCAATTCTGAAATCTGCAGGATGAAAGTGCACGTAGTTCTTTTGCTGGAGGGAGGAGATGGTTCTGGGATTTTTCCATAATGAGGCATTGTGATGACCTCGGATTGAAAAAGCCTAAAATGAGACAAGACATGTTTGTCAAATATGAAGTACCGCTGTTGCCATTAGCATTAGCCCTAGTATTTTTACAGAAGTTTAAATGGTTAGTGTGCAGAAAGCATGCTTGGTTCGGGGCACCAACAATTTACTGAGCATAGATACTGAGCTAGCAGCAGAGGGACATCATACTAAGAGGAAAGACATGCCTGTTTCCTTCATCAGTATATCTCCAGGGCCCGGCTAAATGTCGGGCATGTAGAAATTACTCTTTCTTCAAAACAAACCAACTCTGTCTATGTTGTATAACATACATACTGTAAAGTGCATAAATCTTAACTGTACAACTCACTGAATTTATCCCCATACACATGTTAACACTCAGCTGTGAACATCACCCAAATTAAGATCTAGAACATTTCTGATAGGCTAGAAGGCTCTCTTTTGCCCTTTCGTGTTTTCCCAATGGAGATAACCATTATTTTGATTTTTATATCCACGGATTAGTTTTGTCTGTAATAAACTTCATATAAATTCATGGAAGTTGAATCTTCATGTAAACAGAATCACATAGTATGTTATCTTTTCATCTGATTGCTTTTGCAACACTGTAAGCTTCATCTATGTTGCTGCATTAAGAATATGTAAAAGTAGTTCTTTTTTATTGCTTGTGCAATATTCCATTGCATAACTATTCCACCATTTATTTATTCCTCTATGATGGATGTTTGGATTGTTTCCAAATTTTCACTATTATAAACAAAGCTATTGTGAACATTCTTGCACGTGTCTTTTGATTGACTTCTTTTAGGCATATACGTAGAACTGGATCTGCTGGGTCATTTAAAATATTTTTGATTTTTGAGTTGTCTAATGGAAAAATACAGTTCTTTATGTGGCTGTGGCCCACTCAGGACTTGCAAAAGAGCCATGAGAGTCACCTATTCCCATGTGTTCTCAGTGAAAAATAATTCAATTAGAATATATTCAATTAGAATATATACAAATCACTCATGATTTACTTAACATAATAATGTAAACTTAAACATGGTTTTAAAGTATAAAACAATTCCAAAAAATTTGGATAATCTAGTAATTTCGGAACCCCAAGTTGAATATTATACTGCAGGTTATCTAGTATTAAATTCATAGTTAGCATATTAGTTCATTAAAAAAAATTACTGAGAGCCTATTGTATGCCAAGCATGTTCTAGGTATTGAGGCTATAGTAGAGAACTCCTACATAAGGAGAGGTTTCTGCCCTCAGGAAGTTTAAATTCCAGTGGAGAAGATAGCTCATATTTATTGGTTTGGTATATATTGTCTATCAAACATCACCAGTAAAACATACAGTGTGAACAAATTTGGGGGAGGATTACCAATAACCACTGCATTAGCAGCAGATCTATGGATGATTTGTATTTGAACTGCATTCACACGTAGCTGAAAACCTGCTTATTGGAAAACTAAAGGCCAGAAGACCTAGTCGTGTGCATAGTAATAATAAAATAATACTAGCTAATTATGTGGTCTAAGGACTTTACATGGATTACCTCTTTTAATCTTCCCAGTTCTCTGTGACATAGGGACCAGTCCCCCTTTTAATGGCGAAGACATGGAGCCGAGAGTTGCATAGCTTCCGTCAAGTGACACAGGTGATCTTGAGATTACAAACCAGGCAGTCTGACCCGAGAGCTCGTACTCTCCATGCCTACTTCACCCTAACCCTCTCCTTGTCCTCCAGCTGGGCGAATACGTGTTCCTATAAACTCTAAGTTTACTCAATGACATGTAATAAACTACACTAATAAAGATACTACGCTCATGGTAATTTATAAGGTAAAAGCAAAACTCGAATAGCCGTGACTGAAAACCATGACTAGTTGAAGATTGCATCGCAGATACATGACTCACAAATTGTTTCCTCAAGACTCCTGGAATCCTGTCTTGTAGGCTCATGCCCGATAAAAATTTTGCAGTATTTCCAAAAGAGTGGCTGCCAGACTTAGCAGAATGCTGAATTAAAGATTCAGGAAACTCTATTCATACATTCAACTTTGAAACTACTGCTAATCCACTTAGGGGGTTATTAGTAGGTAACATCCGGTTGTAGGCAGAAGTAGAAGCTAATGGGAAGCGTGTCATTTGCTCTTAGTCTGAGAAAAAGACTTGCATTTCTGGGCATGTCGATGGCAATTGGAAGGCCTTTCTAGAGGCCCAAGGTCTACTCTGAGAATCACTGACCAAAGCAAAAGAAAGCACACAAAGCACATTTCTACGCAACATGCTGGGTGCTCTGGCCGGCGCGATCTGTTAGGCTTCAGTGGGGCCTAATAAATAGCTCCTCCGTTTCCCTCTAGAGTTCTGAAGTAATTAAGAGATAATCAAGAAGTAAGCTACAGATAAAAATATCGCTCTTGTTACCGATTAAACTGATAATGGAGAACTCTGGAATGAGACAGAATTATACGGCCAGGTGCAGGCGGCACTGGATGGACAGGCCTTTCCAGGAGTGACTCTGTGGCCCGTGTGGTGTCAGGGAAGCTGGAGGAATTAGGTGCTGTCTCTGGGGCAGTGCTCCCCACTCCTACTCCGAGCTGCTCCACCTCCCAAGGGAGGAGGAAGGGGGGCGGTAGAGACAAGCCAGCGCTGTCACAGGAGCAGAACTCCCTCACACGGAAGGAAGCATCAGACCCGGGGAAGAAGCTTTTCCTGTTGCTACAAAATGCATGTGGTGTATACGCTGCGGGGCGACCGAGAAAGGGTCCATCTAAGCAGGAATAGGAGAAAGCACTCTCAGGAGGATAACTTGGCCTGAGTCTTGTAAGAAAACCAGGAGCCAGCAAGACGGAGCTTGGAAGGGAGGATGCTTTATTTTATTAAGTAATCTCTGCACCCAGCATGGGGCTCAGACTTACAATCCCAAGATCAAGAGTCACATACTCTCCTGACTGAGCCAACCAGGTGCCCCCTGAGAGGAAATCCTGCCAGCTGATGGCTTTGGACGGGAACAGCGACTCTTCCCGGGGTCTCCAGCCTTCAGCACTACCCCCATCAGATTTTGGGGCCGGTCACACAATCACAAGAACTAATTCCTTAAAACAAATATGTCTATAAACCTATCCAATTGGTTGTTTCTCTGAAGAGCCCAAATATAGACACAAAACAGTCGTCTGGCCTCTACTGCTCGACATACTTTCACACTGAGACCCGGCTTGCTGAAGCCTTTTTGTGATGGGGTGATCTGTGCTCCTGTCTTAGGACAGGGAAGGGAGCCCCCCCCCCCCTTAAGTCATGTAAAATCCTTAAATATTTTAATTGAGGAAAACAAAATTTTTAAAAAATTTTTATTTATTTATGATAGTCACACAGAGAGAGAGAGAGAGGCAGAGACATAGGCAGAGGGAGAAGCAGGCTCCATGCACCGGGAGCCCGACGTGGGATTCGATCCCGGGTCTCCAGGATCGCGCCCTGGGCCAAAAGCAGGCGCTAAACCGCTGTGCCACCCAGGGTTCCTGAGGAAAACAAATTGAATAAATCAGGTATTTTCTACCTAGACCTTACTGGTAAGTAATGGTGACTTTTTTTTTTTTTTTTTTTTTTTTAGAGAGGCAGAGACACAGGCAGAAGGAGAGGCAGAGACACAGGCAGAGGGAGAAGCAGGCTCCATGCACCGGGAGCCCGACGTGGGATTCGATCCCGGGTCTCCAGGATCGCGCCCTGGGCCAAAGGCAGGCGCCAAACCGCTGCACCACCCAGGGATCCCGTAATGGTGACATTTAATTCATGATATATTTTACGTGGGGGAAAAATCATTTAGAACCTGCCAGAAATTAAAGTATTTTTATATACTTTACTGAATCCCAAAACAATACAACATAGCTTCTGTTCCCATTAGGGAGGATGCTTTAGGTCACACTCTGGCCTGCAGACCAAATCTGGTCTGTCATGTGTTTTTCTTTCGAAATAAGGACTTATTGGGACAAGCCACACTCGTTCATCTGCGTGTCGTCTATGCATTTGTGCTGTAATGGCACAGTTATACAGGGACAGAGACCATCTGGCCCCTGAAGGACTAAAATATTTATTCTTTGGCCCTTTATGGAAAAAACTTGCCAACCTCTGCCCTAGGCAGCGGGTAATAGTTGAGACAGTGAAGGAGGGTGGTGGTGTGCTGGGGATGTGGCGCTGGGCGCCACAAAGGGGTGGTAACATTGGGACATGAAGCAGGAAGAGTATGGGTCGGGGGAGGCCAGGGTGGAGTCGTGAACGATACTCTGTGCTGGAATGTTCTGCAGCAGGGCAGGGCCACAGCTGGCCATGATAAGAAGGCTGGGAGAAGTGATCAAACAGATGGATCCTTGGTTCTTGGGGACTTTACAGACTCTGCAGAGAGCAGCGGTGCAGGCGGTCGGGTTAACCCTGCTAATTATATGCAGAAAAATGGGCAAGTATTTGACAAATAGATACTTTATTATTTTAAATTTTTAATTGGTGTTCAATTTGCTAACATATAGCATAACACCCAGTGCTCATCCTGCCAAGTGCCCCCCTCAGTGCCTGTCACCCAGTCACCCCCACCCCCTGCCTACCTCCCCTTCCACCACCCCTAATTCATTTCCCAGAGTTAGGAGTCTCTCATGTTCTGTCTCTCTCTCTGATATTTCCCACTCATTTTTTCTCCTTTCCCCTTTATTCCCTTTCACTATTGTTTATATTCCTCAAATGAATGAGACCATATAATGTTTGTCCTTCATAAAGAATTTACATTCTATATGAGCCAAAAGACACTTTTGAAAGCACTGTGGCGGTAACATGCTTAGAAAGGATGAAATCGGTCTTTTTTTTTTTTTTTTTTTTGAGTGGCATAGGGGTGAGGTACAGAGAAGACGTGAACTAGCCACAGGGAGTGGGAAGAGTGAGTTAGGAGGGGGGCCAATGTCAGGTCCATGGATGCAATTTAGGGTTGGAACAGAAAACTGAATGATGCAAAGCTGAGTCTTTGGCTGGGAGAATGAATGAGTTGGGATGTGGAAATAGGAGAGGAGCTCTGCACAGAAAGGTCCCAGATCTCGGGACCAGTCTTTTCATTTTGAAATAAGATGTTCTTCTCCACCCCCAGTTATTAGAATTAAAAAAAATTGTTAATGTATGAACATGCCTCTCCCTACTTTTTCCACTTCTACCTGGGATTGCTTTTAGTTTTTGGCTTCTGGGATTTGAGTTATGCCACTTAGGATAACAGATAGAAAAATGCTGAACTAGTAGTAATAGGAAGTCAGAGTTGAGAAGAGGTAAAAGTACTGGGGGCGGGGGCTGGGGAGTGGCTAGAGAATATATCTGGGTAGGTAGAGGAAAGATGGGCAGCTTCCTGGGCAGGGCTGAGGATGGGAAGTTTTGGATAATTTAGAGAGAAGAGGAAAGACCCTTTGGGGCTGCTCTGGGCAGCTGTGGAAGGTAAATAAAATGGCAGGGATGATGAATTGAAGGTGTTGTGCTATTGATTATAAAATGGGTTCCATCTGATGTTTTTCGGTAGGCTCCATAAAGATGAAGACTGTTGCCACTCAATTCTTGGCTGCCAAAGAGTTGTTTAAATACGTCACTGTGCAGACACCAAACCAAAGAAGATTAATTCTTTTCCCTAAATAATTCTTTTTAAACTTTTAAGTTTCACTCAAGCAGTTTTATCAAAGTATAATGGGCAGACAGTAAACCATGCACATAAAGTGGTCACTTTTGTATGTGTTGACATGTATGTACCTGTGAAGCCATCACCGTAATCAAGATGGTGAACGTATCATCCCTCCCAAAAGTTTTCTCAAATTCTTTTGTAATCTTTCCCATTCCACCGTCTTCAGGCAACCACTCAGCTGCCTGCTGTCATGATAGATTAGTTAGGCTTTTCTAGAATTTTATATAGTGGAATCATACAGTATCTACCCGTTTCTGGAGGAGAAAAATTCTGGTTCTTTTCATTCAGATGAATTATTTTGAAGTTCAGTCTTGGTTTTGCATGTACTAATGTTCATTCTTTTTTTTTTTTTAAACTACTGAATAGTACTTCATTATATGGATATACCACAGAGTGTTTACTTACCTGGTGATGAATATTTGAATTGTTTCCAGTTTTCGGCTATTGCAGTGAAACTGCTGTACACATTTGTGTTTATGTCTTTGTAGGACATGCTTTTAGTTCTGTTGGACAAATACTTAGAAATATCATGGGTGGATCACACAGTAGGTTGTATGTTTACTGAAGAAACTGCTGACATGTTTTCCAAAGCAACTCTACCATTTTACATTCCCACTAGGACTGTAGGAGTGGTCCAGTTTTTTTTTTTTCCATTTTTCTAATTTTTATTTTGGTTTTACAAGTTTGATTTTTAGATAAAGCCCTTATGTTTACTAATATGTAGTGGCATTTATTACAGTTTTTCATTTAAAATAATAATCTTGGGATGCCTGAGTGGCTCAGCAGTTTAGCACCTGCCTTCAGCCCAGGCTGTGATCCTGGTGTCCCAGGATCGAGTTCGGTGTTGGGCTCCCTGCACGGAGCCTGCTTCTCTCTTTGCCTGTGTCTCTGCCTCTCTCTCTCTCTCTCTCTGTGCCTCTCATGAATAAATAAATAAAATCTTTGTCTTTTTGGGACAGAGTGCTCAACTTCCATAAATTTCCCGTGCAGTTCCACTTTACCTGAAAGCGCCTCGATGGCCTTGAGGGCCCAGCTCTCATTTGGACAGTCCACGAATGCATAGCCAGTCTTCACCAGGAAGGGTCCCGACACCAGGATCTTGGCGTCCTTGAAGATACTTTCCAGGTCCAAAGTCCAAGTCCTCATTGCCACTTGATATGCTCAGTCTTCTTAATTCTAGCTATTTAAATAGGCATGCCAATAGCATCTCAGTAGGGTTTAATTTTTAATTTCCTTAATGATTAATGATGTTGAACATCTTTTCAGGTGCTTATTTGCCATTAATGTCTCTTCTTTGCTGAAGGATCTGCTCAAATCTTTTGACCATTTTGTACGGAGTTGCTTTAAGTCTTATTGAATTTAAGAGTTCTTTGTATATTCTAGATTTAAGCTCTTTATCAGATATTTGATTTATAAATATTTTCTTTCAGCCTGTGGCCTGTCTTTTTAATTACCCTCAGAGTGTATTTCAAAGAGCAGATGTCTTTAATTTTGAGGAAGTTCTGTTATCTATTTTTTTCTTCTGTGGACTATGCTTTTGGTGTTGTATCTAAGAAATATTTAACCCAAGACCACAAAGATGTTATCATACATTTTCTTCTAGATGTTTCATAGTTTTAGATTTAGTTTCATATAGTTTTAAGCCTATGAACCATTCTGAGTTAACTATTGTATAAGCATGGAGTAAAGTTCTATCCCTTTTCCTTCTCTTCCTTCTTTGCATATGGCAATACAATTGTTTCAGCACCATTTATTGCAAATATTATTCTCTTTCTTCTGAATTGCCTTTTCACCTTTTTCAGAATTCCATATATCTATATGTTCATTCCTAGAATCTTCCTTCTGTTCCATTGATCTATTTGTCTACCTTTGCACAAATGTCATAGTATCTTGATTACTAATGCTTTATAATAAGTTTTGAGATGAGATGTGGTTAGTCCTCCAAGTTTAGTTTTAGTTTAGTTTTTTTTTTATCACAGTTCTTTTGGCTCTCTGTCCTCTGTATTTTCATATGCATTTTAAAGTCATTTGGCTATTTTTTTTTTGTTTTTTGATTGGAGTTGCATTGACTCTCTAGATCAATTAGGAGAGAATTAGCATCTTAACAATATTGAGTCTTCCAATTCGTGAATATGGTTTTAATTAGCTCTTTTGAAATTGGTCTCAGCAATGTTCTGTCAATTTATCACATTACATTTGGCTTTTTTTTTTTGTACGTAACTTTTAATGAGCAAAATGAACAGACACATGTCTCTAGGTGAAAGATAACCAACTACAGAATTGGTCTGAAGTTGGCTTTAAAAAAAAACATTTTATTTTTAAGTAATCTTTATACCCAATGAGGGTTGAACTTCCAACTCCGAGATCAAGAGTCACAAGAGCCAGCCAGACACCCCTGAAGTTAGCTTTTTAGGATGGTCATGGATACTCACTATGTGCTCTGGGAATGGCTCTGCAATGCTTCTTCCAAAACATATGGTCTTTTGTAGAAAATGGGCTGGGACAAAATCATAATGAGTGATTGTTCCTAGAGAGGGGTCAGGGGAAGTACATTAAAGGTACTCTGTGGTATATAGGGGTAATGAGGATTTGAATAGACACGCAAAGTATATCCAAAGACATTCCTCACATGCCAGATGGAGGTAGGTCTGCAGGAGATGGCATGTCACCCTTGCATATGGTCATAGGAATGAGTGAGGGAAAAGGCTTCCACATGACAGCAGTGTTTCTTGTCCCCCATGATGAGAACATTTTTCTGAACCAATCCCAAGGGAAAGGGTTGAAATGGGAAGAGTGTTGGTTATGTCTATGTGATAGCAAATACTTAGGTGATAATCAGAAATTTTAGCATTTGGAAGTTTATTTCAATTCCTGCATTATTGCTATTGGGTGGATTTGATAAATGGCAGAGGTGAGCTTGTCTGGTTTTAGTTGCTTATTTCATGTCATAGGCACAGTTGTAAAATAGAAAACAGCTTATAGATTAGTTCTGGCAAAAGGAGGATTGAAATGAGTCAAATAGAACTCTAGCATGTCTTTTGTGGGAGTTTGAGGATATTGTCTGCAGTGAGAGTAACCCTGGCAATGGGAGATATACAGGTAAGGTCTACATTATGTTGACTGGGGCATTCAGTTTTAAATGAGACTTGGTGGCACTGTCAAATGATAGGTGTTCTATATCTGTTCTCTAGAGTCCCTTTGTGCCAAGGAGAGTCTTTGGGCACATCGTAAGGGCAGAAGGATGGGTAAGCCAAGTAGACAGAGAGGTTTACCCTCCATTTTTCTCCATTGTATCCCTGACTTCTGCATTCAACCAAAAGACATTCTCCTCCTTTTAGAAAAAAGTCTGTATTATGTATTTGGATTTTACATCAGAAGTTTGCTTTCTAAAGACGTGTGTGTGTGTGTTTGTGTGTGTGTATCTGAAAACTACTGGAGTAGACTAGATCCGTAGAGTGATCAATGATGAATGCCTTCCTCAGAAATAAAGAGAAAAGGGGCACCTAGGTGTCTCAGTGTCTGCCTTTGGCCCAGGGAGTGATCCCAGGGTCCTGGGATCAAGTGTCCCATATCAGGCTCCCCACAGGGAGCCTGCTTCTCCCTCTGCCTATGTCTCTGCCTCTGTGTGTGTTTCTCAATAATAAATAAATAAAATCTTAAAAAAAAGAAATGAGAAAAATACTACATAAAAATTGTGCTTGTTGCCAAAATAGAAGAGGTTCCTCATATGATCTCCTGCTAAAGTGATGTTACTGATAGCCCAATGTTAGTGTTGCCAAATATTGCATGGGACATACTTATGCTAAAAATTATTCACTGTTTAACTGAAATGTGAATTTATTTGAATACTCTGTATTTTTATTTTCTAAATCTGGCAGTCATAATCAATGCATACATCATCACCAAATAGTGAATGGATTCTCCAATATAATGATTTTCTTAAACATTGGACAAAGATTCTCACATCTTGGTTACATGCATCATAATATGTTAATCCTTTGGCCTACCATGTACAGCTTTCCCAGCAGCCAGAAGTTTCTCCTTGCTGGAATATGGAAAAGGGAACAGGTGTCTGTCAGTGTTTTTAGGACAGAAGGGCCTCACTCTCCCCCAGGACATCGAAGACAAATTCATCCAAAATCTGCCATTGAATTGATTTTTCCATTTTTTGTTTTTGTTTTTATTTTATTTTTTTTGTTCTTAAATATCATTCCATCTTTGAAATTTCAAGTTGCAATTTTTAATCAGAATATCAAAGTTGTCTCGGAGTATTTAATCATAATCATATGCTTTTTCCTCAATGGGATAACTTTAAAAATTATTTCTGTTGTCTTTGTCACTTTTTCCTTGCAAACGTCAGTTCATTTTGTGTGTCGTCTTGCCAAGAGCTTGGTTAATGCTACTAAAAACAGTTTGCTCTGCTTCTGTATTCTTGCTTTCTCTTAAATGCCCATTAGAGAGAGATCTGAGCTTATCCGAGAACCCCCTGGATAGCTGCACTGGCATCTTTGATGTCTTTTGCTTGTCTTTCTCATTTAAATATAATTATAATAAATATCATTATAAGAAAGCTTTCTAGACAGTAAAATTAAATCCATGTTGTGGATGCTTCATTATATGAATGGTTAATAGCTACTTTTCAGTATACGCTAAGTGCTATACTTTTATCATCACATTCAATTCTCATAACCCTATGAAATAGGTGTTATATCTTCATTTTCTAGAAGAGGAGACTAAGATGCAGAGAGACAAAGCAACTTGCCCGAGGTCGCACAGCTGGGAATTTGCAGAGCTAGGATACGGACCCATATCTCCATCTAATTTCAAAATTATTACTTACAGTTGTTGTGTTATACTTTGCATACTGGGCTTTGCTGTTCTGGCTTCAGTCACCTGTGTGCAGTAATAATTTGATAGAGTGATTGTCCAGACTACAGTCACTTGAATAATAAGAGAAATTGATTGTGTGCTTCCTGCTTTGTGAATGAGAAGAGTTAGCTGAGCTCTTCCTTGTAGGTTTGTTTTTCTGGTAGAAGTAGTTTTTCTTCAGTAATTCATATTGTTTGCCTAGAAGAACTAGCCGTCTAATTGGGTGCCATCACCCACATTCCAAATAATTAATTACAAAAAACCCACATATGACAAAAGCCCAGGAATCTAGTGAGTGAAAAGGGGAGTATATATATGTTTGTGTATTCATGACATTTCTTTCCCCTGCTGGGTTTAATTCCCTTTGCTTGTGGATCTGTTAAGCAGAAGCTAGATGTTGGCATTCTTTCTCCTCCTAGTCCCTCAACCTGGAACCTGGTTTCTAGCAATGTGTTAATTTTAGCACCAATTTAGTTAATTAAAATAATTGGCAAGTTCCTTGAGTTCATCACAATGGGAGTTTACCTATTTTTAACTGTCTAAAACTTAATGTGGTGGTGCTATTTTTACTCAGAAAATAATTCTTCCCAAGTTATTTCTGAATTTTTTTTTTCCATAAAGGAGAGCCATTTAACCACTTCTGATTCATAGTGAAGAGAAATTCTCTGAGAAATTAAATCATCCACGAGGGCTTTCCCAGAAAGGCTTCAACTGAGTGTCAGGGCCGGCCACTGTCATTCTGTCCTTGGTAACAAAAATGGTTGAACCCATAACTTCTGTAGCTCCCAGCCCGGCCTTGCACTTTAGCCAGTCGTTGCCCTTTAGAGTGTGAAGGACATGATCATCAGGACTCAGTGCATGAGCAGACTCTGTCCCTCAGGATGTGGCCCTCATGAGGAAGTTTGCTCAAGTGTTGACTTGATTTGCCTCTGCTTCTCTTATTGTACACGCTCCATGGCCTAGTGAGCGATGTCTGGGAAAGGCCCGCAAGGTGTCCCGCCTCTCCTACTCAACCATCACACAGTGGCAGTGCTCTTTGTTGTCTAGTGTGGTTTCTTTGACCCCTTCACCATTTTTCCTCTTGGAGGGGCTTCTTTGAAAGGCCTCTGGCTGCTTGCTGAGGTTGGTGAACAGGCCAAAAAGAAGTGCTGCTTCCCTAAGCAGGAGGCAGAGGCTCATTGACTTTCTACCAGTGAATTGTCCTTCAATTGTTGTTGAAGGAGAACAAGAGACACTATCTCTGGAAAGTCTAAGTTAGAGTGCAAATGTGTTGTTTGGAAAGGGCAACACAATATTTGAGCTTGAACTCAGTCCTGGGCACGCTTCTCTATTTGCCCTCCTACCTTGTCCTATGACTCAAAATGCCACCTCTGTGCAGCTGACCCCCAATCTGTCTTCTGAACTCCACACCTCTGTGTCTGGCTGCCTGCGGGACATCCCACTACGATTTGTTAGAGGCACATCTAACTGGCATGTTCAAAAAGACTCTTGACCTTCCTCTCCAGAGCTGTTCTTCTCTCAGTCTTCTTTCTTGGTAAATGTCTACTTCAATCTTTCAGCTACTCAGACCAAAAATCTGAGCCTTACCTGTCAGTTCCTTTCTCTCATATTTCACATCCAATCAATCCTCAAATCCTGTCAGCAGTACTGTCACAATATGTTTGGGATCTGCCCACTTTTCGTTGCCTCATGTCTACTCACCCTAGTCCAAACTCTGCCCCACTCTCTTTCCTACATGATGGTACTAGCTCCCTCCTCCTTCCCTTGCTTTGCCAAGTCTCTTCACATACTAGCTGGACTGATAGTCTAAAAACATAGATTATACTCCTCTTCTGTTGAAGCCCTTTGGCAATTTTCCATCTTATTTGCTGTAAGATGCAAAACACTACATGAAGTGCTTCCCAACCCCCAAATCTCTCATCTCACTGCCAGCCTCCTGACCCTTGTTCCCCATCAAGGGCACTCACAACGGCCTTCTCACCTGGAATGTGCCAAAGACGTGCAGCTCTGGTTCCTGCATCTGCCTGGGACATTTGATGTGGAGACCCACGTGACCCCTTCTTCCCTTTACAACTCTGCTCAAACATTATCTTGTAAGAAAGTCTTCCCTGATCCAGATAAAATACTGCTCTCATCTGAGTACAGGGTTTTACGTTTGTTTTGTTTACTCTGTATCTCTATTACTTGCCATAATCTAGACACCCAGTAGATATCTGCATTTAGTAAGTACAAATAACTTTATTTGTTCGAGGCAAGAAAGGAGTTTTGTTGTTTTTCCTTGAATGCCTTTGATTCAGTTTGGGATTCCATACCACTTTGATTAGTATCTTGTATGATCGTGGGAGGAGAACATATCCTCATTTCTGCCTTGGTAAAATTCCTCGTTGGGCTAGGTAATATGTAAGTCAAGGTTAGCTACATTTTGCTGGTTTTGTATGTGTGTGAATTCTCTCAAGATCCAACAGTAGCGTAGTTGGGTTAGGGTTTCTTCTGTGGTCCTATACCTGTATTGGCAATAATGGCAATGGCCCATTCTTCCACAGTTTCTATCCACTTTCTAAGTCTTTTCTCCTTTTTGCCATGACACGTATTACTGGTGCCATTATGATGCAGAGCGTACAAGAGCCATTGTGAGATGTGCCAGATACCAGTTAATAGTAACAGATCATCAAAGTTTACATAGAGTTTACATCAGAAAGTCACAGTGGACTCAAGACTTTCTGTAAAATAATCTGACCTTGCTCATCTATATTCTGCTGTGCTTTCTCAAGGGGTAGAGAAACGGCGGAGCAGGGTGGGATTATGGATAATCCAGTGAATACCTTTGGGGGAAGGTCTTGTATGTGAATGTCACTGATTTAATGTGTGGTAGTGGAAAAACAGAAGTTTCAGAACCACGGGAGTTGCGGTGCTTGTGATGTAGAGGTAAGAAAGGTCTCTGCTTTCACAGATTTTTATGGTCGAGATGAAAAGATAGGACATATTTGCACCATAAAAAGATATGTAGGAGACTGAGTTATATGTATGTGCCAGATGTGTGGTGCAGTTTGTTCTAGGGCTTTTGCGTGGCACCCTCTGGGCCAGACTGTGGGGATTGGCTCATAAGAAAGGGTAGGTTTGAATTAGGTCATGAGGAATCTCCTCCTCTCAAGGAGCAGTTCTGCCAGAGGCTCTCTCCCTGTCCTCCCTGTAGCTGAAGGTGATAACAGCTTGGTTCCTGTACTATTCCTTGTGGTCCTCCTTCATTCACACTCTCATCAATAAACTGAATTATTCTAATTCAGGGGGATCATCTCTTTCCTGGTGGGATCCTGACTGATACAGCCAGATCACAAATTTTCCTTTTAATGGGGACAGATGAGACCTCCAGCTTAGGGCTATTTTTCTTTAGTGATATGCAACCTTACAGAAAGATAAGCTTGGTATCTGCACCAAAGGAGAGGGAGTACCATTTCTAAATCCCTAACCTGCTGCTTCAAGTCTCTGGATTAAGACACCCTGTTGTCTTTGTTGATGCAGGCACTACCTTGGATGAATTAAGGAGGAATCTGTCCTTGGTATCCTAAATAAGTAGGTTGACAATAGAACTTATTTTCCAAAGTGGAACACTTTTGAGAGTATTACGGTGTGCTCTAAATGGAGGCAAACGCGACTGAATGGTCATTCTACAGATAAAGGGATGTTGTAATTGGCTTTCCTTTAATCTAAAATCACAATTCTGCCCCGGAGAAAATAAAGAGCACCCCTTCTGTTTGCTAGAGTGACCTTTTGGTCATCTTCAGGGGCCCTATTCTGGCCTGCAGGGAAGAGCCCTTTGTTGTCTATCCCAGTTGTTAAGTGAAGAGGCCAGCTTGGGGACTGAGGACCATTTGGATGATTGAAGATTCTCACTGCTGGGCAGAGGCCAGGTGGCACTATGGGTAATATCTGGGCTCTTCCTAGCATTACCTTTGATAGGGAATTAAGGTCGTGTGATACTTTTTGAGAGGTCTTTCTCTGGGTGTCTTCAAATTCTATGTCGTTGTGATCAAAAGAATTGAAGCATGGTCTGGCAGGCAAGAAAATGATTCTAAGCCTGGCAGACCCACAATAGATGAGAGGGATGCAGATCCTCAGAGAGAAGGGCCAGAGCACTTCAATCAGGACTAGCCTTGTAAGCAAAGGCTAAACATCAGGGTGCCAGCTGCTACACAAAGCAAATTAAAGACCCGAGCCACATCACCAATGCACTCGTGTGTTTGCAGGGCTAGGCTTATTTAGAGGGATACATTTTCTTTATAAACCTTTCATCAACTAAAAATGTGAAGAGATGCTTCAAAGCATCAGACTTCCCTGGTAGCCTGGTGTGTGCGTGGAAGCTGATGCTCCTCATTTGGCTTTGTGCTGTTAGCTCAGATGCAGTATTTGGGATTATCTAGCCAATTACTACACCGGTTCTCTGTCTGCCTCTCAAGGGATTTCCCTTTAGACTCTCTAATAGAAACATTTTGTTTTCCCTAGAAGAACAGTTTGGTCACCCTTTGGGTAACCATCTCTTGTAATCTGTGCCAGAGTTTGTGTTTATTTCCACGGCTTGAACATACCATACCCTTTTCTTCTCATTGTCTTAGTACTTGGTGTTCTTGCTGGTAATTTTTGGAGGAACACCTTTGCATCATGCTTTCCAGCCTGGTGATCATCATTTGTGTTTTTTGAAAAGAGAAGTGTTTCTTATAGTGGATAATTCTTTATGTGCATTCATAAATTTGTATATGTATATTTTAATTTGTGAAAGAGCAGGAAGCTGTTGTGGTTTGTTGGAAAACCTCTTGCAGGATTAAGTGATGTTCTTATAACATCAAATCAGAAGCTTCTAGCATTTGGGGCCTATTTATTATTTATTACAACTCACATGGGCACTTATTGAGTTGGGGACTTCAAGTATGCAGCATGGATAATGGTTAATTACCTCAGCAGTAAATTATGCCTAGATTGTAATAGCTGCCATAAGTTGAATCGCTGTGGTTGAAATTATAGGCCTAGTGGCTTGGCTCTTCTTAAGTATGGTTGACTTACAGAGAGAGCTGAGATAGGTGAGTGCACGCTTTTAGTTCCATTATGCAATGTTTGTGAGGCCCAACTATAGGGGTAACATGTGGATCAAGACTATATTGAACACAATTACCTAACGTAAATTGGCATCTCTTTGGTTTTCCATCAGTTACCACTGCAGACTTTGTTTTTGACTGTCTTCCTAGATTTAGAAAGCATCCCAGGGTGGCTTTATTTTATTTTATTTTATTTTATTTTATTTTATTTTATTTTATTTTTTTGTCCGTGTTTCTGGACCCTTCACTGAAATGCTCCTGCAGGTGAACCTTTGGCTGGCTGTCTGCCCTCAGCCAACAAAAGCATTAGTTTGCCTCTGGAAGCCTTGTAATTCACTCTAAGGTGCAAAGACAACTTGTTGCTTCTTTCATGGACACAATAACAAAGCCCTGTGCAGTCTCTTCTCTTAGCTCAACTGAAAAGAGGAACTCAAGAACTCTCAAAGGAACTCTACTACAACTCACTTGGGAAGATCCTTTGTTAACTAGAACATATTTCCTATGGCCATCAGGCTTATTTATCTTCTGACTACTTTGGAAACCTACATGGTTTCCAGCAAATAAATGGGAATAGTCTTCAAAAGGAAGATCAGGAATTCATTGGAATGGTGCCACAATGGAAAGAACCTTAAATGCTCCATGTGAATAACATCTGACCCATTTCATTTGTTCCTTCATTAATTCAGGTGTTCATTCATTCTTAAAATATTTATGAAGTGCTTTCTAAGTACCAGATATTAGTTGGTGCTACAAAAATTGAGATGACTGATACTACCTTTTTTTTTTCTCTTCCCTTTTGTTGATGTAATAGTATACTCAGAAAACCCAGTAGGCTCTAGTAAAAACTCATAAGAATTAATACAGTTTTTGGAAGTGACTGGATTCAATAATAATTGAAAATAATGAAGCTTTTTTTTTCCCTTCTGCACTAGTAGTATCACCTAGGAATGGAAGTGGAAAAGTATTTCACTCAAAAGACTGATATGAAATTAGAAAATATTTTTAAAAATTACAAAATATTTAGAAATAAACTTGGCATGAAAAGTAAAGGACCTATATGAAGAAACATTAAATAAATCTGAACAAAGAGAAGTGTATACCACATTCTTGGGTGGAGAGGAGTTATATTCTAAAATGTCTAATCACCCCAAATGATTGTATGAATTTAGTATAATTTCAGTAGACTCTCAAACCATTTTTAACTGAATAAAAACATGTCAAAATTCATATAGAAACATTAATGTCTAAGAACTGGTAAGAAAAGTATGAAAAAGATTAGTTATGGGATACTTTTCTTATTAGATTTCAGTATATTCAACAAAACTATGTTAAAAACCAATATGGTATTGGCAAAGAATAAATAAATCAGTAGGCTAGAACAGAGAGTCAAGAATATATCCTGATATACATGGAGAATTACCGTATGAAAAAGGTGGTACTTGAATTCAGTAGGAAATGAATAATTAATTCATTTAATTGATAGTGCTGATATAGCTGCTATCCTAGAAAACAATAAAGTCGAGCTCTATAATATACAAAGTATGCAAATATAAATTGCAGATGGCCGGAAGATTTCAATAAACAATCAAATAATGAACATTTTAGAAGATGATCTAAGAGATTATATGCAATGAAGGAATAAAAGAGAACTGTATATCCAATTCCAGAAATGCTGAGACCATGATACATGCCATTGTGATTTAAATACATAAAAACTACAAACACAGAAATACAATAGATTCGGAAGAAGTGTTTGCAACAAGCATAGCAAAGGTAATTACTTATGATGTACAAGTAGAGCTGAGGATCAATGAGAAAAAAACCAAATGACCTCCCCTCAACATTTGATCAAGAATATTAAGGTAACGGTATCTTACACTTCAGATGGGCAGAAGTTAAAAAGGACAATAATATCAACCAGTAATATCTGCAATAATATTGCTGCAAAGTAGGTGACAGGGAGAAGGGGTTCTCAAATTCTGATGGAGATGTGAATTGTTATAGTCTTTCTGGAAGCATCCTGGCAGCATTTATGAAAATTAAAAAAATATATACCTTTTTGACCGCTAGTCCAAGGATTGGGAGTCTTACGGCTTTAATGGCATTGAGATATAGGTAAAAGAATGTTTACTGAGGTATGATTCATGTTGCTACAAACAGAAGAAAATAGGAAACAAACTGAGTGGACTCCAAAGGGGGAAATGTTGACTTTGTACTGCTGTGTCTCCACTATGAAATAGGACATAGCTATTAAATGTCATTAGAGCTAAGCAGGTTGATTTGGGGGAGGGGTTGCCATGGAGTAGAGAGTAGGAAGAAGATTCAGAGAGGTTTGCCTAACATGGAAAGTTTGGAGTGAGTTGGAGGGATGAGGGCAGGAGGTGAGGAAGGGAAGAGGCAGGCAAGGAAAGGGAAGACCTCACACTGAGACGACCTGCGGGGTGTGTGCGTAGACACACATGTAAAAGGGATGGGAACCAATGTAGAGTTTGGGGATGGAGTCGGTTCCACATGAAGACAAGGAACGAGATGTGGCCACGGTCCAGAGTGGTTAAAGGGATGCAGAAGGGGAAGCCCTTCATCCCAGGAGGTGAAGAAAGGCACCTGTGTGCCACCTGTGTGGGTGGCAGAAACTGCAGAGCTGAGACTCTGAGTCAGATTTAGAGGGGCCTGAAGCTTATACTATTCTTCAAGAGAATGGAAACCGTGAATACTAAATTAGATGTAAAAGGACAATTTATTTAGAACGAGAAAAGAATCGTAAGCAATTACACATTTGGAAAAGCTGACAAATAGTACAAACAGCAAGACTACATTCCCGGCTCCTAACCTGTCCTCTTCATATGACACCAGTGTAGGAAAATCCTTAGAGGGAATAGGAAGGTAACTCAATTGTTTTAGAGCATGGTTGAAGTTAAAAAAAAAAAAAAAACTTATTAGAAAAGTATTTTTTTTTCAGTGTCACAACTTATTAGGCTCATATCACATAAACTTTTTAGAATTGTCATCAAATTCAGAAAAAAACGTTCAAGGAGAAAACTTGTGTTTTGATGAGGATCAATAAAATCCAAGTCCTCTACTTATCTTTTGGTAGATCTGATGGTTAGAAGAGTTGTACATAGATTAGCTTTGGGTACTTGTGCATTTCAAACTGGGTTTCTTCTCGACTACCCAACATACTCCTGGTCCTGAGATAGATGTTTATATTGAGGTGAAATCTCTTATCTTGTAACCTCTTTGTCGTTCAGGGCCTATGCGAGTGGTTCTGGAAGCATTTGCTCTACTAGGATGCTAGCAATAACATAACCCACCCAGGAGTGACTGAGAACCACCCAATAACATTTTGGTTAAAATAGCTGAGTTTTATAGATTTTTACAAAAAACTTCTGACCTTCTAGGGCCTTGAAACATAAGCCTCATTAGTTTACTGTTATGTCACATTCCCCTTTTTATTGGCAACCTGCTTGATATTCTACTGGATATAGTATTAAACTCACCTTAAGTCTGTGTGTGTGTGTGTGTGTGAGAGAGAGAGAGAGAGAGAGAAAGAGAGAGATTGAGATTGTGTGTGTTTATAGCATTTCTTATATTCTTGCAGTTTTTTTTTTTTTTTTTTTTTTTTGGTCACACCACAGCATAGGTCCAAATAAGTCAGTCTTGCTTTTCTAGCTTCAAATCATTTTTTTTAAACCCTGGAATCCCAATACAGGAACATTAAACACTACGACTGCAGTAATTTTAGAGTCAATGTCCTGAAAATGAGAAATTCAGATGAAATGATGTACTGCACAACATCGTTTCCAGCCCCCTGCACTACCACTGAAGCTTTGCATACATTTTCCTCCTTCATTTTCATACATATTATATTTACCATCAATCTTGTAGCAAGTTGCAGAACAGGGAGATTGGGTGACATGGTTCTCTGATGGGGAGATCAATCCAAAAATGGTCCTTTCCTGCTCAGGGTGAAAAAACTTGAGAACACAGCATTGCTATGCAGGGTTCTTTCTTTTAACCCCACTAGGAACTTCAGTCCTGCTAACAGTAGCAGAACAGTCAGCCAAAGGTCTGAAGAGGAAAAAAAAAAACTAATCAAGAGGAAAGAGGAAAAACCACAAGAAATGATTGTGTGGTCACTTGGGGATAATTTTTGATGAGTTTGAATATAAACATAAGAATCCCGGAAATGTCAAAAGAAGGCCTTGGATAAAGCACTCAAAGCCTGATTTATCTGTGGGGGGAAAATATTTTTATTTATTAGTGGCCTATTTTTTTTTAATGTTTCCTCCTCCTCATAAGATTTTGTACCCTGCACAAAAGGGTTTAATGCAACTGGTTTTGAAATATTTGCCCTTTTGAAATTGGAAGGCTTATACTTCAGACTCAGGCTTTTCCTTTCTGTTCTTCCTTTTCAAGATATGTCCTCATTCTTCTGCCCAAACCCTGCACTACCCAGAAGAGAAACGTGTGTCCATGTGTGCCTGTGTGTATGTTTAAGCCCACTCTTATCAAGCTTCGGAGTAGAATGCATTGCAGACACACACACACGTGGTTTTGACATTACTGCTTTAACCACACTGCAATTGCAGTAATGAAAAGCAGAATGGGCATAAGCCCAGGGGCTCTGGGTGTGTTTTCCAGAACGGATTACAAAAATTGGTGGGAAAGAAATAGTTTCATGTACAGAGAGGGGTTTGGAAATAAGGGCATCGAGTGCTTTCTGGGAAGAAATGTAAACCAGATGGAGGAACCCCAAATTAAGGGTGATGATCAAAGGAAAAGAAGTAGCTGTTTCTTAGAAGCAGTAGGGGGAATGGGTCAATTCTCTATTACCTAGTTGTCAAGATAATAGTGTGGGAGGAAGGGCAGACATCACATTTGGGGCTGCGAGGTCCAAGTTCATGTGCCTCTGCAGATGTGCCTGGATCCACCCTCTGGGCCCATGCCACTTACTCAGTGGAAACCATTGGCCACCACCTTTCCCTGTCTCTTAACACGATTAGCTTCCCTGGCCTTCCCAGGGTGAGGGCCCAGCTCTCACTTGGCTCCACTATGCTTAGTGGGCAGAAACTCCACCCTCTTAGCTTTCTACCATGTCCGTGCTTGGAAGAATCGTTGGAAAGCAGCATAGGACCTGACTACCCCAAGGGCTGACTCCCAGATGTGTGTGGGGGCAGTTCTTTGACCAGTGAGGGACAGGAGACAGAAAGCAACTGGCGGATAATTTCTGTTCCCTCTCTCCCCTAGAGGACTGTTTGGAGCTGCAGGGTTCCCTGTGGAGTTCCCTTCTGGAGAAGTCCTTCATGAAGAAGGAACCAGCTTTATTTTCCTGTGAGCCTGTGGCCAGCTCAGCAGTAGACTACCTTAGATTTGTTTTTCTTCCTTTCTTGCCTCCTTTCAGGAACTATGAAGATCGTTGATTATTTTAAACAATATGCCATTAATTTAGGTGTGAGACATCTATATGGTAGTTTAAACAAAATGCCATAGGGAATGATCAGATTGGTTATAAATAGTTAGTTTTTTGTTGTTGTTGTTTGTTTGTTTGTTTGTTTGTTTTAGAGAGATGGAGAGAGAGGGATGGAGGAGGAGGAGACGGAGAGAAAGAATCCTGAGCAGGCTCCATGCCTGGCTTTGAGCCTGACATGGGGCTCCCTCTCACAACCTGGAGATCATGAGCAGAAATCAAGAGTTGGATGCCAACTGACTGGCCCACCCAGGCACCTCTAAAAAATAACAGTTTGGGATAAGAGAGGACTATGACATTTTCAGCCACTACATTGTACAATAATTGGTATAATATGCTAGTGAAGCACTTGAACATATTCGTTTAGCAATACAACGCAAACTTGATAATAGAGTTTTGTGATTACCTTATCGAACATTCTGAACTTGGTAGAAGCACAAGCAAAATGGTTTAGACTTCTCAATGACTGCTATCAAATACGTGCTGTTGGATCTCCTTGTATTAGTTTTATATTGCTGCATTACAAATGGCCGCAAGCTTATTGGCTTAAGACAACAGTCATTTATTTTATCATTGTTTCTGTAGGTCAGAAGTCAGGCATGGCTCAGCTGGGTTCTCTGCTTAGGGTCTTGTGCTCGAGGAATGGGATCCCTGGGCACTTATCTGGAGGATCTTGGAAGAGCCCACTCTCATGCTCATTCAGGCTGTTGGCAGGACAACCCTGTGGTTGTAGGCCTGAGGTCTCAGCTCCCTGGCTGTCAGCTCAGGACCACTCTCATTTCCTGGAGGCTGCTCTCAGTTCCTTTCCAGGGGTCTTCTCCCAGGCTTTCCCCAGGCCCTTATACAACATTGAAGCTGGTGGGTGGATTCCTTACTTTGAATTCTCATCACCTTCAAATCTGAGTAAATCTGAGTTTATTTTTTTTATTTTTATTTTTATTTTTATTTTTTATTGGTGTTCAATTTACTAACATGCAGAATAACCCCCAGTGCCCGTCACCCATTCACTCCCACCCCCCGCCCTCCTCCCCTTCTACCACCCCTAGTTCGTTTCCCAGAGTTAGCAGTCTTTACGTTCTGTCTCCCTTTCTGATATTTCCCACACATTTCTTCTCCCTTCCCTTATATTCCCTTTCACTATTATTTATATTCCCCACATGAATGAGAACATATAATGTTTGTCCTTCTCCGACTGACTTACTTCACTCAGCATAATACCCTCCAGTTCCATCCACGTTGAAGCAAATGGTGGGTATTTGTCATTTCTAATAGCTGAGTAATATTCCATTGTATACATAAACCACATCTTCTTTATCCATTCATCTTTCGTTGGACACCAAGGCTCCTTCCACAGTTTGGCTATCGTGGCCATTGCTGCTATAAACATCGGGGTGCAGGTGTCCCGGCGTTTCACTGCATCTGTATCTTTGGGGTGAATCCCCAACAGTGCAATTGCTGGGTCATAGGGCAGGTCTATTTTTAACTCTTTGAGGAACCTCCACACAGTTTTCCAGAGTGGCTGCACCAGTTCACATTCCCACCAACAGTGTAAGAGGGTTCCCTTTTCTCCGCATCCTCTCCAACATTTGTTGTTTCCTGCCTTGTTAATTTGCCCCATTCTCACTGGTGTGAGGTGGTATCTCATTGTGGTTTTGATTTGTATTTCCCTGATGGCAAGTGATGCAGAGCATTTTCTCATATGCGTGTTGGCCATGTCTATGTCTTCCTCTGTGAGATTTCTGTTCATGTCTTTTGCCCATTTCATGATTGGATTGTTTGTTGAGTTTAATAAGTTCTTTATAGATCTTGGAAACTAGCCCTTTATCTGATATGTCATTTGCAAATATCTTCTCCCATTCTGTAGGTTGTCTTTGAGTTTTGTTGACTGTATCCTTTGCTGTGCAAAAGCTTCTTATCTTGATGAAGTCCCAATAGTTCATTTTTGCTTTTGTTTCTTTTGCCTTCGTGGATGTATCTTGCAAGAAGTTACTGTGGCCGAGTTCAAAAAGGGTGTTGCCTGTGTTCTTCTCTAGGATTTTGATGGAATCTTGTCTCACATTTAGATCTTTCATCCATTTTGAGTTTATCTTTGTGTATGGTGAAAGAGAGTGGTCTAGTTTCATTCTTAAATCTGAGTTTAAATCATTTAGATGGGTACAAGCAATACCATTTAAATCCACCTACATGCAGCAATATTCACTTGACCCACAAGAAACTCATTCATGCCAACTGGTGGGAGAGTAGACTGTTCAAAGGCTCCCCATTTTTTTTTTTAATTTTTATTTATTTATGATAGGCACACAGTGAGAGAGAGAGGCAGAGACACAGGCAGAGGGAGAAGCAGGCTCCATGCACTGGGAGCCCGATGTGGGATTCGATCCCGGGTCTCCAGGATTGCGCCCTGGGCCAAAGGCAGGCACCAAACCGCTGCGCCACCCAGGGATCCCAGGCTCCCCGTTTTTTGGGTTTCCCAAATCTTTGCAGTTTTCTTCTGATGCTGAAATGGGTATTGAAGCCTGATCAGTAAGTCTACTGCAGAAATCCTACTGGGATATGAAATGCCGATCCACTCTTATGTAGCTAGCACACCCATCTCTATAAATGGGTCTATTATTGGATTCTGTAAGTGGGAGAATGGATGGAGGAGTGCCCCTGTGTTGGTCCAGGTCCAGAGAAGCAGATGTCAAGATGGGGTGAGATGTTCCAGGGCTTTATTAGGGGAAAATGCTGTAAGAGGGAAGGGATGGGAGCTGGAGAAGGCTGTGAGAGCCACCAGACTGTCATATTGGTCTGACCTCTCTTTTTGGGGGCGAGGGAGGAGATCTTAGACTTCAGTGCAGCTGTAAAGAAGTTCCATCAAGGCTCTCAAGAATGGATCTGCCTTAGTATCCCTGCTGCACTCAGTCACTGGTCTGGGAGCAGCCAGCGGAAAGAGGGCCTGATCCTGGCTCAAATGTGATGGTAGATTCCATTGTGCAGCAGCTGGGACCACTGATTATGCTCCCCACCTTAGAAAATCTGAGCAGTACGTTTTCATAGTCTTGGCAACTGCCAACTAGAGCACTCTTTCTTAGGCCAGACCAACAATTCATGATTACAAAGATTATCCTTTAATCCTCTGCATTTGCCTGGTGCCTGCATGTATACACTGGAGAGAGGTGATAGGACAAGGGTTGCTGAGCCAGGCCAGTCTTCTCTTGTAAGAGATTGCCCCTTCCCTTCACTTTTTGTCTCTCTTTATGATATGGTATCTCTATGGTTCACTCACCTTGGGTTTGGTAGCCCATTTTAGGAGCAGCATAAAAAGTTACCCTCATCTTATTACCTCTTCCGATAGAAGACCAAATAGAAGGAAGTCTCTGGTTCTCTTCTTAGGTGGTTTTGTTATCATTCATGAGAATTTCTAGCATGGTCTTATTTCTTTCATCCTTTTTCTCTTTAGAAATATCTCTTCCTGTATAAAAAAAAATCTATTTTCTTTAAAGAAAAATAGGAAAATACCAAAAGTAGAAAGAAAAAAATTATACAGTGACCTATAATCCTAACATAACAAAAAATAATACTTTAAGTATTTCCTTTTAGGCCTTTTTTCTCCTATACAATTTTGTAATCTGTTCTTCCCTCTCCCCAACACTATGGCATAAAAACTTCTAAATTTTCTTAAAAAATAGCTTTTTGGTGATTGTAAAAGTAATACGGGTTCACTGTAGAACATTTGGTAACAAAAACTGTGATTCCATGATGGAATAAAAATCACTAGTGTTATATTTCCTTGTAAAAATATCTATAAACTACCTAAAATAATTCTTCTTACGTTATTTCACATCCTTTCTTTTTCACTTAATATGAGTGTGTTTTCATATTACTGACTAATCTTAAAGCTACAATTTAAATAATTGCATAATTTTCTGTAGTATGGCTTGTTCCATTGTATATTTATATATCTAATTTTTCACCATTTTAGATAATTCTGTGGCAGGCATATTTCTCCAGCTTCTTATTATTTTCTTAGGGTAGATGCTTGGAAGTAGGGTTACTAAGTCAAAGGTCATACTTATTTTGAAGGGCTTTGAAAGGTATGTTGCCAAATTGCTTTCCAGAAACGTACCAATTTACATTCATAGCACAACCAATGAGATCATTTTTTCTTCTTAAGTTCCTCCCTTCTTATCTTGGTGTCAACTTCTCGGTAGTTCCTCTCAGGTAGCCCAGTTCCTTTATTAATGTGAGGACATCATGAGCTTGTTTTGAGGGAGATGGTTTTCAGTGAGAAGAGATTTAGCTTCTCTTATCATCTTCAGCATCACCTCCAGCAATTGCCTTTCATGTTTGTATAATGCAGTGTCTCATCCCTGAATTAAGAAGCTGCGGGGAAGCACCTCAATTTTCTTTGCGTCTATAGGACAGAGAGGCTTGAAGACACCCATGTCTGGCTTGCTTTAACCATCTGGGGGCTTTTCAGCTTTTGTTAATTTTTTTTCTTTCTTAGAAGAAATCTTTTTCTATCTTGTGCTTTGTGGGTAGCCTCTGGCTACTTTGTTTCAGCTATGGACTTCTTTAGAGATTGGTTCTGACACAGAATTTAGAGTGACAGTATGTTTTCTAACACAGTAGATAATTGAACACAAAATTGACTTCATTACGCAGTCATAGTTGCAAAATGTCTGGCTGGGCTTAAAGGTTTAGCCTCTGACTACAGGGTAGAATTTTCTCCTGTGAGAAACTAGCTCATGTATTGCCCAAGCTTTGGCTTCATTGGCATCTGTTCTAACCAACAGAAAGCACTAGCTTTGTCTGGAAAAGACTTAGGAACACATTCGTGGTTTTCTGTGAGCCTTGGTTCTATACCTGGGCTTTCCGTACTTGGGTCAGTGAATTCTGGTAGGGGTGGTGGTGGAAACTCTTGTGAGTAGGAGGCAGACGTCAGTATGGTAGTCTAGTTCAACCTTCACTGAAGTCTCATGCCCACCAAGGGAGCCTCTTGGGCTTTCCAAACTATCTGGGCCATATAACCAGAGCTTTTGATTCAAGACGCAACTTCTCTCTGATGTCAGAGTCTCTGCCTCCCCCAGCTCCCGGCTTTCCTGTGCCACCACAAGGTGTAGGAAAAAGCATTTTGCTGGGGATTTTAATCTCCAATTTTTATTAGTCTGAAGCCTGAAACAGAGTATGCATTGTACTGCATTCTAATGAGCTGATTGACACTTCAGTTCTTTATAACTGAGGCTACAGAGCTCATTTAGGGAGCAAGTGTCACTTTGCTCATGACTGTAGTCTCACAAGTAGCAGGTAGCTCAGAGAGGACCATGGTGGGGATGGGTTTTCGCCCATCCTACTCACTCTGGTAGACCAGTGGACCTCCTCACTCTCATATTCCAGGGGATGGGCTCTCACCCCTGTTTGTTCTCTTGTGAGCTCCTGACTCACACAGCTGGTCTCAGACATGGTCACATCCATGTTGCCACAAGAATATGTTCAAACAACCAATCTGTGGTTTAGAGATTTAATTAATTCTATAAAGTGTTTTATAGAACAGTGTGCTTTGCACCATGGCTTTCTGTGAGTTAAGAATGTTTAGAAGACCTTGCCCCTGTGACAAGACTAATGTCATCTGGGAAAAAACTGCAGAGCTTAGCTAGACCACACTCTGCTTTGCTTACATTAACTAGACTGGAGGAAAAGAAGGCAAAAGGAACTTCTTTCTTTTGCCCAAAAAACAAAGGTAGATTTTGACCTAATGTTTGTTAAGTAAGATGTAGGGGAAAAGGTTTAGGGCAAGGGGCCATAGCTTTGAGTCAGGGCTCTTAGGACTTCTATTTTGAGTCCACTCTGCATAAGTCAATACAGGCAAAGCAGCAGGAGGAGCAAATAAGGACCTGGAGAATCCCAGCAGTGTTCATAGCCAGTAGGGAATATTTGCTTTCAAGACTGAAACAATTATTATTTTCAATTTTTCTACTCCCCCCCCTTCTCCTTTTTTCAAATTAATCAGAACCAAACTCACTTAAAAATCACCTGAATAAACACCAATGGTAAGGCCTCTGGTGAAACAAGCCCGTGGATAGCTGGATTGTAATTAGAAACAAAATGACTGTAATAGGAGGGAAAAGAAGAAAAAGTTGAAATTTGGAATGGGGCAAAATTTGGATCAGAGTATAATGCTCTGGTGGATATCAGATGGGATAATACAGAATAGAGGACTGAGGGAAAGAAAGAAAATGTTTAAAAATAAATTAATTGCAGCCACATACAGATCCTTCAGCAAAATTAGAAGCAGCCTAGACCAAGACAGCATAACACAACTGTAAACTAAAAGACTATATTCCACTTAATGGCTGTGCAAGCCAGGGAAGCAATACAATGGTGAGTCATTTAGAATGAAGTTATTATTTTTTTTGTGAAACAAAGAAAGGAGAACAAAAGAAAGACTAATATGAAGATAAAAGTTTAAATATGAGATCCAAAGTACAGAGGAGACTAGAAGCATTCCAAAGCAGGACAACATAAATAATGAGAAACGAGAAGATTGTGCTTAACAAAGAAAATGATTTTTGGCTTGTTCTATTTCAGGCTTCACAAAGGAACGTAAAAGACAAGTGCTAGGAAAAAGACATGATTCTACGGAAGGAAAAAGATGAAAACTAACATGACCCAGATGAAAACAGATGAAGGTAAAGATCATTTCTCAAACAATACCTTCACCTCGCAATTGGGGGAAATGGAAGGAGACAGAATATTGGTAATTATTGCCGAGAGATTTAAAACATGTATCTAGGCAGTGGTTATTTTTAAATTTGCAAATCTCATGAATACATTTTTGTTATAGTTTTAATGATACAGTCCAAGGAGAGGTCCCCTGTTAGCCACCCCCAATCCTACTTTTCTTCCCCCCAAAGTTTACTGGAAAAGGTAAGAGGAATAACAAATCTAAATAGTCATGATTTTCTCAATAAGAAAAATGTAGGCTAGCCAGTCCTTGCTACCCTTATTCTCACTTTTGATCATCAGGCAACTTTGCTTGAAGTATAAAATTTCTAGTATTTCTATTTCCCTTTTGATTTTTGTGGTGCTAAAATGTTCTTGAAATTAAAATGTTCTACCCCCTTCCCACTCTTCAAATCCCCATCTGTTCTCTTCTGAGCACAAGACCCACACAGCTGGTCTCAGAAATGGTCACATCCATGTTGATTTAACAATATGTTTAAATAAGCAATTTGCAGTTCAGGGATTCAATTCCACAAAACACCTAAAAAGTGCCAGGTAGTATTTCTAGGAGCTGGAGGAACAAAGATAAATAAGACAGTGTCCCAAGCTTTAGGAAAATACTGCCCTAACACTAGAGAAAACTTGTAAGATTTTAATCCAGCAGAAACTGGAATTGACGTGGTTCAAGTCTAAGCTCCAGAGTCATGCAGATCCGGGTTTGAATCCTAGCTCTACCGCCTGTGACCTTTAGAAATGGATGATATTAATACTTAAGGTTTTTGTTACGCTTTGCCTTTTCATACCATTCTACCCACACTTTATGGCAACAGATTCGATCCCTTTGGCTCTAGGGATGGACACAGGATAGATCAATCCTAGGGTTTATTACCCTGGCCACGGTGATTGGTTCAGGGATGGGCACATGGTCTAATCTGAGCCAATCACAGTCCTTCCCTGAGATTTTTTTTTTTCAGTCTGGCGCTAGAAGGGAAGCACGTTTTTTTTTTGTTTGTTTGTTTTGTATTTTTGTTTTCGGTGATGAGGCTGTAAGAATCTAATTTCAAAGGTGTCATTGTTTTAGCATCGTGGGAACAGAAAATAAAGCAATTAAAATATTATGTGCTATTTGAAATAATAAACTCAATATGTATATGATAATATATTGTAGTCACATGATATATGAATATATTCTATAAATATAGTAATTCCCATTTTCTTGTCTCTTTTTGGAGATAAATCATAATTCTGAATTGTGCATTTGGCTTTCCTTTGTTTTCAATATAGTTTTATGACAAGCACATATACCTAAAAATTTATTACTTGGGACTTTATAAAAGTGATGATATACCATATGTCATTTCCTTCGTTCTGCTTGATAGGCAAAAATTAGAAAGCCTGACAGTCTCAAGTCTGATAATTCCAAGAGCTTGTGTAATTCCTATTAGGATGTCAGTTGGAACAATCCCTGGCATTATCTTGTGAAGCTGAAAGTGACTGTAGTTGAAGACCCTGCAGTTCCACTTCTGGGTACATACTCTAGAAAAACATTTGCATGTGTGTTCCAGCAGGCTTGTATAAGGGCTTATAGAACCTCTGTTCTTAACAGAAGAAAACAAAGAAAGAAAGGAACTCAAAGAAATGATTTACGGGAGGTGAGGTGCAGACATCGTGGTGCCTTCATGTGGCACAGCAGTATGCAGGAGTGAGTATGAGTGAACTGCAGGTACATGCAACAATGGGGATGGATCTTAGAAGCAGAAATGAATGACAGTAAAGCCACTTTAAGGAGACAGTTGGGCTCTGTGAAGAGTTCCAGATGCCATCCGCCCAGTCATCAGTTCGATGATTGGCCTTACAATAGCCCACTTTCAGGCTGTGGTATAGAAAGAAGCAGGGAGCCGAGGCAGAAATGGGCAGTGGTCACCACTGTTCAGATCCCTGACATGGATCACCCCGGGGGGAGGGAGATTGGTGGGGAGAAAAAGTGTCTAGATTGGGGGTGAGGTTGAGGGTTACCCTTCGCCTGAACATTTGGACTGGGGCCGAGTTGCTTTAGGGATCCAGGAGAAGACAGTGAGGAATCTTTCTTCTGCTCCAGGGTCAGAAACCTGTGACAAGCTCTTTGCAGGTCTTATATGGGGAGTCTATATGACCTGACCCCAAAAGGCTTTTCATTGCTGACTTACTGTCATTGATGTCATCTTTAAGAGGAGTTAATGTGGTTTCTGGTATGGGCTCCAGCTATGGGGGCCTATGTAGTGGTAAACTGGTCATCTTGGGCTTTTCCCCAGAAGATGGCATAAACAACTTCTCCCTGTGAGATTGTAGGTGCTATACTAAGGTAGCTTATACTTCTTTCTCTTGATAACATTTCATCAAGAATCATTGTTTTACATCTTAACATCTCTAAAAATAAGGATGTCTTAAAACTGACAGCTTCTTAATAATGATGAAAGGTGGCATTTTTTTCTTTTCTTGATGATACAGAAAAAATGGAGGTGAATCTCACAATCAATGGAATCTTACACTTGATTAATTAGGGTATGTTTACCTAATACAAACAATCTACTTTTGCTCTTTTTCAGAAAAATCACTTTTTTGTACATAATGAACTGCATGCAAAAATAATATTCGCTCAACACTGAATAAGAACGGAGTCATTTAAATAGTTCTCTACTGGCTAGCAGAGGGTGGGGAAAGATCTTCATAACTCTCTTCACTGTAGGCCCCAGCAACCAGGAAGAAGCATTGCTAAATGAGGGGTGCAGGAGAGATTGAGAGGGATGGAGATGATAGAAAGATAGAGAGATAAAGACAGGGAATGAGAGAGCGTGAATGAGTGAAGGTGCAAGCACTTCCCTGACTTCTGATCACTTTCCAGTCCCTCTAGAAGTCTGATTATATATCTTGCCTTGAATTTCTTGATGTGTTATTATAAAGCTCCCTTTTCTTGGTTCCAGCAAGTTTCTCTTTCCCACCACCTAAGGATCTCTAATTAAGATGAGTACTCAGCTCGGTACCCTGTGTAGAGTGAATGAATGGCCTGAGTGCCATTGTTTTGTTTTTTTGTTTTGTTTTGTTTTGTTTTTGAGTGCTTATTGTTTTTATTATTGTGCTAAAAGACTTACTGAGGTTCACTTATAGTACTTTGGGAATAGAAAGGGAAAGAGGACCAAGTTAATTATTTAGTCCCAAGTGAGGAAATGGTGTTAAAGAAGGGTGGGTGGTATTTGGGCAAGTGCAGGTGGGAAGCCAAATACTCTATACAAGAAGGATGGTCAGTGAAGACAAGGGGAGGGTTCTTCGAGGAGAGAAGTTGTTGGGAGGTGGGATAATAATGTGAGTCTTGGAGGGGAGGATGGGCCTGCTTTGGAAGGACCTCATAGCTACATGATGGGATTTGTGCTCTATTCAGAGAGGCTTGCCAAGGAAGCAATAGGGACCAAAATACGCCTTTTTTGTTGTTTTGTTTTGTTTAAACATAATCACTCATACAGTCATGTGTAAGATGAAGTGGAGAGAAATGGAACCGTATTGGAGGCTGTGGCAAATCAGGTGAGAAGAAATGAAGGTGAAGTGAGGCATCAGTATTCTTCAGTGTGACGTTAGATGGTGCACGTGGAAGAGCACACTTGTCACTGGCCTGTGTGAGCAATCTCATGCCGACAAGAGTGGCCTGCAGCTGTGCAACCAGCCTCACCTTCTGCTTGATGAGCAGCTGAGTTGTATGATGAGCAGCTGAGTTGTGTCCTTTGACATCTTCCTTCAGCTCTCTTTCTGCTTGTCTGCTGCGTTGTCTTGCCCTGTTGCCTCTCCACTCCCAGGCTCTTTTATCCAAAATCAAACCGTAGACTGTTTCTTCCTGGTGGCTTTGCACATTGATGAGACCATTTCAGACCTTTTGTGTGTGTGTGTGTGTGTGTGTGCACGCATGCATGCACACTCGCATCCCTCCCTTGGCCCCCAGGTAATTTGGGAAGAGCCTAAAACTAACAATTTACACAGGCTGAGTTTGGACCCTTTTCCCTTTACTCTGGCATTTTGACAGCAAGAAAAATGACATTAGGATAGCACTTATTGATTCACAAAAGGCCTTCCTTGTGAATTTAGATACAGATCCATCTGTGCAGTCTAGAGATATCTATGTCTATTTGGGAGGTAAAAAGCTATAGTGTTATAGATGTTGTCACTGAAATTGACCCTAAAGAAAGATTTTGCTTTCCCGGTGGGTAGTGCAGAAGTAATCTATAAACATATTTGGCTCAATAAATATCCTTATAAATGATATTATGGATGATATTTTACATTTGGGGGGGAATTATTCTTATATAGTGCAAGTCAGGGAACATTAAATTGGGAGTGCAGATCTTTCTTGACTTACATGGGGTTACATCCTGACAAACTCATTGAAAGTTGAAAATATCCTAAGTGGAAATGCATTTAATACACCCGACCTACCCAACATCATAGCTTAACCTGTCTGCCTTAAATGTGCTCGGAACATTTACATTAGCCTACAGTTGGGCAAATCATCCAACACAAAGCCTATTTTATAAGAAAGTGTTGAATCTCATGTAATGTATTGAATACTGTACTGAATGTGAGAAACAGAACAGTTGTCAGTGCATGGCTTGTTTACCCTTGTGCTCGTGTGGCTGACTGGGAGCTGACTGGGAGCTGTGGCTTGCTGTCTGCCTAGCTTCATGAAGAGAGAGGCTTATACCAAGTACTCCTAGCCCAGGAAAAGATCAAAATTCAAAATTGGTAGTACAGCTTCTACTGAATGTGTATGGCTTTCACACCATCATAAAGTTGAAAATTGTGAGCTGAATCATCATAAGTCAGAGACTGTCCTTAAACTGCTAATTTCTGGCCATGTGGTCATTTTAATGCTGCAGTAAAAACAGAGATGGGGCAAATGAAGGCTGCTTTATGAGGATGAGCTGGCTACTTAATGTTTGCAATCTGGGAAGATGAAAGTGGAATGAGATGCGCAGTGTCATGAAGGGAAAGAATCAGGTGAATAACAACTCAGAAAAATAAGAATCAGAAACCTATACTAATGATAGTTTAAAGACAAAAGAAAGTGTTAAAGTTTTACTCATTTACAGTAAAATCATGAAATTATTTTAAGAAGTATTTAGGTCACAGTATGATAGTATTCAAGAAGGGCTGAGATAAACTCAAGGGTATATGGTCTACAGTGGGTACATTTAAGAAATATGCCCACACTGTTTTAAATCACAAAAATGACATATATCTATTGGAGAAAAATTAGAAAAATCACATATGCAAAATTTTTTAAGATTAAAAAAACCCATATAATCTCTTATAATAACTATTGATATTTTGGTAAGTAGCTTCCATACTTTCTGTTTGTTTATTTAATTTACCCAAGAGCACTGGGTGTTATTCTGTATGTTGGCAAATTGAACACCAATAAAAAATAAATTTATTATTAAAGAAAATCCAGTTTTAAAAAAATAATTTACCCAAGAGGACTCAAACTACATTTACTGTTATGCAATTTGCCTTTTCAATAGACGGGGAAGCTTCAAGACTCCTTATGACCTAACTACAGAAGTTCTCGGGTTTTGTTGGCCAATAAGTTGCTAAGATCAGCCCTGATTCAAATGGAAGGGAATTAAGCTCCACTTCCTAATAGATTAAGGATGACTCCAAATTCTTTGCTATTCCTCTGTCACAGTTATTGCTTATTATTTTTAAAATATGTTGCTGATTTGATCTGCTAATATTTCTTAAAATGTTTGCATGAGCATTTCTAAGTGATGTTGGTCTATAGATTTCTGGGCTGTATTTGCCAGATTTTTAGTGCCAGGGTTATGCTAGTTGGTTTTTAAAATTGAATTGGAAAATTTTGATCTTTTTTCTAGTCTCTTTAACAGATTAAAAAGCATTAGAATTTCTTGTCCCTTGGAGGTTTGCAAAATCTTCCAGGGCAAATGTCCTTTATGATTTGACAGTTCCTCAATGGTATTTTTATTATCTTTGATGGCATTAGCTTATTTATATTTCTTATCTCTTCTTGAGTCAATTTTGTTATTTATATTTTCCTAGTAAGAAAGGTCACACCAATTTTTTTCTCAAAAAATTTGTTTTTTCCAGGGTTGACATAGATGTCTTCTCCCTCCTTTTAATTTTCTTTGGCTATTTCAGTGGGAATATAGGAAAGAAAGGAAGTTGACGCATGGGTTCAAATTGGCATCTGATGAATGTTCTTATATTATAGTCCTTTTTTTTTTTGAGGTAGGAATATCTTAGCATATGTCTGTAGTGTTGTTATCATAAGCAGAGCATTAGGCAGAATGATCCATAAATCTGCTTTCTGTGGCATTTAAAATTTGTGTTTTGAACTAAAACTAAATGGGTGTTAAATATGATCTTATACTGTACTCATCGAGATGCCAAGACTGTCCCTACTCAGTGAGGGCTTTCATCCAGCGGTGTCAGCTCACAACAGAGAGAAGGGGGATGAATCCTACACAACCAAATTCACACGTCTGACTATTGAGCATCGGGACCAATATCAAGACAACGAGGATCACATGGATTGTGGTATAATTATTGGTTAATTTTCACTAACAGGCTCCCAGTGTGAATCTGAGTGTTCTGTGTATGTGCCTGTGCAAGGATCAGAAATTCCTTCTGGGAAGGATGATTAGATTGTGGGGAAGGCAAGCAGCACTAGAGACTAGGAGAAGAGACGTGGTAACTCGCCAATGGTACAGCCTCACTCTTCCCATGAGTTTCCCATTCTTGGGAACGTTTTTCCAATAGGGTAATGTGCTCCGTATCACTAACACCCAAAGGAGATGCTAGAACTCTGGAGCAGCCAGACTGGAAGCAAATGGATGGGTGCCTCAGTCATCGTGAAGACTTTCAATTTGTGTTTCAAGGACAGGTTGCAGAAGCCATTGATTCTGGTAAAGCATTTCACTGTTTAGAAAGTAAATTTTACTTGAAAAGAAGTTACGGGTAGACCATGCAAAATGAGACCCAGAAATAATTGGACAGGCGGCAGAAGAAAGATGAGAGAGTTTGAATGAGTCCTGAAAGCCCAAAGGCTAAGAATACCAGGATAATTTAAAAATACAGGGCAGATTTGAAAACACATGTAGCTGCAGGGAGGGTTGGCCCAAGAACAGAAACAGAGAAAATCATAGGAAATGGAAAAGAGGGGAAATGGAAGGGGACAAAGATGTTACCCTCACAGGAATGCAGACGCACGTGGAAAGATGCCAGACAAGCCAGGCGAATAAGTGCTCTGGATGGAATTTAGTGTATGTAGCTGAGGAATGAAAGCAAAACCCACCACCATGCTAGTCCTAGAGGGTGGGAAGCCTACCAAAAATTGGTGGTGGGGGGGGACAATGTGGGATTCGACAGGAGGTGATATATTGTATGCAGGGGCACTTGAGCATCCAGCATAGCAATTAGACATTTGATCTAGAGAATGCGAGTGCAAAGGGTAGAAGAAGGAAAAGAATGTCTGGCCACTCTATATATAAACCTGTAAGTCTGAGCTCGATGTTTCTTTGTCTCCTCTGGTTACTGTTTGCGCCTTTGTTGACATGTAAAACATTTCCACAAGGTGGTTTGGGACATTTTAATGAAATGAGGCTCAGGGTAGAAAACAGAAGACTTTGAGAGGATTTTATGATATTTGATAGTTACTTTATAATATCAAAACAGATTTCTCTCTCTCTCTCTCTCTCTCTCTTTTTTTTTTTTTTTTTTGTTTGGTTGTTTCTGTGTGCAGAATCAGTCTCAAGGTTTCATGACTTTGCACACCTTGGGCACCTCTGAATTTTGGGCTTACATACAGATAATTGAAGCAAGAGCTTGATGATCTCTTCTTGGAGCAGCCTGGGATCCCCTTTGAGGAACTATGTCTTCCAAGAATTCGGCTGACCACATAGTCCTAAGCCTAGTGTTTTGGGAAAAGATTGGGTTTGCAGCTGCATATTTGTGTTTTTGTTCCAGTGGAGTTAGAATTTGCCTTGTCAGGAGTAAATACTCATCCTTTGGGGACTGCATTTTAAAGTGAGCAGGAAAGGGGTACAAGAATCTTTCACCATTCTGCCTCCATTCCGTCTCCCTCCTCTCAATAAAATACAATACAATAAAAGTAAAATACAATAAACTCCACCACTTAATATGGTAAGTGAGGTTCAAACTGACACAAAGAAAGAAAAATATCTTTAAGTTAAGGGAACTCATAAACTAAATTATTGATTTTTATGGCAACCTGTTGTCTTCTGGGAAAAGACAGTTCTCTAGGAAAAAAAAAAGAATAGTGTGAGGGAGGTGGGAAGGAACAAAAAAGAAGGAAGACTATCTTCTTAGTCATTTAAGAAATATTTCATCGATGTTAAACCGTGTTCTGGATGCTTTTCTCAGTGACATTTTTGGGCTCCTCAATTAGAATAAAGGTTTTCTGAGAAGAGGGATCATGTCCTTTTCAGTTGCTTAACACCAGTCACAGAGTCAAATAGCTAAATTCAAAAAATCTTATTCTCTTTCATAACTTCATGAAAGCATTGCAGTATGTTGAACAGTCTTCTTTTCAGACGTTCTCTACTTCTGTCTCCTCCTCTATGGCCACTGCTAGAGTTGGGCTGTCACTTTCTCTCACCTGCTGTTCCACCTGTAGTCCCATGTCCCTACTGCTCCCCATTCATCCTTTACATTGCCATCAAAGTTAGCTTGGATTAATCCACACTCCTGAGTAAAAACTGGTGATAGCTTCCCGTTATGGACAGGAAAGTTGAGACAAATCCTTTGTCTTATATCCAACTACAAACCCAGTGGATGGAAGATGATCAGTTATGTCCTTTCAGGTGGGCCCAGTCATATTTCTCCTCCCTGGAACCTTCTCTGCAGCCACACAGGACAACGTGTGGCTGTCCAAGTGCCTCCTGTTACTGACTTGGGTCTTGGAAAGAGATGAGAGTGGCGAAGACCTGAATATCATTTGTAATGGAGAACAGATGAAGAGTAGAAAACCAACGGGCCTTTCTCCACCGTGCTGATCTCGGCCACCTGGGCCAAGTGGGTTACTGCTCTGCAAATAATGCTGTTGCTTTCGTGCAGCTACCACAGTGGAGAAGTTCACGACTTGACAGCAGAGTGAAGGGTATTGGTTTGTGTTCAGCATGTTGGCTGTGTTGTTTTGAGGTGGAACAGGGGTGATTGTTGGGTATGGGGGGGCAGAAGGATGAAAGTGGAAGGGAAGTGACAAATGCCCCCATTTGTCAGAACTGAACTCTGAATCACTCTGATCACAGGAATCAAGTTTCCTGGAGAACAGGTTCGTGGGTTAAAGAGCGGCTTTTGAGGGACTATTTTTGGCTACTATTGTGGCTGCTGTTACCCCCAGAGTACCTCTGTGTGTATCATAACCATGGTGACCATATGTTTTCCAGGTTAGCACATGTTAAGGTGGTAAATTTTAGCATTTACTTGGGAAAATATGCTCACAGTAGCTATGGAGGACAACAAAGATGATTCTTATATGACCTCACTACGCAAGCAATTAAGAAAAAATTACCATTGAATAAAAGCAGTGCAAAGCATAGAGAGTCTAAATTAATTAGAATCTGATTTCTACTGCTCCATGTTCTCTTCCTTTGAGCGCTTTGGTAAATTTTGTCTTGTATTAATAACCTTACAGTGGGCCCTTTTCAGAGCTGAACCGACAAAACGTAGATGTGGGCTAGTTTTGAAATCCAGGACAGGAAGTTTTGAATTATTATGAATAAATCACAGTAGAGAATGAGCCATCAAGTCTGTATGTAATCTTGAATTAAAAAAAAAAAAACAAAATTCTGATTCTTCCCATGGTCACCATTGGTTTTTGGACACACCTCCTTCTTTGGGGTCCTACCCACTGGCTCACTCTTCAGGTTCCTCGTAACACGAGCAGAAGCCCAAACCCAGAATGTTTGACAGAGTCTCCAAAACCATGTGGGATAGGTGCTGTGGTCATTAGTGGCTCCCCACACCCCCCCTCCCCTTCCTGCTCTGCTGCCTCTGTATCCTCCTGAATGTCCAGTTTCAAACATCTGCTCTCTCCCAGCTCCCCCAGGACAGGGACAACTAGTCTGGTAGGTTCTCCTTAGGTGTTGGGCTTTGAGTCATCAAGTACCATCTTGCTAGACTCCTAAAGTCTAGGCTTCTACTGGCCTCCTCTGTGGTCGAACCCTGGGCAAGCTCTCAGGGTCCCCTCAGCCCTGGATGCTGGTGTCTTGGTGTTGGCCTGGCTGGCCTCGGGAAGGCACTGCTGGTGACAGAACAGGTGTAGCTCAGAGGCTGACCTGTGTGGACGGCTTCCCGGAGCTGCCATGGCCTCAGCCTCTACTTGGCTTTGGCATTGGGTGCTCAGGCAGGGATAGAAGAGAGAGAGGAGAGCAAGGCCTGGATCTGTATTTCCTTGGCCCTTTCCCCGGGTGCTCGTGGTGTGCTGGCTTCCCCGCCAGCGCGAGGTCTCAGCTCAGGTCAGCTCCTCACGGCTTCGTCCCTGGACTCTGCTGCTCGGGCCCAGGGTGGTAGCAGGGCCCCATCAGGCCTAGTCCTGAGGTTGCGCACCATATCTTGTGTGTTCTTCTACCCTCTGTACCCTTGTCAGGAGTCTGGTAATTAAACTCTCCTCACGTCACCCCATTTGAGTGTGCTGTTGCCTGCTGGGACCCTCACTGACAGTGGGGGTTGTTCTTGAATAAATCATGTTGTAGAAGGGTCCCGAAGGCTGTTATCTATGACCCCTAGGGCCTGGCAGGAAGCAGTGTAACCAAGGTGTCTGTATAAGTCACCCCAGGATCCTGTGGGTGGGAGGGGAGCTGTGTGTTTGGCTTCTGGTGCTGCGTGCTGAGCTGCTGCCTGGGGGGCCGCTGCACCACAGCCCTGGGTTTGATCTGCAATCTGGGGAGAGGAGGAAGCCCGTCCTCTCCATGAATGCTGCTGGCACAGAAGGAGGCCTCTGAGTCAGCAGGTGAGAATAGACGATTTCGAAGCATCACCTGGTCTCTGGTGCCACTCGTTTGTCTCTCCCCTGGTGCTGGCCACCCAGGTCCATCCTGGCATCAGGTGTCAGCCCAGGGAACTGTCCGGAAGCCTCGGGCCTGGTGGGCCTGGTGCCTCCCTCCCGCAGTCTTCTTTGGCATCCTGTCCCCTTGCAAAGCAGAGCCCCATTAGCAAGTGAAATGTCATCATTTCAAACAAACAGTCCCTGCTGTCTGCCAATTCTGGATGAAATCACAAAGAAATCTTTAGTGTCCTGTGACTCCTTTGAGCCTCCTCTCAGGGCATTCAGTTAGTTCTTTCGTGGCTGGAGCAGGACTCGCTTTCTTCCGCCTTGCGAGCAGGTGGCCATCTGCCACCATGATGCCTTCCTACCAGTGGCCTGACCAAACCTAGTGAGGTCCCAAGGAGCTGGGTTAGCCTTCAATCACTGCTGATGTAGGCTAATTGGTCACTGTTTGGGATTTAATAGATTCCTCGCTTGCATTCTTTCCCCAGTTACAGGCTCCCTGAGGGAAGCTTTCTTCTCCACTTGCCTTTTCTTGTCCAGCTCATTGGAAAAAACCTAAGGACTGCTCCAGATGGAAGCAAGGAGTCAGGGTCACTATCTCTGCCCAAACCAGCAAAGCTAACTCTATCGAATTCTGGTTAGCGCAGGAGTAAGGATGATGCAACTCAGATTGAGTTCTCTGGCAAAGAAATAGTAAACAGCAAAACAGTCATTTCAGAGGGCAAACTGTTTGCCTCTCTAATAAAGCATGGCTCATGATGGAAAATAACTCAGAAGAAAGTAGGGAGCAAATGGATTTAGTTGCTATGGGAACGCAGTTGGAAAAAAACACGAAATATGTAAATACTGTAATTTGGTATTTTAATGTACTTCTCTTCCATGAAGAAAATTCCCTGACAACTAAAACTAACAACTCATTCCTCTGCCATACACAGTGTTGATTGACAGAGGCTGGGCAAGTGGATTTCCGAATTCAGTGTGCCCTTAGGAGCAAATTCGTCTACATTCTTAGGCATGAAAATTAAACATCTGGAGCAGTGGTTCTCAACTCTGGCTGCACATTAGAATTTCTCAGGGAACTTTCAAAAACTTGGCCACGCCCAGGCTGATTAAATCAGGTGCCCTGGGAGAGGGGGGCTGGGCACCGATTTTTTTTTTTTTTTAAAGGTTCCCAATCCTTTTTAACGGGCAGCTGGTGTTGTGGACCACTGGCCTACAATCCTGATCTGATAGACTTGGTGGAAATAGATCACTTTTTTTGGCTATATGCCTTTACTAGATTTTATTTCACTGGATTTTTGATGATTTGGATATTTTAATGCTAATAATGTGAAGTGATTAGCAGTCATCACTCTTCCATTATTAGTGTTATTATTTTCACCATAATAGATTAGTGCTCCTCTTATTATTTGGAGCAAGCATATGATACCATGTTACATTATCATTTAACCATAACAATAGTGATGACTAATTGCTGTTATTTAAAACGTTATAAATTGATAATAATTTGGGAGGTTTAGATGCTGCTCTAAATGTTGTGATCAATCCATGTTTTAGTAATTACCATCATAAATTATCATTAGCTATAGAATAAAATCAATAGAAAGCACTTCCTTAGACATCATTGTTTAACCCACTTAATCATAGTCCACACTAGAGTTGGTAAGTGGCATAATTTCTGTGTGTAACGTTTTGCCAGCTGAGGAAGATGTTACACACAAAAGACATGTAACTTGCATTAATTTATGTGTTGCGACCAAAGCATACCTGAGCACGTAATTCCAAAATTTTAATCTTTTCTCATCATCTCACTCCTGTTTCTTTAGCTCTAACATGAAGTCTCAATTCTCCTTCTCTGGGATTATTCCGGGAACAAAACTACAAATTAATCCAGAGCTTACAGGTATCTAAAGAGAATTTGAATGTGGGCTTATGAAAAAATTAATATTTGTAGAAGGCAAGAATGAGTTGTGAAAAACTCACCTTGTTGTCCAACTTAAATTCAGGTGATCAAAGGTCTAAGAGGTTACTTGGGATTTCAACCTGTGGAAAGCTTGTTTGCCTTTGAAATATTCTTATTCTTTTTATCTTAACATTATCATTACTATGTCCACCCTCGGAGGCCAGCTCTTGGGTCCAGTCTAACTTCAGGTTTTATCGTTAATCCACATTGTTGGGTCTCCTGGAGACAGACACAGCCAAGTGTTCCTCCTGCACCATCTTTTTTTGATCCTCTGACTTTCCAGAGCAGGTTAAGTTCTCTGTTCTCTATTATCTGCTCCCACAGCACCATTAAAAAAAAAAAAATCATCTTTCTAATCCCAAGCACAAGTAATTAGTTCATAATTACTTATTTCCTAAGCTCCAAGAGGGTGGGAGATAATAGTCTTCATCTTTTTATTCCAATTAGTACAGTCATTGGCATGTATTAGACATTTAATAAATATTGTTGGGTAATGACTGATTCTTTTTCCCCCTCTTCATCTCTATTAATTAAAGCTGACCTGTTTCAGATGCTTAACAATAATTTTTATTAGAAACAAACTTTTCTGTTATGGAAATTTTCAAACACAGACTAAAGTAGAGATTTTGTAAAGAACCCCTATAAATCTGTCTTCAGCTTTAACAATCACCACATTTTGCCTATCTTGCTCAAGTGTTTTTTCTAATTAAAATAGATAATTTTTAGATTTTCAGTTTCAGCTCTGAAACCTCTTTAGATTAGAAGCCATCACTTCTGTTCCAAAAAGAAAAACTGACCAAAGTGAATATCAGTGGCTTCTCATACCCATCACAGGAATGAGGTTGCTGGGTAAATCACCACCCTAAAAGCTGGACAGACAGGTGAATCTAGAGAGCCACACCTGAGAACTATGTATGTGGAGTAGGAGCTGATGGAAATTTTGGTAATTAACTGGTAATTTTAATGACTTGCTGGAAGCTGAGTGTGGGCTAGTCTGAGAGTGAGAAACTTAGTGCTGCAGTCTTAGGGAAACCCTCAAACTTTTGTGGGTCTTACCATCAGGAATACCACCATGGCGAAGATCCAAGAAAGATCCTCTGTGGCTTTGGCATAGAGAGGGGAAGAGTAATCATTGTGATATGACAAGAGTATATTCCCTAACAAAGGCCTATTCTTCACAGCAAAATACTTCGCCAAAGTCTTATCTCCTTGGGGAAGGAACATTCTTTATCTCCCGCACCCTCCAGCTATCCTTTCTGGAGGAAGAGGGAAGGGATGCTAGAAGAAGAATTTGTAAAGGTGACAGTCTGGAGACACAGGCCCATTAATAGAGAAGATTTAATCATATGATAATACGATGCTATTTTTCCTCTATGCTTTGTCACAAGGCTTGCCAAAGGTGAGAATATAATAGCCTGAAGTGATAGAGCAGGCATCAGGACCAGACTCAGATATGACACAGATGTTGGAATCATCAGATATAGATTTTAAAGTAATAACCATGATTTATAAGTTAAGAACTCTAATGGAAAAAGTAGAAAGCATGCAAGAACATGCGAATAATATAAGCAGAGAAAGGGAGATTCTAGGAGAGAATTAAAGGAGATGCTAGAAATAAAAAAAAAAACACTGTAGCAGAGATGGAAAAGAATATCTTTGAGGGTCTCTTTAACAGACTGGCCATAATGAAAGAAAGAATTGAGTTTGAAGACAGGTCAGTAGAAACTTCCCAAACTGAAATGCAAATTAAGAAAGAAAAAACTGCTACAAAAAATAGAATTGATCATTTGGCAATTGTAGGTATGATTTCAAAAGGTGTAACCTATGTGATTTTGTAATACCAGAGAAGAAAGAGAACAAAACAGAAGAAATAATGGCCAAGAACTTTCCAAACTTAATGACAGGCATCAAAGAACAGGTCCGGGAAGCTCAGAAAATACCAAGCAGGAAAAATACCAGCCTGAGATATGTTCAAACTGCAGAACATCAAAGACGAAGAAAACATCTTGATAAAAGCCAAAAGAAAGAACATCTTGCTCGAGAGGAACACGGATAAGAACTACAGTGAACTTCTCATCAGTAACTACACAAGCAAGAAGAGAGTAGAATGAAATATCTAAAGTGTAAAACAACCCTACCAACCTAGAATTCTATATACACTGAAATTATCTTTAAAAAGTGAAGAAGAGGGATCCCTGGGTGGCGCAGCGGTTTGGCGCCTGCCTTTGGCCCAGGGTGCGATCCTGGAGCCCCAGGATCGAATCCCATGTCGGGCTCCCGGTGCATGGAGCCTGCTTCTCCCTCTGCCTATGTCTCTGCCTCTCTCTCTCTCTCTGACTATCATAAATAAATAAAAAATTTTAAAAAAAGTGAAGAAGAAATAAAGACATTTTCTGTTTGTTTTTTTTTTTAAACCTAAAGAAATTTTTGGCCACCAGATGTTTGTAAGAAGTGTTAAAAGTTCTTCGAGTAGAAGGAAAATGAAATAGGGGAGAAAATCAGATCTATATAAAGAAAGATTGTTGGAGAATGAATAATGAATATTTTTAATTTATCTTAATCGATCTAAAAGAAAACCATTTATTTAAACAATTAATAGCAACAGTGTATTGAGTCATCATAGCATATGGATAAATGAAATTAATGATGGCACTGTCCTAAAAGATAGGAAGGATGAATCAGGAATATTCTACAAGAGGTGCCTGGCTGACTCAGATGGTTAAGCATCTGCTATTGGCTTAGGTCATGATCTGGGTCCTGGGATTGAGCCCCGGGTTGAACTCCCTGCTCAATGGGGAGTCTGCTTCTCCCTCTCCTTCTGCCCTTCACCCTACTTGTACTCTCTCTCTCTGGTGAATAAATAAAATCTTAAAAAAGATTGAATACTCAATATAAATTACCTGAATACCTATATACATGGGAACAATTTGAAATTATAAATACCATTTATAGCAGCAAAAATATGATTAGGTATAAATCCAACAAAATATATAGGAACTATATTCAGAACACAGCAGAACTAATTAAAAAAACAAAGATTTAAATAAATAGACATTCTGTGTTCATGGAAGATTCAGTATTGTTATCAGTTATTTCCAGTTTGATTTAAAGATTCAAAATAATCTCAATCAAAATCCCAGCAAGTTATTTCGTAAATCTTAAACTGATTCTAAAGTTTATATGGAATAGCCAACACAATACTGGAGAATAGACAGATCAATGGAACAGACAAGAGTCCAGAAATAGAGCAACACAAATATAATCAACTGACCTTTAACAAAGAAACAAAGGCAATTTAAAGTAGAAAAGATAGTATTTGCAACAGATTGTGTTGAACAATTGGATGTTCATATGCAAAAAAAATGAAGCCACATCTTATACCTTTCCCAAAAATTAACTCAAAATGTATCATAGATCTAAGTGTAAATCACAGTGCTATAAAACTTCTGGAAGAAAAATGTGAGAAAAATCTAGGTAACTTTGTGTTTGGTTCATAGTTTTTAGGCACAACACTAAAAGCACAATCCATGAAAGACAAAAAAAGACATACTGAACTTTATTAAAATCAGCAATTCTGCTTTGTGAAAGATGCTATTAAGAGAATGAAAAGATAAGCCATAGATTGGCAGAAAAATATTTACAGGATGCGTATCTTCTAAAGGACTTGTATCCAAAATATGCAAAAACTCTTAATAAGAAAACATTCTGATTAAAAAAAAATGGAAGTAAGATCTGAGCAGAAACTTTACCAAAAACATATAAATTTCAAGCCTATAAAAAGATGCTAAATATGATTTGTTATTAGGAACTTGTAAATTAAAAGAGCACTGAGATACCACCCCCCAATCTATTAGAATTTTAAATCAAAATTTAAAAAACTAACATTGCCAGTTGCTGACAAGGAAGCGGAGCATAAGGGACTCCTATTCATTGCAAAAATGATATAGACACTTTGGAAATCAGAACGACAATTTCTTACAAATTTATTTATAGTTTGCCATGGGATCCAATAAGCATGCTTGTACTTAAGCCAACTCATTTGAACCTTATGCCCTCATGAAAACCTGTACAAGAATGTTTGTAACAACTTTACTCATAATTGCTCCAAATTGGAAATAATCAAGATGTCCTTCAGTAGGTGAATGGATGAACAGACTGTGTTGTAGTCATACAATAGAGTATTACTCAGTGACAAAATAAATGAGCTATCGAGTTATGAAAAGATGCGCATGAATTGTAAATGTATATTGCCAATGAATGAAGTCAGTCTGAAAAGGCTACATACTGTATGATTCTAATTATAATCTGGAAAAGGCAAAACTTTAGTGGTGGGCAGGGATTTAGTGGTGGGAGGGTTGAATAAGTGAATCTTAGGGAATTTTTTTTTTTAGGGTTGTCCAGCTGTTCATGGGATATGGTGATAGTGGAAACATGACAATATGCATTTGTCAAAACCCATAGAACTTTAGAGTACAAAGAGTGAACCTTGATGTATTCAAGTAAAGAAAGAATTTAGGACTTCAGGGGATCCCAGGATGGAACAGAGAATGTGACTAAACAATCTAGCTACATTACAAATGTATGAAATAACCTCGCTGAGTAGGGGTAGGGGGGAAAGTGCTGACCTCAGCAGCTTTGGAAATGGTGCAGTCTGTAGGACGAGAGGCCAATGAAAATGTACGTAAGCATTGTACTTAGGTTAATAAAGTTTCCCGTGGGAGCAAGAATGAACAATTCTGATGCTGCTATAATGTATACTGGAATTATGTGATTAAGTAAATGGATGACGGAGAATGGGAGCCAGGTTTCTCAGTGTTGGAGTGGCGGGTGCAGATAAGCAAGGAGAGGATGTTGGACTGATCCTTGTAGGAGTAGATTTGGAAATATCCTTACGAACTCATAGCCTAATATATTTATGTTAATATAGTTACAGATGATGATGTGTGGAAATATTTATAGATACAGTTGTATACCCGAGTTAGTATATGCATATGTATTTCATTGCTCTGTGAGCTGAGGAGGCTGGAAGCAGCATTACCCCTATAGTAAGCCGTGTGTATGTAGCCCTCATATCTTGCTTGTAACATCATCCTTCAAGTCTCCAATTAAAGAAGCGCAGAAATGGCTGATTCTAGGAGTGGTTACAGGATACACACGAGATGGACCTAGAGCATCTTGTAGTACCAGAAAGTAAGGACATTAAAAAAAAAAAAACCCACCCTCACACCCCAAATCCCCCTACAATAATCAGGGTATGTAAAAAGGACATAGGAGACAATGGAGAATGCTTCAATGACAAAAGCTGGGACTATGTGAGAAACAAGATAAATATTTTGGGATCATAACCCAAAGCATGAAATAACTATCCATGAGTTTATACTGACATAAAAATAATTGAATATATAAGTAAATGGGAGAGAGTGGAAATTTTCCATGTAGAAGAATTCCAAATAATTTATGTAGGTACTCTGCCCTCAAGGAGGGTGAGCCTAACTCCCCACTTAAGTGTGAGCCGAGCATTCCAAAAGTATAGAAAGGGAGAATAACTAGTGATTCCATGGTGGAGAAATTTAACAAATATGACCTGAGCCAGGTGTGGTCAAGATTAACATAAACAGTGATAAGTACTAGTGATAGCAGTTATCCTTGATATGATAAAATGGTACTTTCTCTGTGGGGTCTTCCTCCTAAGAACATGTAACTACAATCTAATTATGAGACTGATCTCAAGTAAAGGACATTCTATGAAGTCCCTACTAGGACTCTGGAAAGCTGTTGAGGCCACCAAAACCAGGGAAAGCCTGAAAACCTGTCACAGCCAAGAGGAGCCGAAGGAGACAGGACTATTAGAAATAATATAGTATCTTAGATGGGATCCTGAAACAGATAAAGGACATTAGGTAAAAACTAAGGAAATCTGAATGAAGTATGGACTTTAGTTAATAATAAATACAATATTGTAGAACTATGTATCAATATTGCATATTTTAATATTGGTTCATTAATTGTAACAAATGTACCATACTAATGTAAGATGTTAATAATAGGAAAACTTGGTGTAGGATATATGGGAATTATCTTTACAGTTTTTTCTGTCAATTTAAAACTGTTTTAGAATGGTTTATTCTTTTTTTTTTTTTAAGGATAATTTGTGGAAATGTCTTCTAGGGTGGAGATATGGTAAACTCAGGCTCATAGCCACTGTCTAACTTATTCTGGAGCCTGAGGGGAGGCACTTTACCTGCACAAAAAGGGTATGAGAGTATGTACTGAAAGGTTTTAGAGCCCATGACATGTTATTTAGGTTCCTGTTATTCACATGAAATGAAATGGCCTCTTAATTGTCTCTGCTGTCTGTACTCAGTGGTATTAAACTGGGGTGAGGCTACCATCTTGGGAGTGTTTTGATTTTGTTACAATAATTGGAGGATGTGTGACTGGCACTTAGCGGGCAGGAAGTAGTAAGTTTTTAATGTCCGGAAGTGTGTAGAACAGCCTCATACAGTGAGGAATTATCCCACATCCTGCATGACTTTTTTTTTTTTTTAAGATTTTATTTATTTATTCGTGAGAGACATAGAGAGAGTCAGAGGGAGAAGCAGGCTCCATGCAGGGAGCCCGACGTGGGACTCGATCCTGGGTCTCCAGGATCACACCCAGGGCTGAAGGTGGTGCTAAACCGCTGAGCCACCAGGGCTGCCCCCTGCATGACTTTCTAAAGTGTCTTTGTGTTTTAATATACACTGAATTTTCAGGAATGTCATATTGTGTAAATCCAGGAGACTGTATCTTGTTTTGTTCAAAAGAGTTGTTCACCTCTTTGGGAAAATTATATCTCTGAGTATCATGTGGCTTTTGATATTTGAGTCACTAATTGAGCATGCTTACAAAAAACTTTTGCTTTTGTGGTGTTTTACATATTAAGTAGAGTAACAGTACAATTTATTATCCATATCAGACTCTTTTGAGTATAGAAGGGGATGCTCTTAATAATTAAGCCACGGAAATGGCCATAGACCAGGGTTATACCAGAAAAACTGGGTCATACGTGTGAACCTGGGAAATGTAGATTTAGGTTTCTAGCTTCACAGTACAGGAAGTTATGCTAAAGCAAGATTAAAATAGAGGGTAAGTGGGAAAATCCACATATCCTTTGTGATGTATTTATCTGGTCTGTTTGATCTGTCAATCTTTAAGAGAGATGTACCCAGTTTTTCTTTATAATAGTGAAATTATCAGTTTTTGTGGTTTCTTTAAATTTTGCCTTATATCTTTGAAGCCCTACTTCTTAGAGGCTTATGAGTTCAGAGTGTAAGACCTTCCAAGTGAGTAATACTTTTTTTTTTTTTTTTGCCTTAAAATGTATTTTGTCTGATAAAAATAGCTCAGCTCTTTCTCTTAATTAGTATTTACTTGGTATATTTCATCTTTTTTACTTTCACTGTTTCTGCATTGTTTTCTGTTTCTTATAGTTAGCATATAGATGGATTAAAAATGACCATTTTTGCTTCTAATTGGAGAACCTAATGTATTTACATCATGATTACTGTTTGAGTTGGGTTTGTTTTTATCTTATTACATGCTTTCCCCTGTGTTTTCAATGTTTGTTTCCTTTTGTTTTGTGTTAACACCCATAAATTGGAAATTATATAATCTGTTTCAATTGCTTTAATGGTTACCCTAGAAATTTTAACAGATATATTTAACAGTGTCTAAAGATAATTACTATCTTTATTCTCCTTATGTGTAATTAGAGAAATCAAATGCCATAACTTCAATCTTCTTTCTTCTTTTATTATACATTGTTGTGCCATGACTTATTGTTTTAGTTCTACATTGATCTTTTAGCCTCTCACATGACCATAGTTGTTATTTATATAGTCAACGTTTATGTTTACTTCATGTTTATTAACATGCACTTTGTTCTCCAGTCCTTCTTGGATCTAAGACCTACTTTTAGGATTCTATCTTTTTATGTTTACAGATTCACTATAATGGGCGAAGGCTTGTATTTTTCCCTTTTTCTTTCTTCATTGGGCTTTACTGTGCTACATGAATCTGTGGATTTTTCCCAGAAAAACAGTCATATTGCTTCTGTCTCATTCTGTTATCTCTTTTTAGACCTCAGATTAGGCATATGTTGGACCTTCTCCTTCTATTTTCTGTAGCTTTTCACCTCTTGCCATTTTTTATCTTTATATTTCCATGTTGTATTTTGTGTATTTTTCCAATCTATTTTTAAAAATTTATTCCTCTCTTTCTATTTTATGTAGTTTCACACATCAACTGAATGTATAATTTCAATTCTTGCATTCTTTTATTTGTAGGGGTTCTATTTTGGTATTTTTTCCAATCTAAATGATTGGTTTTGACAAGCTTTCTGTTTCTTTTGTCATATTCTCAAAAATTTTAAAAATTTCTTTAAACACATTAAAAGTATTTATTTAATATTCTGTGATAATTATCTGTGATATATATGGTTCTGATTCAGTGATTTTTCTTTCTTGGTCATGGTAGCTTATTTCCTTGTATGTTTGATGATTTTTGATTTTGAGCTGGTGTTTCAGCTTTGTGGAAACTTTGTGATAAATCCTGAGGCTTGAGTTTAAAGTGTGTTACTCCAGAGAGGATGTGCTTTGGTCTTGTACAACTAACTAAAGATCATTTAGAATGAAGACTTCAACTTAAGTTTTTCAGTCTACATATATAGTGTGAATATTTGTTTGAAAGAATGTGAGCTTGTGTTTAGGGAGTTATTGGGGAAGTAATTTTTTTTCCCTGTTCCATCCAAAATCTAGTTTGAATCTCACATCTATTTGTCCTTTTCTTTTTTTTTTTTTTTTCCTGAGGACACCCTTTCAGAATGCTCACTTTATGCAGTGATTCCAGATCTGACTTCTAACTCTGCACAAGCCCAGCCTTACCCTTTGGTCCCTGGGCTTATTAAAACCCAGGCCCTATGGTGTCAAGAATTGACAAACTCCTCCAGGAGTCTAGCACGTGCTTTCCCTATGTATCTAAACTGTTTTATGTACCTCGTGCAGAAACCTTTGTTGGTTTGGATTGTATGAGAGAGAGAGAGAGGGGAGATGTTTTTTTCCATGTATCTTTCTAAAGTGTAACGGAAGAGGAAAACCTAGAGGAAGAGATTCAGCTCAGTATAAGGAAGTTTGCTTTCAAAGAAAATGAACTGTTTATGAGGTTGTGAGCTTCCTGGTCACAAGGATTCAAGGACAGGATAGGCAACCACTTATTGGGGATATGGAAAAGGGGACTTAGGTATGGAGGGATGTACTGGGTTGGGCAAGTGTGATGCCACCCTCTGTTTCTATGTGCTTGATGCTGGTTTGCTCACCAGAACTGAAGCTGTGATACACTTAGGAGGAAGATTCCTTTCCCTGGCCACCTGACAGTGTAAGATAATGGCCTGCCAGTTCATCTCTCTGCCCACAAATGGCCCCTGGACACCTGGCAGCAAAGCTGTCTGGGCCTGACAGGCTTTGCCAGAGCATGCGATGCCTGGACTGCTTGCGTCTGCTGTTCACGTGGCCACAGCTCTGGGCTCTGTCGGGTGGCCACGGTTTGTCTTGGCCACGGTGATGTCAAGGGGGAGGTGAACTGGGGGTAGGATGAGTGAGCAACAGGTGTTAGAAGGAGTCTAGACAGAAAAGTATCCTTATACCCACAGGAGCATTTGTTTAAAATAGCTCTTTCCCCAAATATTCTTCTGATGGCACGGGGCCCGTCTGTGCTGTGGTTTAAGATCATTTGGCAACGCTCATTCTTGCAATCAGAGAACGGCTTCTGGGGCTATAAAATCATCAGTGAGCTAAGCCAATTAGCTCAGCCAGGAGAGGATTATACACACTAGTTCTGGTACTAGGGCAACTTGACACAAACTGATTTTACAAAGTTTCAGTTGTTTTTGTTTGCCCCGTTTTCCTCCAGGGCAGTCACAGTTCAAGTGGGACTAGGCCCCAGCAGGTGATGCCTTTGGGTGCCTTTTTTTTAATTGCCTGTGGAGAAACTGGGTGAGAAGTATTCACACTCTCACACTTGGGGTAGTAGGGAAAGGAGGACTGTCCTGTAAATGTGGGCAATCTGTGTCTGTGAAGAGAGTAGTAGAATGTCCCTTTCCCAGTTGGGAAGGGGATTGGATGCTCATGCAGAGCTCAGCCATGAGGGACTAGAACAGGGTCTATCAAGAGTGATGGGGTTCCCGTGGGCACTATATGGAGCCCAGGCTGATAATGAGGCTAAAGCCAAGGGGACTGTTCTGTGTTAGCAAATTAGTGTTCCAGTTACATGTGGGATTGTGGATGGGTGATGTAGTCTTGTTCTGGCACGCAAAGGACAGTGAGTGCAGAGGTGAATTTGAGAAGCAAGAGCTCAGTTTGTAATTGTATCTCCTTTCCAAGCTTCCACCCTAAGAGTTTTTGTTTTGGTCCATGTTATACTAGAGCCTTGAGCTGTGCACAGCAAAAAAAAAAAAAAAAAAAAAAAGTACTGGGGCTCTTGGAGGGCTCAGTCAGTTAAGCAACTGACTCTTGGTTTCTGCACAAGTCATGATCTCAGGGTGCTGGGGTGGAGCCTCAAGTCAGGCTCTGTGCTCAGCATGGAATCTGCTTGAGATTCTCTCTCTCTCTCCCTCCGCTCCTCCCTCTGCTTCTGCTCTCTCTCACAGAAATCTTTACAATAAAATAAAGGGTATAGAAAAGTCCACCTTCCTAGAGATAACATTTTGATGCTTAATCTTCCAGATCCTTTTCTACATGTAAAAAGTGCTGCTTTTCACAGAAATGGAACCATGCTCTTGTGAGATCTGCTTTTCCCACTTCTTTTATGATTTAGTCAGCAAACATTTAATGAATGATTACTGTAGCTCTGGCCCTGTTCTAGACACTGGGGGTATACGGGTCTACTGATGCACAAAACAAAGCCCTTGCCCTCATGGAGCTTGTATTCTAGTTAGACAGTCAGTAGTGAGCACATTTTCATATCCATTTTGATCCATTTATAGAACAACATTTTGGGGAGCCCATGACATAGATGGGCTTTAATCTATTTGTGTACTATTGTCAGAAATTCAGATGGTTGGCAGCTTTTTGACATCATAAACAATGATGTGATGAACATTTTTGTAGCTAATATGTGCGCATATCCTTATTAGAGATAAAGACTCCAGTGAAAAATTGTAAGACTGAATGTTCCCTTAGGTAATGGGAATAAATGTGTACTCTCTGGTTGTGACCTGCAGGCAATCAGTCACAAAGACACTTGAGCCCAGAGGGTACTGCTGACAGTCTTGGCTGACTGTGTGGCTTGAGTTGGGGCGGGCGAGCTTATGTGAACATCTTTCTTTTTTTTTTCTTTTTTTTTTTTTTTGTGAACATCTTTCAGCTGACCCACGTGGACTGTCTGGCAGCGTCTGGACCCATAGATTAGTTAAGGACATATATGAACTTCAGGAGTCTTTGGAGGCCCAGCTACTTTCATTATGGTTTTACAAAATAAAAGTGTGCTGCTCCATGGTGATAAGCTACCTGACGTGGTATCCCCAAAGAAGAGGATTCTACACGACACACATGAATGAGTTAGGTATAGGCTGCATTTGGGCACAGACAGCAGGGTGTGCAGAAGGAGCAGCTTCCATGGTGGTCTTTTTTTGTACCGAGCCCTTGTGAGCAGAATGGGAGACGAAGGTATGAGAGGGAGTGGATCATAGGAACATAGGGTTTCTTTCCCTGGGCTCCCTTACTCAGTAGATAGGCACTCGTGGCCATTAGATTATCCACATGCTTCCATGGCATGTTACTATGCTCTCTAAAGGGAGAACATTCTTCCATTTGTTGAACTGTTGGCCACTGTCCTGTATATAAGCCCAAAATACTGGAATAATTTTAAATCTTTCCTCTTTCACACCCCTTCTCTTCACCAAATTCTGTGTAATTTCCCAGACAAAAATCTCCTGAATCTGTTGTTCAAGTCCCAGTTCTCTCTCCCTTGAATGACAGCATGAGCTTTCATGAATGTCCTTGTTTCTGCCTCCCTCCCATCTTTCCCACACGGTGACCCAAGTCGTCTTTGGGACGTGAACTTTGCATCTCATCACCACCAGGTTAAGAACCTCGAATGGCTTCCTGTTACCTACAGGGTGAAATCCAAACTCTTGAGAGACTGACAGGCCTTCTAAGCAGTCTTGGCCTACCTGACCAGTGGTGTCCTCAGTCACACCTCACACTTGTTTTCCAGCTGTGAACCACGTGCAGCTACCTGGAGGTGGCATGTTCCTTCTGGTCCCTGTATCCTGGCATGTGTTCTTGCCCTCTGCTAGGGATGTTTTCCCTCTTTTGTTCCTTGGTGTATTCCTATTCCTATCAAGGCACCCTCTTCATTGTGACCTCACTGTATTGTGTCCACCTTTGCATTACAACTTATTATGCTGCTCATTTACTTGTCTACTTGTGTATATCCTTTCCTAGACTGTGAACTCTTGAGGATGAGGATTGGATCTTACTCATTTTTGTTTTTAAAACTTTTTTATTTTATTATTTTTTTAAGATGTATTCATTCATTTAGAGAGAGAGAAAAAGAGAGAAAGAGAGGCAGAGACACAGGCAGAGGGAGAAGCAGGCTCCATGCCGGGAGCCTGATGTGGGACTCGATCCCGGGACTCCAGGATCATGCCCCGGGCCAAAGGCAGGCGCCAAACCACCCAGCCACCCAGGGATCCCCTGGATCTTACTCATTTTTGTATCTCCCGCCCCACAGCAGTGCTCAATGTGTATTTGTTGCTGAATGTGGGAGGAGCTGATACAATCTGGGCTGCAAAATGCTTTCTTTGCTGTAGATCTAACCAGATAGAATGTGTTCACACTACTTCGTTCTGACTTACATTTTTAGACCTCTTTTTAAAGATTTTTATCCGAGAGTCAATTAATTTTGTTACATGAAGGATGTTTATTAGGTGGGGTTGGTTCTTAGGCATGCTTGCTCAGACACATGATTTGAAGTTGCAAACACACATCCACAGATTTTTCAACTAGTAAGTGATAAATTCAAACACAGGGACTCAGACTCTAGAGTGCGCTCCTGACTCCTATACTTTAAAGCCTGGGGGTGCTGGTATTTTGCATGCAAGAGAGGGAGTTGTAAATGGAGACAAAGGGAAACATGGAAAAGAACAAACAAAAACAAAAACAAAAAGGCCCCTCATGACCATCCGTGTGTTTATATAGAAGTTAAAATATAAGCAATTGCTTTCTCTTTCAAAGTCTCAGTTTCCGAGTTTGTCAAATGTGAGTAATAATATTCTTATAAGACAGTGGTAGAGACTAGATAGGATAATGTGTTATGTATAGTAAATGCCAAAAAAGTAGCTATTATATATTTATTTCTTAGAATTCCTGGCTTCCTCTTCTGCCTGCTTAGGAGTCTATGAGTGGGCCCAAACAGAAATGTTTGCAGAGGAAAACTCGGGACTGTTTGTGATTGATGAGAAGTAGGCAACTACTGAATACTCCTTCAGGAGTTTCTGAAGACCTCCATGCCCCTTGTGCCCCGCCACTCCTATTTCCTCCATGAGATCTCACAGAGTTCACTTAAAGCCAGGTTTTCAGGTAAGATCTGTGAGCTGATAACCCTTGGTAGAGAGTTAAATCTTTTAGTTTATACCTCCTTGGAATTGAGTTTTGGTTTCTTTTCCTGAAAGAGGATTTTTTTTTTCTTGAGCAGGAGACGTGGGGCTGGGTGTGAGGAAAAGACTGAGGAAAGGAAATAATAGAATGTGAGAGTTTCTGCAGACCAACCACATCGATATAGACTTACCATCCAGGGTTGGCTACTTACCTTTCTTCTTTCTTGTATCTTGTTCAAGATCATCTCTTGAACTGTTTTCTTTAATATTTTAGCTCAATCCTAAAGGATTGGTCAGTTTACCTCCCTAGTAGTGTGTGGGGAGGACGTAGGTTGGAGAAAGGATGAGGAAGAAAGGCCCTTATTGTTCTGCATACACATTCTGGAGACGAATTTCCAAATTGCTGAGCTCCCTGGTAGGCATAGGTCAAGGCACACCCCAAGGGCAGAACTAATGGAAGATAAGATGACTTCACAGTGTGGAGGATATGGTTGAGAACTTCACTTTCCCCAACTGCTTTTTCTTCTTTTAAAAATTGTGGTAAAATATACATAACATAAAATTTACCATTTTTAAACATATGGTTCAGTAGTGTTAAGTATATTCATGTTGTTCAACCAACACCACTTTCCACGTCCAGACTTTTCTCATCTTCCCAAAGTGACCTTCTTTACTCTTGAAACAATAACTTCCCACCTCTCGCATTTCCCTCAACCCAGTCCCTGGTGACTGCCATACTATTATCTGCCTTTATGAATGTGACTACTTTAGGTACATCATCTAGGTGGAATCATGCAGTATTTGTCTGGCTTATTTGACTGACTTATTTCACTTCGCATTATATCTTCAAGGTCCATCCATGGGGTGGCCCCCCGCTGCTTTTAGAAACTGCTTTGGAAACAGGAAAAGGAACAAGTTGACCACTGGCAGGTCGGCATCAGGCCCTAGGTCCCAGTTTAGAAAGAGGTCCCTGGATGATCGTTTCCCTTCCAAGGATATTGGTGATGGCTTTGTTAGCGTTTCCTAGATACTCAGGAAAAAAATCTGCTGACCATTCTCATTGCCTGCTGCCCTCCCCTTTTCAGGGGCCATTAAAATCCAAAGCAGCCAAGTCTTCCCACTGAAAAGCCTCTGCAGGCTTGGCAGTGAGGCTGGGCACTGTTGGTAGCCAGGACAGACTCTGCTCCTGTTTAGGAACTAGGCCACAATTTATCACGTTTGGTTCCAATTCACATTTTGAAATGTCCTTTCCCTGCCTTCAGTGGCTCCTGCCCCACCATACAACGAGTGACTTCTGTAGTGGGCCGTAGGGAGACGGCCACGTTCTGTGCTGGTCATGCTGACAGCCACGTGGGGACATTGGCAGAACCGGCCAGTGACAGCCAGTCTCCTGGACTGTTGCCTTGTCTACTGCTTGGAAGTCTTGTCATGTCTGATATGGCAGGATCTAGTTTCTAGAGGAAAGTTTCCTCTGTTATTTGGATGAAATCTGGGCTGTCCTGTCCTATCCCCAGAAAAATCTGAGCAAGCAGCAAATGTAATTAATACTTGGTGAATCAGGCCCACTGGAGGGTTAACTCCTGACAGCCCAATGTTCTCAATGGGTAGAACACATGATGTCCATTGGGTGCTAGCCATGCTTGCTAATGAAGAATTCACTTTACTTATTTTGGCCTTGGGGTTAGTCAAGGATACAAGCCCAGAAATAAGGTAGTGCCCTAAAAGCTGCCTCCTGCAGCTCTGATTGCTTTTCTTTCCTCCTCCTCCAGGGGATTCATCTCAATTCTAACTTGCTTTGATATATTTTATCTTCTGTGCAAGACAACTCTTAACATTTTTTAAATTAAAGGATAACACAGAAAAGTACACAAATCATAAGCGAACAGGTTAATGAATTTTCCCATTTAAAACCCATGTGACTTACAAATCAAGAAATGGAATGTTCCCAGCATCCCAGAAACCTTCTCATGTCCCCTTCCAAGGAAGGGAAACCACTACCTAATTTTTAATATCCAAATTAGTCTTGCCTGTTTTTTGAATTTGAACTTTGCTTGCTCTTGAGCCACCAGTGCACATACATTTTTGTGTTTGGCTCGTTTTCCTTAACATTATGTCTGTGAAGTTCATCTGTGCTCTTATGTATAGTTGGAGCACACTCATTCTCATTGCTGTGTAGCATTCCATAATCCATCTGTCTATTCTATCAGTTCGGTGCTGGTCGTATCGGAGCCCATGGTAAAGGGAAAAATCAGTAATACTGCCTCTTTGTTTTCTTTTAAGATTGTGTTTGTGTATTTAGAGAGCATGAGCAGGGAGAGGGGCAGAGGGAGAGAGGGGGTGGATCTCAAGCAGACTCATGCTGAGCACAGAGCCCTATGTGGGGCCTGATCTCAGGACCTGCGTGAAAACCAAGAGTCAGGCACTCAACTGACTAAACCACCCAGGTGCCTCTTTTTGTATTGGTTTTGATTGAAAAAATATTGCATTAAGATATTATCTTGCCTGTGAGCTTTTTTGGCTCCCCTTTACATTTTGCTCCTGAGGTGAGTGCTTCAACTTACCTCACTCTGGTCCCAGCCCTGTCTGCTATAGATGGACACAGCAGCCTATGAATAGTGTTGGCAACTATGAGTTTTTTGGCAACTATGAATAGTGTTGCTCTATTCCTGTACATGTTTCATGGTGAACATATGTATGCATTTCTGTTAAGTTTATACCTAGGAAAGAAATTTCTATAGGCATCTTTTTTTTTTTTTTTTGATGGGGGGATTGAATGTAGTGCCAGGGGGCCTTTGTTTTTCCTTTCACGTACCAGCCTTTCCTTCCAAAGTTGTTTTGAGAATGTATTAAGACTTAGTACCTATGTAAGGCTGACTGTGTCTTAGTACGTGAGGTTGAGTGTTGGCAAGAGAGGGTGAGCCTGAGGCTCATCAGCATGTGCGTCCATCAGAGCTGAGGGAGCCAGAGAAACTGTGAGGTGTGAGTATTTTGGACAGCACAGTGCGGGCCCCTTCCGAGGGTCCCTCAGAAACCAGGTTCCTGAGGCTAATTGGTTAGGTTTAGGTATCAGTGAATTCCAAGCCCTAACTTGGGTATCTTTCCATCTTTTGATATTCTCTGTAAGTTATGGTTTCTTGAAATTTTAAGAGAAATTACTAATAAACCATTTTAGGAATGTAGTCATTCAATATGCATATTTAAACATTTTCCCGTGGATATTAGTCTATTCATGTTTTCTACTTTTTTTTGGAGAGGATTTTTTCAGAAAAGGTCCACTTCATTAAGATTTTCAAATGTATTAATATATTATTAATATCTTCCCTCTTAAAAACATTCTTTGGTCTGATTTTAGTCCTTTTTTTCACCCTGATGATTCTGTGTGTGTGTGTGTGTGTGTGTGTGCGTGCGCGCGCATGGGTGTGCATGCATGTGTGTGTGTCTGTGTCTATGGAGGTTTTTTCCCCTCTTATTCTTGAGTTAATAAAGGATATTAATCCTTTGAAAATATTTCTCAGGGGTTTTGTTATTTTTAAAAATATGCTTTTGACCAATTAAATTTAGAAATTTAGAAAATTTAGAAATTTTATTTGATGAAGTATTTTTATTTTTTCTTTTGTGACTTCTTCCACTGCTTCTGTGTTTTAAAATTCTACCCCTATTTCAACATTAAATATTTGTCTATTTAAAAATTTTCCAATATTTTTATTTTTTTATGTTCAATTATCTGGAAATTCCTGATCTAAGGTAAATATTTAACTTGTTTTTTTTTTTTCACCAAGATGCTAGCTATTTTTAACATTATTATTATTTTTTACATTCCATACTTTTTCTGTTGGTTTATTTAATTCCTTTATTATATAGTAAATTTTTAAAAAAGATTTTATTTGAGACAGAGAGAGAGCATGAGAGAGAGATTACAAGCAGTGGGGAGTGGTAGAGGGAGAATCAGACTCTGTGCTGAGCAGGGAGCCCGATGCGGGGCTCCATCTCAGGACCCCGGGATCATGACCTGAGCCCAAGGCAGACGCTTCACTGACTGAGCCACCCAGGTGCCCTACACACTAAATTCTTACATATACAAGTGTTTATGATTTAATACAATATATGTGTTCCTGGAAAAACCTGTCATTCTATAAAATGGTGCACTAAAAGTGACAGGATTTCTAAGGAAAATAGGTTTAGAGGCTAGCCACTAGAAGCCTAGCCTACTTCATAACAATATCATTATAATTATCATAAAAATTTCAGCATAGTTAAACCTTTGCTGGCATTTGTATCCATTGTCCTGGGCAGTCAATCATGTTCAGCTGTAAACCTCAGGGCTTTGAGATACATATCTTTGGGATATTTACCACTGTAGAAACAAATTTTATCAAAATTGAAATCTGATTAAGGATATAGCCTTAAAAAAATCAGTTTTATTACTTCTTTTTTTAAACACAAGGGAAATGACATTACAGTTTTTTCAGCCTCACCAAAATTGTGTTGTTGAAGACGTAGCAGTTATGGAAGCCATTAAGACAACCAAGAATCGCAATAAAAGAAGTCACTTCTGTTGAATTTTCAACTGTTTTCTTATGTTCTATGTATATTACTAAGACTTTCCCTTTTGTGATTTGTTTTGTCAGAAGATATCTATTTTATTGTCTTCTATAATAACCATCTCCTAAATTTTTGAATTGTATTGAAATTCTCTTTTGTTAGTTCTTTGATTACTGCTCGTTACCTTCATTTTAGTACATTTCTTAGGTGGCTATGGCATTTAAAACATTTTAAATTACTCAGCTTAGTGCTTAATTCATTTATTTTCAAGCTTTTTTGTTTAATTAGCATTGCATGTAAGGGTATGGATTTGTCTTTGAGCACAGCTTTGGCTATAATAATTTTTGTTGTTTACTATTTTCATTATTTAAAAAATAGTCACTGTGCTCCTCCATTTGACTCCATATTACTTAGGCAAGTTTTTTCTTTTTCTAATTTTTTTCAATTTGTAAGTGTATGATGGCATTTTACATTGAATTTTTTGACTCATTTTGAGCATTATTGCTTTCTGGATTTTACAGTTAGTCTTTTTATGCTAATTATGCCTACATTTTATTAAGCAAAAATGGAGAAAAAATTTGAGCAGATCTTAACTTTTATGTATGCTTACAAAAGCATAGAATGTATTTCAGAATTGTCCTACCGAGGAATGAACAAGTTATCCAGCCACCCCAAACTCCCTGGTTGAGGGTCAGTCCTCAGTATTAACACCCTGGCTGGCGGATGGAGCACTATCTCCTCCATGACCCACACATACCTTTACATGATGAGATGAAGGCAACCATTGGGATGTATGGGGACAGTCCGTAGAAGGCCAAGGGCATATTGTGAGGGTACTGATGGGTCTTCTAGGCTTCTCAGTGGTCTTGAAGGTTAAATAAGATGCGGTGATTGGAAGTGGCAGCAAAGAGGTAGGACTTTCCAGACAAAAGAAATGGAATGTACAAAGGTTCAGAGGTAAAAAGAAAGTATGATAAATTCAGTAGCTTATGATGGAGCTTTTTTGAATGTGAAGAGGTGTTTGTGGGACAGAGGGGGCAAAGAGGAGAATGTTTAGAGAGAGGTTGGGGAGGGGGCCCAGGCCAGAATACAAAGCCTTATCTTCCACAGTAGCCATTTTGAACTTCATTCTGATGGCAAAAGGGAATATCTGAAGAGTTTTAAAAAGAAGAGTGATATGATCAGATTTACATTTTTTAGGAAGATTGCTCTGAACACTGTGTGGAAAATTGATTGGAGGGTGGCAGGATTGAAATTATGAAAGCCACTTAGGAGGATGTTGCAGTTACCCAGGTGAGAGATGATGGTGGCTTGGATGGAAATGGAGGGGTTGAGGGGTGGGGGGAAGGCAGGGTATGAATGGATAGGGTGATGAAGGAGAGAGGAAGATAGGGAATATGATTTCCAAGTTTCTGATGTGGGGATCTGTCATGCCTTGAGATGGGAATACAGTAGGATGATAGATGTGGGAGTTTGGACATTTTAAGATTGAGGTGTCAGTAGGTAATTCAAGGAGGTGATATTTAATAAACAATAGGATCAAAGGGTCATTAGTTATTTTGATAGATCTGATCTTCAGGTTTAGATTTAGGGGTGGTGAGCCTAAAGACAATCGTTGAAACAATAAGATCAAGTGTGATGGCCTTGGGAGAATATATACAATGAGATTTATGAGAGGAAGAGGAAAAAGGCTGTGGAAACATGAATCCTACCAGGGCTGCCATTTAAAGTGTGTATTGCTTTTTCATCTGGCCATGAATGAACCTCCTGTCTCCTGTCAGAAAATGGCACACAGAAAGGCGGGTAGCAGGCTGCATGCACGTGCGTGCCTGAGGCCAGGTTTTCCTGATTAAAGCTCTCCTTGGGTTTGCGGTGTTGCATCTGTGGCTTTCCTTGGCATGACCTTTTATTTTGAGAGAACGTTTTTGGAGTGACTGATCTTTTCTTCTCATTTCTCCTCTGGTTCAGCCTTATGCTATAATATTTATGTTGGCCACTTGCCTTTCTTTTACCAGTTGGGACTAGTTGTATCCCCATAGCCATCTTTCCCCCTCTGTTGTAGAGAAATAAAAAATGGAAATGCCAGGTTTTAAACAGAGAGTTTGCCAAAGATGTGTCTGTCTTTTGCTGACATGAGAAAAAAGTCCACCTATGACAGATCAGCCCATTCCTAAATCTCCTGGCACATTGGCCGTCCTGGCTATGGGGGAGTGAGGGTGGCTCCCTGCCCCCACGGTTTGCTTCAATAATACCATTTTAGCACTTCTCCTTGGTTAGTGAAATTCATTTTCCAACATGAACTGCAAATCGTGAATTATTAATAGCCTCCCCAAGGTATTCCACTGGCTTAATCCGGTCCTGCCCTGGGTAAATTGGTTTTGATTCTTCTCATTTAGAAGAAACTTTTGCCATCGTTGAGACCAATCCATAGTTGCATTAATGCATTGATCTCATTCCCAATGCACCCTAAACTGCCCATTCAATCTTTGGAGGAGAATGTTGGTTTGAAAATCCCTGTTCCCCACCCCCCCACCAACTATGCTTTTGTTTTGTACTTCAGTGTCATACCCAGTAATTCTCATGCCTATTCAAAAAGATGGGCTTTCAAATATCTAAATTCAAATATTTAAGCTCCCTTGATGGTGGTGGCCTCCTATTTTCCCTCCCCTTTCCTTCCTTAAATTACCCTGCTCTTCTCTCCTGCAAGATTTATACGTGGCATGTACAACTTAGTCACTGTCTTTTTGAAGCTAATCAAACCAAATTTAAGTCTTCTTAGTTTAAGTTCTACTGTTTAAGCAGGAATTTGATAAAGTGATCACACTTAAAACTCGATTTAGGGCACCATATTTCTTTGAATGTAGCGTGAGATCCGTGTGTTTTTTTGGCAGCCGATTCACACTCTTATCTTATATTCTGTGGCCTCTCAAATAAAAAATCATATTCATGAGAATCACCATCTTCCTTACCCACCAGTTGTGTGGAAGATCTTATATTTCTTCTAGTTAAGTGACATTTTGCTAGACCTGGCCCATGGTTTCAGTTTATCTTTTTTTGAATCTTGATTCTGTCCTGCCAACTATTAGCAACTAACCTCAGGATCTTTTCATATGCACACTTGCACAGTTTCCTCTTTCAAAGCATTGTTTAAAATAAAACCGGTTTAGAAACATGTCAGGAAAGGAGAACTGCAGCAAATTGCTAGATGTCTTTGTCTACATTGACATTACTCTATTAGCCAATACCCCATGGTTAATATATAACTTAGCGGAAGCTTAGTTAGGTTATGCTGCTTTAATAAACAACCCCGAAATCTTAGTGCCTTCCAACAACGAGAGTTTATTTTTCGCTCACAATTTATGCTGACTATTGTGTAGCTGTGGCTCTGCTCCATTTGTCTTCATTTGCAAGGCCAGGAAGAAGGTGAAGTACCAATCTGTGATATACTTTTTCATGTCAAAGGGAGAAAAAGATATTGCTAATCTACACACTATGGTTCTTAAAGTTTCTGCTTGAGTGTCGATGTGCCACATTCCCTCACACACTATTGGCCGGAGCAAGTCACACAACCAAACTCAACATCGATAGGATGATAATGTGTAATCCTTTTATAGGAATGTTCTAGAAGTATGGCAATGATTGGCAGTGTAATTAGAAATAATTAACAATCATTCGGTGAAAATACTTAACATTTGTGTGTCAGTTCCAAAATGTTTTTGTATCTCCGTGTTAATTTCCACGACCACCTCTTTAAGCTAGGTTTGTTCTCTATTTATCAGATGAGGTCCTGAGAGGTAAAACGTATTTTTATTGATAGTAAGTTAGGACTTAATCCCAAATATTGAGCCTACAATGTCCTTTCCATTGCTGGTGATAATGACAAGTATTATGTACATTTACTGGCGCCCTTGATAAAGGTTTTTAAGGCCAAGATGGGGATTGGCTCACCTGTATCTCTCCCACTCACATCCCATTAGGCTGCATTAGTCATAGGACCTTGTCTGGACCCATGAGGGCTGATAAATAAGCAGAGCACTAGATATTTACTGACATTAATAGTCCTTGTCACAAAGTTAAAAGTATTATCATCCTCATTTTTGTAGATGAGAAAACTGAGGTGGAGAAAATTTAAGTACCGTTCCTTGGGCACATCTGTAGTAGTGAAATAGATGGAATTTGAACCTGGACAGTCAGGTTTCAGATCTGTGCTCTCAGCAACTGACCTGGACGCCTCTCATCTTTTATCATACTTTGCCAGTCTTTCTTGTCCATCTTTGGGTGTGTCTTCTCCTCATCTTTTGAATGATCTCTAAAGGCCTGAGTGTATTAGAAAGTTCTTTTTGCATCCATAATGTCCTTGGTGGTCATCTTTTCTCCCTTTGTTCTCTCTCAGGCTGTGAACTTGCTTTTCTTGCTCCATCTATTTTCCTTCCTTCCTTCCTTCCTTCCTTCCTTCCTTCCTTCCTTCCTTCCTTCCTTCCTTCCTTCCTTCCTTCCTCCATTGAAGTATAGTTGATGTACAATGTTATATTAGTTTCAGGTATATAACATGCTGATTTGACAATTCTGTGCATTACTGAGTGCTCACCATGACAAATCTAGACACCTTCTGTCACCATGCAATATTATTACCATATTATGGACCATACTCTCTATGCTGTACCTTTCATTACTATGACTTATTTATTTACATATGTATTTATTTTAGAGATTTATTTATTTATTTATTAGAGAGAGAGAGAGAGAGAGAGAGAGAGGGCATGAGCAGGAAGGGTAGGGGGAGAGGAAGAGAGACTCCCAAGCCGACTCCCCACTGAGTGCAGAGCATGATGTGGGGCTCAATCTCCCAACCCAGGATCCTGACCTGAGCCAAAACCAAGACACTTAAGTGACTGCACCACCCAGGTGCCCCATCTGTAACTTATGTATTTTATAACTGGAAGTGTGTACCTCTTAATCCCCTTGATCTATTTCATTCCACCCACCCACAACTGCTAGTTTGTTCTCTGCATTTATGAATCCGTTTGCTTTTTGTTTTGTTTTTTTAGATTCCTCACATAAGTGAAACCATATGGTATTTGTCTTTCTCTGCCTGACTTATTTAACTTATCTTGCTCCATCTTCTAAAAGAATTAACTTTTAAAGTTTTCTTCTACGAAACAATTAACTTTACACTGTAGTAAATGTGAAAGTAGAGAGAATCATAAATAAGGAAAAATTACCGTAATGTCCAGAGAGAATTAGTGTTAACACTTTGATGTCTTCTTAGACATTTTTCTATGCATATCTATACAGTGTGTGTGTGTGTGTGTGCACACACACATACACACATGTATTATATATGTCTGTGTGTGTATGTAAATATGTGCCTGTGATGAAGAATTGGATCCCACCACACATGACATTTTGTAAACTTTTTCACCTACATATATATCATGATTCTTTTGCCATCTCATTTATTCTTCCAAAAAATTATTCTTAATGATTACACATGTTTTAAAGCTTTTGATTCATATGGTTAATTAGCTTTTTGAAAAGGAGATGATCACATACACTATTTCCAGGGATATTTAACATTACTGGTTTTCCTGCATTCTTATTAACACAACAATTTTATAAAATTTCTGCTATTGTGTAGGTAAACCTGGAGCCCTATTGTTATGATTTGCATTCCTTTGATTGCTAGTAACAATGAACATTTTTCCTGTCTATGGATATTTGTATTTTTCTATCATGAGTTGGTTGTTTGTGCCTTGTCATGCATTTGTAATGGTTTTGTTGGAATTTAATTTTTCAGATGTTTCCTAATCCTCTTGCTCCCTCTTTTCTATCAAGAGTTTCAGACAATGTGATCACGCTGCTATCTTCTTATCTGAGGATTTGGAAATCTGCCTTCCTAAAGCATTTGGCACATATCTGACTGTACCTAGCTACTGCCTCCCCAACAATCACACAATTAAGTGGCTTGGCCACGTCCCTTGAGTTTAATTTGCCTCCTGACTGATCCTATCAGAGTGGTTTGCCCCATTCCCTCAACGTCACAGTTAGTGTGGGGTTGACATCATTGTCCCAGCAATGCCAGTAACCTGAATAAAGGAGTGGAAGGGAAAAAAATCCTTGAAGGAGGTGGATATGGGGCAGTGGGCTACATCTCAGCGGGGGAGGAAAGGTCATTACTGGTGGCCGTTGGGTCATGCACAGAGTCCTAAGGATGTATTTGCAGAAAGCCAGCTGAGTCAGGCCTCTGTTAAGTTGAACGTGGTATCACGCTCTGGAGATTTGATCAGAGTCCGGGATCTTATTCCAGAGATGAGAACAGAGATAAAATTCAGGGCTTAGATTGTGACACAATGTTAGTCAAAGAAAGATGGTGGACAAAGAGCAGGGCTCAGATCCTGAGTTAGTAATAGGGCTTCCCAGCAGACTAAGGTGGGGCTGGGTCTTCCTCTAAGCAGCCAGGAATGTGTTGAAAGAAAGGTCTTTCCATTAAGCTAGGAAGCCATGGTCAGCCATGGTGCAGGGGCAGTGGTGAGGGAAGGCCCATATGAGAGGGGGACAGCATAAGGGTAAAAGTTGGCTGAAATTGAATGGAATGGGCACTAAGAGCAAGAGTCTCCTTTTGAACTTGCACTGTCCTCCCCAATGCCGTGGACTCCCTCCTCACTGACCCAGCCCCATTGTTTACCACCTCACCCTCTACTGAGTCCTCCAGACCTCATTTTATCTTTTAAAATTTAAAAAAAAAATTTATTTATTTATTTATTCATGTGAGACACACACAGGCAGAGACACAGGCAGAGGGAGAAGCAGGTTCCTTGCAGGGAGCCCAATGTGGGACTCAATCCCAGGACCCCGGGGTTACGCCCTGAGCCAAAGGCAGATGCTCAACCACTGAGCCCCCCAGGCATCCCCCTCATTTTATTTTAAAGGAGCTTTTCTATATCCTGCACTTCTTACAGAACATTCTCTTCACCTTTTTCTTGAACTGAACTGTATTCTTCCCTAGAACCCACTTCCTCAAGTAGCCCTTTTGAGGAAATACTTTATATTCCACACACCGGTAGGCCAAGGGACGTGTTTGTATTTCTTCATGTCCCACGAAACCATTTCTCTTGGATCCTCATGCAAAAGTCTCTTTTCCTTTGAAATGTATGCGGTTTAGCTATGCTACTTCCCCTGCTCCTCGTCATGAGTGCTGGCTGCCCCACCTTCACGAGGGCTTTGGAGCCTAGCTGATAGGTTTATTTTTCATTCCACTTCCTGACCGACTTCAATTTCCATTCCCACCTGAAATTACTTAGCCTCTTGGACTCTCATGACCTTGACCTCTCCCCCGCTTGAGTTGCCTGCTGTCCTGGTCTCTTCTGCTTCTGTCTTGTCACCAGGGTATGAAGTAGTGCTGGAGAGACCTGCACGATCCTGCAGTTGGTCTGACTCACGGTGTCTGCCCTGGACTGGGCCTTACCTCGGTCTATCAGTCTTTCCATGAGTCCCTACTCAGCTTTCTCTTCCTTGTCCTAGAACAGCTATTCCAAGGCCTCTCATGTCCTCAAGCTGTCAACTCTCAGGCCACCACCTTCCATCTAAACAGATGCCCTTTTTTTCTGTATCTCAGAGGGAACACTGGGGTCATAGGTTGTGACCTTCCTCATTCTTCTCCTTCCTTCCTCACCTGTAGACTCGCCTGCTTCTGACTTTCCCCCTATGCTTTACTCTAGTAGCCAAATAAAGTGTTCCTCTGAGCATCTCCCCTCCTGTTTAAGGGCAATTCTCCCTCACTGCTTCATATCACACATCCTCTTCTTTTCCCTGTTGCTGGTCCATACATTATCCTCACTCCATTCTGTGTCTCTCTTCTTTCTCTCTCTGTGGATTCCTTCTCTTGGTACATAAGTTAGTAACTGCCTCTTCCTTCTTACACTTCCCTCTCTGAATATTGCCAACTTCTTTCTTCCCAGCCAAACGTCTTCAAGCTGTTGTTCCTGGTGGCTTGACTTCCTCGTCTTCCTTTGCTCCTCAGGTCTCTGCAGTCTGGCTTCCTACCACGCTGTTCTACGGAAGCCTCTCTCACCGAGATGACTGGTGATCCACTTAGCAAATTCACTAGGTACTTTCTGGACGTAGGTTACGCGCTCTTTCTTCTGTATTTGACATTGTGTTGATCATTCCTTTTTCTTGATTTTTTTTTCTTTGGTTTCCATTGCTCACTCTCTCAGATCTTTTTGTTCTTTCTGGATCATCAACATCTTTTATTCTGTCCTCAGGGATTTTCTTTCAGATGCTCCCAAAGTTTCTGTGCTTGTTCTTCTTTTGCCATTCTATATTTCTTTTTCTTTCTTTCTTTCTTTCTTTCTTTCTTTCTTTCTTTCTTTCTTTCTTTCTTTCTTTCTTTCTTTCTTTCTTTCTTTCTTTCTTTCTTTCTTTCTTTCTTTCTCTTTTGATTTTATTTGAGAGAGAGACAGCATGAGTGGGAGGAGGGGCAGAGGAAGAGGGAGAAGCAGACTCCTTGCCGAGCAGGGATCCCCATGTGGGGCTTGACCCCAGGATCATGACCTGAGCTGAAGGCAGATGTTTAACCGACTGAGCGACCCAGGCATCTCCATCCTACACACTCTCTATTCAAGGCTTCTAGTATCATATATACTGTTGACTCTAGATCTCTTCTTGAGTTTGAGACCAGAACACTTAGCTGCCTAAAGGGAAACTCCACTTGGATGACTCTATAATGTTCAAACTGGAAATGCTGCTTAATTAATAGTTGTTTTATGAACTAATGTCCAGAACTCAATTCGTCATTTCTCTGTGTCTCTGAATCCATTGTTCTTCTTGTTTATGAAGTCTTAGGTGCATGGAATAACCATATATCTTGTGGTAAAAGGAAGTGAGACTTACTGTGCCTGATAAAGTCCCCGTCTACTTTATTGAAGGAAGAAGAGGAAAAGGTGACATGGGATGTCTGTAAGCTATAGTTTTGATTATCCCATAGATATATTTCCCTTTTTGCTTCCACCAAAGGGGAAGTTTGTTTTTGCTATTGTCTACGTCTTACTCTACATCATATAAATGTGAGAAGCCTAGTTTCTTGTCCTGAGCCGGTGGCCTCATTTCTATAATCAGTGGTTCTCAAATGTTAGAATGTAAAATATTCACCTGAGACTTTTTAAAAAAATTTATTTGTTTTTGGTTTTGTAGAGTAATGGACCCAATCCATGAAATCCTAGGACTCAGGTGGGGCTTAGAAATCAGTGTTTTCAGAAGCTTCCAAGGTATTTGTGATAACAGTGGTTCATAGACCACATTTTGAGAAACATTGTTCTCTAGTATGTTGGAGCTGCCAACTGCTGTTTGCCATTTTCTTTAGCCATCAAAGGTCTCTATCATTGAAAGACCCATTTAACTGAGATACCAGTGTATGGTGGGGATTGATTCTGTTTGATTTGCATATGTAGATAATATTTACCATATTTACACGTGTCCAACGTAGTATTCCACTGAGCTGTGTTTTCCTGTGGGATACTTAGTTTGACTCTTTGGGGATGGAATTAATTACAGATTTTGACTGAATTGACTTATAAAGACAAAACCATAGTTCTTAACTTGTTCACGGGGAGAATGAAGCAATTTTTTTAAGGTGACTGAATATGCTGTTTGGGTTTTGAGCACAAGCAAACAATTATCTTCCCATTCCATTGTATAAGAACAACACAGAAATGTGGAAGCTTTTCCTTGCTGAGTGTTTTCAACCTAGGCTTCAAAGACGTCCTCCGCAGACCATGCATATGATTGGTTAATCAATAACAGGTGCTGGCTTATTCCATGATTTGCTCTTCTAAGGCCAGTGCTACATATTATTAGTATCCTGGCCAAGACAGTATTCACATTTCTCCCTCTCTTCCCCTTTTGTGTCTAAAAGGCTTTTCCTGCTTGCCAATGGTAGAACTTCTATCTAAGAACAAAAGAATTATTCACAACTTCTTGTATTTTGGGGGGCTTTATAGGCAGGAGCTTTACAAATGCCGGTGGCTCAGTAACAACAACAGCATTAAGGCAGGCAATGCTAATAAACTTGACATAACCTCCAAAATGACAACACAGTGAGCCATTAATCTGCCTCTAAGGTTTCAGTGTTTCTTGTTAGTTGCTCCTCTTTCCTTTTCCAGATGTAATAAGACCTTCCAAGTGACTACTTCTTAGGACTCTGGTGATATTCAAATGACAACCAATCACTTTTGTTGTTAGGTAATGGTGAATCATTCTGAGCTTCAGCCGGGATGTTTCAAAGTGTTACTACATGGCTCCAGAATGTCTTCTGTTTTCTGCCTCCAGCCAAGACCTTTCGAGGGTCAGCAGGAGGGGACTGCAGGGGATAAATGTGCAATAGCATAGATTAGTGAGGTTTCCCATTCATTATAGGATTTCCCATTAGTGGTGTTTCAGGCAATGCAGAATTGAAAGGTCGAACATGATTGTTGTTTGAAGCATGTAATTAGGAGCCAGGCAGGAGTTGTATGTGTGTAACTCCGGTCAAGGGAACACACTGCCTTAGAATAGCCTAGTGGTTGAGAGAACAGTTTGGAGTAGGGGGAGAAAAAAAAGGATGGGTTCCTATCTTTGCTCTGCCACTTATTAGCAGGAAACTTTGGGCACGCTGCTGAAGTGCTCTGAAAAAGCTATAAAGTGGGGTTAGCAATTCTTATAGCCACCCTCAGTCTTTTCTGGCAAAGAGTTGTTGTGAGGGTCAACAGCAACTAGCAGCTAACACCCCTTTTAGTCATTTTCTCATCCAACACATTTGTAGCTGCCCGCCGCCCGGCTGGGGGCTAGAGCCAGAGTGGTGAGCATGAAAAATAAAATCACCAACCTCCCGGGGTTGACATGCTGGCTGGGGGGAGACAGACCATAAATGAACTAGTATTCAAGGTAATTACAAATTGTGATTTATGTTATAAAGGAACGAAGCCAGCCGACGTGACAGACACTGAGCAGTGCAGTACTTGGTGGGCAGGCTGAGCTAGGGACAAAGGCTGAGGGTAGTGGGGGTGGAGCACGTCGGCTGCAGCGGCCCCTGTGCTGAGTCCTTAGAGACTCTCCTATTTCTCAAGAAGCCCTGCCAGGCAGGTAGAGTCAGTGCCCACATTTTTCAGATAAGGAAATTTGGGTCTAGGAGACTGAATAGACTGCCCAGTGTCACAAAGTCAGAGGTCCGCAGGGCCGGGATTGCGAGCCCAAGGCCCAAGTTTATGGCCATGATATGCCAGGGATGGTGCTTCTTAGAGGAGGGAAGGAAGGTGGGGATCACCTGGCTCACACAGCCATTTACAAGGGGGAAAAAGTCTGAGAGCTCAAGGTGACCTGCGTGGGTGGTGAGGACATGACTGGAAACCTGGTCTGCTCTTGCATCTAGTACTTTCCTCACTGCTCCCCACCATCAGATGGGTTTGCAGTGTAGATCTTAGTGACCCGGCGGGTTCCCCGTGTGATTCTACTTTCCCATAAAGATAACAGTTGGCTGATTTTTGGACTTCTAAAACGATGTTTTCTTTAAACTACATCGATTTGACATGTTTAGTTCTAACACACATTCTTGTTTTCGTTTTCTTTTAAAATCCTATATGCCCATTAGAAAAAGAAATTGAATCGGTGTACAAAAGAGTGTTTAACAAAAAGTCTTTTCCTGCCAGAGATACTTCCCCATCTCTCACCCCAGATTTTCTCTTAGAGGTAACCATTATTAGCATTTTGTGTGTGTCTTTCTAGAAATATTCCATGGACACGCAAGTATATATAGTGTATATATTGTTTTTTGCATAAGACGAACCATTCTGTACACAATCTCTGCACCTCGCTTTTTTCACTTAACGTTAGATGTGAAAGCTTTTTCCTTGTCATCAATACAGAGTTGATGCATTATTTTTAATGGCTACAGAATATTCCATTGTGTGAGCAAATCTAAATATACTCTTCTCATCCCAAACAATCAGTATTAAGGTGGTTTCCAGTCTTTTGTGATTGCAGCATGCTTCAGTGATCATCTTTGCAGAGATATTTTTGTGTACGCATGCAAGTCTGTCTGTGAGATATACTTGGAGTGGAATGCCTGTGTCAAATCGTATACAGATCTTGTATTTTGATAGATCTGTCAAGTTGCTCCCTGATGGGTGGGACATGCCTAACAACTGTGTTTAAGAGTTTCATCTTTAAGCTGGGGGACTGGTTGATGAGCAGTCCCTTTTCCTGTGACGTCAGCTTACATTGCTGGGGAGCTTTTGGGGGAAGCCTTCAGGTTTCTCTGCCTGGATTACCCTGAGCACTGTCCTCTTCCCAGAGTGTTTCTGTCTGAGGCTGTAGACACCCAAACACCAGTGAGCACCTGAACTCCCTCTTCTGTACTTGGCCTTGGATCCACTCTGAATTTTTGGCTTAGCTGGCCCCGGATCCTGAGCATGTATTTCTCTGTTTGACATCCCATGAGGCATGGCTTCAGGCAACTGGCCTGGCCTTTGGGTCCTCACTGGATTTGGTCTGAGTAGTGTGAGGAAGGACAGAAGGAGGAGGGAGGGAGAAGAAGAATGTAGTAGGGAGAAGAGTGAGAGTGAAGAGAGCAAGAGAGATTGGATGTCAACCTTCTTGTTTCTGTTCTCATACCTTCCTCTCCTCTGGGTGTGTTTTCTTTAGATTTTGAACTGTAAAGGAGACCTTGGGCCGCCAGTTCCTGTAATTTTAATCCCTTCACGAGGAGGGTCTTGAGGATCAGCTGCATCACTGCTGTTCTGCTTGCTGCTGTTTAGCTCCACACAGAATCAGAATTGGAAAAGATCTGGGAAACATGGAATCCAGTGACTTCCAAAGTGTTCTCCTTTGGGAAGGATGATGTCCCATGGGAGATGCCTCAGTGGTTTCTGAGGGAGGGACCAAAGGTCATGACCTGTGGTAGGGAATGTTGGGGGTCAACTGCGGGGCCCCTCGGTTTCATTTTAATCAGAAAGATTTTGATACAGTATATGATGGTATTTTAGTGTAATACTATATTTAAAAAGAGATTCTGCTGCCTAAGGAAAAAAATGTTTAAAAACCTCCACCAGTTTAGTTTAATTCTCTCTTTTAGATTTAAGGAAAGAGAAGTGACTTATCGGAGGTCACGCAGATATTTAAATAATGAAGGTGGGACTTGAACTCTACAGATTTCCAGTTTGGTGCCGCTTCTGCTGGACAGCATGAGCTCCATAAGAGCTTGTACCTCAAACTTAGGACCCCCTCACAAACCAGTCAGGTGATAGAGAGGCCTAAATCTTCAGTTTAAACTTAAACCAAACCTTTGTTGAAATTTCTTCACTCCTTAAAAATGTAATTTTCACTTTTGCACTGAACCCATCTGGGAATAAATGTGTCGAAAGACTCTCAGAAAAGCTGTTCTCACTGTACATATTTCTTTCTATCTAGAAATTCCAGAAGGACTTGCCATATAGTGTATCTCAGGAGAAAACTGTTAAGATATATTTTCTGGCTATATTCAGCTGACTGCACCCATCTCCCCTCCAGAGAGCTTGGAGAAGACTGAGAAGCACTTAGGTCTGTTCCAGAACTTACTTCAGGTCTGTTTGAGGCATAAAAGTCCCTAAAATGGAGGGATCCTTCATTTGGTATTTTATTCCTAAAGTCGCCATCACTGGGCTTAGTTGTTCATTCCAACAAACGATGCACAACCTGCTGGTCTGTGGAGTCATAAGACCAGGCCATTTCCAAATTACACGATAGGGCACATGCAAGATACACAGAGAAAATAGATTCAAGAGACAACACTCAAGCTTCTATTTCCAAGTGGAAATAAGCACATCTGAGAAATGGATTGGAAGTGGAAACCTACAGATTGGACAGAGAGTAGAAGCTTCAGCTTGGATGTTGTATTGATACCAATTTCCTCTTTATTGTAGCCTTTGCTGAAGGTGGAATTTTTTTGAAGAGTTCAGATTTTCCTTTGCTTTCCTCAGTCTTTCCTAGTTACAACCACTTGAACCATCTTTTTTTTTTTTTTTTTTTAAATCCCTCTTTGTGGTGTTTGGTTACACCCTTCAAATGCTCCTTGGTATTTATTTCCCCCTTCAGGCGTCATTTGGCCAAGTTCTGCATATTTAATTCTTTTACTTTTCCCCATAAATGAATATTTCTGGCCCTTTGATCCTCCCCTTTCCATTCAGGAACAAGCTGAACTGAGCTATTGATGGGCTCAGGCCTCCTTCCCTTCAGATGACGGGAGGAGTGAGGGCAGGTACTTAGTACACTGCTTATCCCAGTACAAGTGCACAGATTTTCTTATTGCAAGACACAGAGGAAGCTGTGGTTTTGAAAGTTATTTGGATGGAGGAATGAGAGATTTGCATGGGGAAGCAAGGAGCAACAGAAAGTTATATCAAAGGCTTGGCTCCTCATATGGGGCCTTCTGGAATTTCCTTGCCTTGGAATTTCTCCCTCTTCCAAATAGGACTGGATAAATAGATCTTGAAAATCACATAGTCTGTGCTTGTTTACCCTGGCTGCTTTATTTGGTCACTTGAATATTGGAAGTATGGTGGGATTTGGTGTGGGTCACTCTCAGAGACTGGTTCCATCTTCCAGAAGGACCTCAGAAGGGGGCCTCAGAAGGACTAGTGAATCAGTCCTGGTGAAGGGCATTCAAAGTCCAAGTGAAAGGCACACCTTGCTGATTCTCATTGAGGTTTGGTCTTTCAAGTGTATGTTCACACGAAAATCCTTACTTCTCTTTTATTGCCGAATTGGCTGTATTTATGGAAGCACACTGGAGAATCTCGGAGCTCCAGGCACGGGGTCTAATTCAGGAATTGTTCTGGGGCATTAGGATAGATCATCAATGCAGTTTCCCTACCTAATTACAATGGACGATTTTCACCATGAGTAAACAAAGTCTTGTTAAGAGAGCTGAGGTGGGGGTGCCTGGGTGCCCTAAGTGACCGACTTGGCTCAGGTCACGAGCTCAGGGTCTTGATGTGGAGCCCCACTTCAGGCTGTGCACTGAGCATGGAGCCTACTGAAGATTCTCTCTCCCCCTCTGCCCCTCTCCCCTGCTCGAGGGCTTGTGTATTCTCTCTCTCTCTCTCTCTCTCTCTCTCTCTAAATAAACAAACAAAAAAGAGCTGAGATGTACAGACAAATACTGCTTATTGCTGGACCAGCAGCGTGGGGACTTTCCCTGGGTCTCTGGGCTGATAGGCCGCCGGAGGCTCTCCACGTGCTGACTGGAGTGGGGAGAGGAACTGTCACCTTTCCCTCCTCCTGCCAAGCATTGGGATGCAGCAAGGACTGGACTAAGACTAAATGTTCAAGGAGAACATTTAGGAGTGGAAGAAAGGATCACAGCAGGACGGAGCCAATAAATGAAGGCTTAGGAACTAGAATCTCTTATCAACCAGAGATAAGTCCAGTGGTCTTTTAAATTTTTTTTTTTCCATTTGAAATGTTTCCTGTGTTTTCTCTGGTCTTCTTCCTAGGGATTAGGTTGAGGCCAGAGCTATTTAAAGAATATGGGGAGAACTCCTGGGCCATTGTGGGATTCTCTGCCAAAATGTCTAATACGAGGAAAGTATGTTCAGTTGACATAGCCCTGGTTGCCTCTCTGTGTTCATTCACTCTGTCAGCTTTTGGGCAAACAGATGTCCATGTGCTCTCTGTAACTGTTACACACGATTGTACATGTCTCCTTTGCCTCTTTTCTAGTGTGGTCACAGTCTCACTTTTACACTTTGCAGGTATTCATTCATTCACTAATTCCCCAATTCAATTAGTCAACATATATTTATTGGGTATCTAATATGTGCTTGAGATAGATTCTAGCAAAGGCAAGTGTGACCAGTGTCTATGCTCTTTACAATCCAGGAAATGCAGGCCAAGCTCTTGAAGGGTCCCCTTCAAGCCTGTTCTCTAGGTGTGGGTTGGAGTGGGAAGTGCACAGTGTATTGGTAACTATCTCCAAAGAAATCCTTTCTCCTGACTCCCCAACTTAAACTTCTCAAATGGGTGGGTTTAAGGGCCAATCTCCACCCCCTTGTAAGTTTTGCAAGAATGGTCCAGTATCTTTAAAGCTATGGTTTTGTGTTTTGGCGGGGGGGACTCTTCCAACAGTCTGAGGTAGCAGGAAGAGAGGAAGAATTGCATTTAGCATCTGGCCACACTTAGGTGCCCTACTATGTGAGAGTATGTGGGGCTGGAGAAGTCAGAGGTAGGCTCTCTAAGAGAGCAAAGAAGGAAGAGAACAGGGAAGGACAGGGAGAGGCAGCAAGAGGACATTAGAGGTGAGTGACTCAGTCACAAGTACAAACAAATCCTGAGTGAAACCAGATGCTCTTTTATTACCATTCTTTTCTCTGCATTCTTTATCTTGCCCTATTCCATGTGGGGCAGGTAACTTCTCCCTCTGCCATTTCATTGTCCTTTCCATTGGCCCTCCTGGGGGAGGCCACATGCCTCTCAGGGCACAGGAGCCTTTCTTCAGGCTCCAAGAAGATGCCTGCCCTCTCCAGGGGCAGGCTGTACAAGTCAAGCCCAAATATTGTTGCTTGTCTCTTGTGGATCTTCAGGCAAGTTACTAAGTATTTCTGACTCTCAGTTTTCTCATCTGTAACAAAGGGCATGATAAAGGGGCCCACGGAGCATGGTGTCTCCGAAAACTAAAATCAATAAGACACGTGAAGGCATGTGTTAAAGTTCTATACAAATGTTAGTTTTTCCACTTCTTTAGTCTACTGTGTCATTTCCAACATAATGTGTGTGTGTGCACTGTTGTGTATTTACCTCATTAAAATGGGAGAGGGTCAGCTATGATCCTCAAAGTATAATTTGCCTTTCATCTCCTCCGACCACAATTCCCTCTTTCTTTCAGAGTTTGAATCAACTCATGTGCTGGTCTTTGGCTATATATCGCAAGCTCCCTAAGAGGTTGGGCCATGCCTTTGCTATATTCAGTTGAGCGCCTTGCTAGTTGTTGAGAACACACCCCTTCCTCTCCCTCACCCCCCGGCCCCCTGATCTCGCTAATTATCCCTGCATACAGGAAACAGGATGGATCTGAAGCCACCATGGGACAGTCACTTTAGTGGGGCCCAGGGCCCAGGAGCCTTTATGCTAGCATTTGCTCTCCCAGACCATTTGAGTTTGGTTTTTGCCTTCAGGTCCTTTCTGTTGTCAGGAGGATGTACATAAATAAACAGAAAAAGGACATGTGAGAAGGTGCCAATGAGGGACACAGAAGAGGTGCCAACACTGGCATCACAAAGGCCAGGCTCTTAATTGGCCCTGAAACAGAATCAAAACACAGCCCTCAGTCTTTTCAGGGCCACAGCTGTTTTGGATCAGAAAAACTGTCAGTATGTGTAATGGCTAATGGAAACTCTTCCATGCTTGCCTGTTAGGGGAAAGAAAACACTTTTCCATGTTATGTCTTAATGGACACTGTTATCAGCTCTGTACATGCAAGGAAATCAGCTGCCAAGATCAGGGCTGACTGGGTATGGCCTGTAAGAGGAGATTAATGTCTTACCGCAGGAATTTTTCAGTGTTTTAGTGGAAAATGCCTGGTGATTCTGTTACCTATGACAGGCAAGCTATACATGAAGATTGTTTAATCGTGTGGTTTTTTCCCCCACACTGCGTTGATTTCTCCACTAGGTATAGGGTTTGTAACTCATTCGTTGGTGTCTTCTCAGTGCCTAGGATGGTACCCAAGTGGTAGTAGTTGCTCAATAAGTTTCTCTGGAATCAAGTCGAGAAAAGAATTGCTGACAGCATTAATTATTAATAAATATTAATTAAATAGAAGAAAGTCTGAGAGAAACCCAGAACGTTAAAAAAACCTTGCTGATTCCCCCCTACTCCCCCGCCACTAGATTAGTGCTATTGGGCACATTTTACCAAAATTGCTTCTGCCTTGGGCTTGGAAAAAGCAGATGAAATTTTATTAGACCAACAGGAATAGGCATTTTCTGTTTGAAGTAGAGTTGGGTAAACAGTTAGTTGAGAGGTGATGTGCCCAAGCAGCCAGCTGGGAGGGAAGGACGTTAGGCAAGATGAGGCCAGGACAGGAGCATTGTTTTTGACTTGGCTGGGGCTCCAGAGTGGTCTCAACAGGGCTTCTTGTTTCCATGGGAGTAGCTGGCAAGAGTTTCCTCCCCAGCAGCAGCGTGTGGCCTGTGTTGGCTTGGGTGCAGACAGAAGGGAAAAACAAGGTCAGGTTAAAATGGTGCTGGTGGGCAAAGGTCTTGGGGGCTGGGATCATGGTAGCCCGGCCTATTTGAACCTTCTTCCCAGTATTATGTTGTGGTGGATTAAGGGAGAGGAAAGGACAACAAACCTTTTTTTTTTTTTTTTTCTTGAGGTTAGGGATTGTGAGGAGTTTAAGGAGGCTCTTTATCACTTGCTCAGGGGTAACCCAGTTCTGAAGGAGATTAATACCAAATAACATTGTCCGTTAAAAGCAGGACCCCAAAGACAAGGAAACAAAAAAAAAATGTGTGTGGGGGAAAGATAGAACAAGAAAGTCGAGAAAAAGAATTCAGCTCCCCCCTTCCAATTTTCTAAAACTGCTTCTGTTTCTGAGGGGAGCACACAGATTCCCTCAAAATCTGTTTGCTTGGAGGAGAAGGGAGACCAGCCCAGAGGTCTGGGCCTGCCAGGCATCAAGTAAGGGCTGGATGTGGCCCTCGCTTGCCCTCAGCCTGTGTCTCCCCAGGCCAGTTTTGATTTCTGTTCCAAAGTACATGGGTCTTTATGTGTCATATTTCATTGTTGAGATCCAAGCGCTACATTTAAAACTTAGGTATATCTGTTGAAATAATACTACAGCTAGAGTGAGAGGGAGAAAGCTGGGCAGTTTCCTTGGGAGCACTCACCCTTTTCTCACTGAATAGCAAAAATTCTAGGAGATCCTGACAATGATGATCAAGGGCCATCTTTGGCAGGTGTGGGGAAGATTTAATGGAAAGTGCAATATAATGGAAAGGAATGTGGGCTTTGGAGTCAGGCCTGGGTTCAAATCTCAGCTCTATCCCTTACTTAGGGTGGGATAGCAGGCTAGTTACTGGCCTCGGTGTGACCTAAATCCCCTCAGCGGTAAAATGAGGAGTAACAACTACGTCATGGTGTTGTTGTAAAGTTAATGTAAGTCAGCATTTAGAAAGTGCCAAGAATGTATCATTGTTGGGCTTACTATGCCCTTGCTACTGTGTTGGTGAAAAGAGAAAAATGACATAATTACAAATAAATATATAAGGGAGGGTAGAGAGAGGAAAGAGTGACCAGACCCATTGTGGGTGGTAGCCCCGAGTAGACCTGGGCAGTGGCCGGACTAGATCTTTTGAAGGGCTCTATCTCCTCTGTCTACCATACTCTTGCTTTCATCCCCCACATCCATATTGTCCTTCAGGCTCCCTGGAATCATGGCAGCACAGTGGCAAATGGCCCAAAGGGTTCTGGCCTGGGAAGGGAAGAGGCCTAGTAAATGGACTATTTGCTACCCAGACACCCATGACCTCTTCTGGAGGTCAAGGAGATGTAGTTGCTCTTCTTGGTCTGAGAGGAAGGACACTGGGATAGAAGGTGTCACCAGTCCTGTCCTTCACCCGCAGATGTAATAGGACAGGAGCCCGAGGTCCCCCTTGCTGCTTCCTTAAAGAAAAAAAAGATGGAGGGGCTTCTGGGTGGCTCAGTTGGTTAAGTGTCAAGTCTTGGTTTCTGCTCAGGTCATGATCTTGGAGTCGTGAGATGGAGTCCTGCACTGGGCTTTGTGCTTGGCATGGAGTCTGCTTGTCCTCTCCCTCTGCTCCCCCACCCCCCGACTCTCTCTCTCCCTCTCTCTCTCTCTCTCAAATGAATAAATAAATAGAATCTTAAAAAAAATAGGACCTTGCTAGAGTCTGAGATGACTAATATGATTCCCCTCAAGCCAAGTTTAAACAAAAATTTCCATGGCCCAGTGACTCTCTGCCAGGACATTTTGCCAAGGACATTCCATATGTTAGATCTCATCCTTCTAAAGGCAGAGAGAGGAGGTCATCATTATTCCCATTTTGCAGCTGAGGAAATCAAGGCTCAGGCTAGAAAGTGGAAGATCCAAAATTTGCACTTAAAGGTATCTGATGAAGCCCTACTGAATACCCCAGAATTATCCCCCCTCATTTCTTGTCATGAACTCTCCCCATCCTCTCAAAGCTCTTGTCTCAGCTAGCCATTCTGACTAAAAGGTAGCCAACAGGCCACATCTCAATGAAGTGTTAAAGACTGTTAAATCATGCATCATTCCCCTCACTGCGATTCTGGGTAAGGGCCTTGGAGGAAGCTAGGAGGTGAGCCAAGGAAGTGAATCTCAAAAGATGGAATTTCACTGACTGTGGATAAGAATGGGAGGGGCAGAGGACACGATCGAGCTGTAGTTTTTCCCCTGGTGTCCATTTGATATGTGGTAGGGCTTGTAATTTGCCTATTTATTAGGTCACTGAGTTCCTGGAATTATTAAAATATGAGTGTAACTCATTAGTTTCTGATCTTGTTTTCCAAGTATCTTAGTAAGAGGTCTCCTTTACTTGTTCCACTTTATTTATTTTTTTAAAAAATTTTTATTTATTTATGATAGTCACAGAGAGAGAGAGAGGCAGAGACATAGGCAGAGGGAGAAGCAGGCTCCATGCACCGGGAGCCTGACGTGAGATTCGATCCCGGGTCTCCAGGATCACGCCCTGGGCCAAAGGCAGGTGCTAAACCGCTGCGCCACCCAGGGATCCCCTCCACTTTATTTTTTTTAATAGATTTTATTTATTTATTTGATAGAGAGCAAGCATGCATGTGAGCAAGTGCAGCAGCAGGGTGAGGGACAGAGGGACAAGCAGACTCACCACCGAGCAGAGAGCCTGATGCAGGACTCGGTCCCAGGACCCTGGGATCATGACCCGAGCTAAAGGCAGACACTTAACCAACAGAGCCACCCAGGTGCCCCTACTTGTTCCTAGGGTAGACTGATGGGGAGCTTTGTTCTTACCTGAACTTCCTGCGCTCCATTCCACAAGTAGGCCAACTAAGGATGTATGCTCCGACACTGCCTCTAGTTCTTGGAACATAGAGGCCTTGATGCCTTGCCCTGTCTTCTGCCTCCACCCACTAATGTGAATTATCATCCAGGTGTTACCCTGTGAGAATCAGAAGCCATGGCATAATAGAAGACAAGTTTTTCAGGAGCAAAATGGTTAGGATTTTGCTCAGCAATTAGGCAGGGAACAGGTTCTGGTCAGTGCAGGGAGCCGCTCAGGACCCACAGCAGGGCTTTCAACAGGGAAGACTGAAGATAGGGAATTGGTTAAACATGTTTTAGAAAAAAAAAAAAAGGGAGCACCGAGGTCATACGGAAGTAAGAATTGCATAAAGTGGTGGCCACTCCCAGGGCCTGAGGACCAAGGGAAGGGATGGAGTCGATCTGAGCCTGGAGGCTCAGAGCTGGGACTCGGCCCTGTGAGAACAGATACCTCAGTAGCTCAGGGCCCAGACCCTGGGACCGGGGGTGATAAGGCTGCTCCCGAATGGGGCACAAGGAGACAGGAGACTGGAACCAGCTGCCCCTTCTGGGATGAGGGGCCACTGTTGGGTTGATGCAGACAGAAGCAAGAAGCAGATGATAGAAAGAGCATTGCATCTCCTGACTGCTACCTTGCAGTTTCCTTCTAGTGCCCCCTATTGGTAGAGCTGAATATAGAGCCACTTGGCAAAGGACAAATGGGGGTTAATAGTGGTCCAGCCCCAGCATCACTGAGCTGAGTATAAGGGGTTGGGTTTTGAAGCTGAGAAACAAACAGAAACTTAAAAACTGGCATATGGATGGATAGTTACGTATGGTTGCCAGTAAATCACTAAAAGGAGCTTCAAACCTGGTGTTGGGAGAGAAGGAGACTGTCTAGTGAAGTGTGCGCTACCTCTGTGGGTCTGGGTACTTTCTAGTGAAGTGTGCGCTACCTCTGTGGGTCTGGGTACTTTCACTGTTGAGAATATTAACCATGTTATGCGTGCATGTGTGTGTGTGCGCACGCGTGTGTGTATGTTTAAGGATTAGGAAGAGGGCTTGGCCTTTTTCACATCTGAAGGAGTCCACTCCATCATGCTGGGAATAAACACTATCACTCTCCTCCGAGTTAATGAGACTCCAAAATAAATGTTTTCCTTTAGATTACACCTTGTAATTTATGATCCAGCCCCAGAAAAGCAACTTCAGTGTACTGGGAAGTGGGAAGAAGAAGAGGGTGTGCTCAAAGAAACTTAATGGGGGCCAGAGCTGGAAGGATTTGGAATAAGGACAAACCCAATTGCCAGTAAACCCCAGTTAAGCTTCACGTCTCCAGATCTTAGAAGCAAGCTCATGGCTTACAGTTTCCTCGTCTTGCTTGCATAGTTCCAGGAAGACAGGCAGTCCACAGCCCAGAAAGCTCAGTAACTGAACTTTACATAACACCTGGGAGCATCAGAGCGTGTGTGTGGGGGAGTGATGATGGGCCCATTTGCAGGTTGAAGTTAGTGCCTGGAAATTGTTCATCACCTGCTCAGCAGGCAGGAACCACTGGAAACTCAATTGATGGTGATTATGCAAGAGAGGTAAATGGGAGCTGCGTAAACACCGTGTGGAGGGCATTATGATTGTTGAATGGGTTAGAACCCTGGGGGCAACTTCGTGCTCCTTTCCTGAGTCTTGCTAAGGCCAAACGCCGGGCCAAGTGGGAGCCCGCCGAGGAGGAGCAAGTGCAGAGTGACTGCAGGTGTGCTGTGAGATACGTTCCTCCCTGGCGCCGGGTGGAGATGTGCTGATCTCACCGACATCACTCCCTGGTGCCCTGGTACCCGAAACCATCAGCGACCCAGAGAGACGTCAGGGGGGCCACTGTTCATCACAGCCTGTCTGGGGGGTTCCTGTTGGCAGTGCCTTGGGGTTAACAGAGTTGAAGGCATACCTTTTTTTTTTTTTTTTTTTTTTTTTTGAGTTGAAGGTATAATTAAATTCATTTAACAGGAAGGCTGAAGAGCTTGGGTTCTGGAGTCAAATGAACCCTGGTGTCACCCCTCTCCCCCGTTATATGTGTGTGATCTTGAGCGAATAACTTATCTAAGCCTCGGTGTCTTCATCTCTAAAGGGGGGAATCATCATGCTGTTGCTTCTCTTGCAGTGCATTTGTGAAGGCCGAATGAGGTGATGCCAATAAGATGTTCAACAGAGTTCTTGGCGCAAAGTAAAAGCTCCCAGAAATGCCTGCTGTTCCACGTTGATTGTTACTATTGCTATTAGTCTTGGTCCTCAATGAGAGCTTACTGTATACTCAGTGGCAGGCTCTAGAGATCAGGAGCTGAATTAGACCTCACCTCTGCTGCCAGGGAGTTCGCCACCTCCTGCAAAAAAAAGGTGCTCAAGAGCCTTTATTTAGGGAAAATGGCCCAGCTCAGGTGGCAGTGTGGGGAGTCCCCCTGGGGTATTTTTTTTCTATATATTTTTTCACTGAAGTTTGATTTGCCAACATATATAATACGTGAGAGAAACAAAAGGGCCTGCAGGTGGAGAGCTGTGGCTGCAAGGAGAATGCTGAAAACAGGAAGGGAGCTGCGTGTGCAAGGACTGGCTGGGAGCGACCGAGGAAGCAGGAGGAGATGGTTTCGGGGAGAACATCCCCTTTCTCTACCTTGGCTTCCAGTCTTCAGGACCCACAGCGCTGGATGAGCAGTAAGGGACACAGCACCTCCAACTCGGGGCTAGGATAAGGGATGCAGTGGCATTGGGCTAACGAGGTCATCATGAAATGTGAATTTTGCCAACCTTCTTGCCGTTAAATGGCTATCCACTTGTGACTGAGATCGATTAGCAAGGAAAAGTGTGAGATGTGTTGATTGCGAAATGGTTGGGAAGGCCACGGCCTCCAGAAACGACTCAATCCTTGGGGTACGAAGAAGCAGGTGGGTCTCCTCCAGGCCTGTCAGCAGACCTGCTAGGTCCCTTATTGCTCATGACAAATAGGCTTTCAGTATCTCCCATGAAGAGAAACAGGGTGGCCTGGTTCTAAAAGGCCCCTTGAAGGATTTAAATGCACTGCTTTGTAGAAGATGAAGGGTGGCAGGACCCTGAAGGCCACAGAGGACACAGCTGCGTGCTGCCAAGACTTAAGACATGATGCAGGTTATTTTGGGGGCCGTCCATACCTTCCTTGGTAAAAGGAAATAAAGAACCTGTCAATTAAAAGTTATTAATTTTTCCATCTTGCGACAGAAAATTAAATCTTGGTTAACATATGTGTTTACCTGACTGGGTTCTGGGCAATTGCTAGTGTTCAGCTGTCAGCACTTCCTTATCTTTAGTGAGTCCCTTGCAAATTCTGTGAGAATTTTTAGGGTTGATAGGCAATCACTATTCTCTTTCATGTTGTTGCAGAAATTGGATAAACCACCGGATTTAAAAACCCCATGAAATACCACCCTAGCAAAAGGGAGATCATGGCTTTGGGGGTATACATTTTCTTTTTTGTACAAACACATTTTTTTTTTTCTTATATGGAGTCTGCTATTTTGGGTTGACATGTGCAAACAGACGAAAGAAAGCTTAATCTTGGGTTAAAAAAAAAAGCCACTAAATGGTTTATATTTTAGTGAGCCAGTAAAATCCAGAAGTTTTCCTTCTGGATAAAAGCTCTTTCCACATAGCGTATATTTCCAGAAATAAAAAAAAAATTGGATCATTTTCTCTGTGTTCTCTCTAAATTGGTTTGGCTCTTGGGAAAGGGAGTGGCATTTGTGAGGTTTATAGTAAATTCATTCATGGGACACTGGAACCTGCTATAAGATATCCCGGAGTCCATGCCATGAGGAAGCCATGGGTGAAATACCTTATAATTCAATCATTTTTCAGATCTCATTTTAGTGCTGTGGTGACCAAACCCCACGGATGCGAGTTCATTAAGAGACTTTCATAAACACACACGGCAGGCTTGCCCATGAAATGGAGAGATGCTTTACGGAAAGTCAACGAGGATGACATTAAAACTCATTCAGCGCATCGCACAGTTTTCTCATATCTTTCCATTGGCCCCGTTTTGGATAGCGTTGGATTTATTTATTTATTTATGGAGTAATTGGGCTTAATTGCAAATGTTTAAAGACTAATTAAAAATTCAAAAATTGTTTCCAGAAAGCAGTAGTTGATCTAAAAGAGGATGCTTTCTCTAACATTAAGGAAAATGACTGTGTTGGCTAGAAAATCAAAAATTCACCCACTGCCAAGCATGCCTGGCTTAGAGCAAAGCTTTTTTAGGAAACTTACTGTCCCTGGCTCCTCTGGTCTGATCATCCTCTCTCTTCTTTTCTCCTCAAATGTCCTTTCTCTCCTGTCCAGAATGCCCCATAGTGTCTCCTCTGATGCTCTAGGTCCCTGGGGTTGTCCATTTGAGTTAGTTTATTTTCCCTTAAATTTCTTCTGCTTAAAATCCTTTATTGTGATAATCTACTTCTCCCTCGTTGGTCTATAAAAGTTCTGTTCCTTGGTATTGACAAGGTAGGGGATGGACCCAGGTGGACAGGAGAATGCAAAGATAGGGATATAATGATAATAACAAAATTGTGGTTATGACTACTACTTATTACTTCATTAACAGCTTTACTGCAGCATTTTTACAGTAGCAACTGAAAATACTCTGAATGTACCTCAGTAGTGGGAATGATGACTATATTGGGGTGCATTTATACTATGGAATTTAGTATGGCTAATAAAATTAAAAGTTAGGTATTCATCTATTGACCAGAAAAGATGGCCAGATTATTTTTAGCTTTTCTTTTAAAAGGTAAATTTCAACGTCGTGTGTATAGTAGAGAGTAAAAGAAAAAAGGAAAATGTCTTTAAATATGCATTTTGGTTTTATGAATTTGTGTAAGAGCAGAGAATGGTGTGAAAAGATGCACACCACACTTTACATGGGCAACATCTGGGAATGAATAGAGAGCGGAGAGGAAGATTATGAACTTAAAAACTCATCTCTGTGTTCTTTCCTGGTTACAATAAATGTGTAATTTTGTAATTAAAAATCCAATCAGGTTTAAAATGAAACCTAATATTTAATTAATGAGTTCTTCCTATGGGAAATCACTATACTAGACTTTAATAGATTATAAGAATCCTAACAACTCTACAGGTTGGTACTAATGTAGCTTCTACCTTATAGGTGAGGAAATTGAAGGCTAGAGAAGTACCCTGTCCAAGTTCACCGAGTGACAGAAATTAATCTATCATATATGCAAATGGCAGGAACTGGAGATCTTCTGAGGAGAGTTTAGAGAAAAGCACCAACAGGCATGAAATTTTTATTTTCTCTTAATTGTTTTAAATAAATGATATTTTATTTTTAGATAAGATTTTATTTATTAAAATTTTTAAATTAAATAAAATACAATTTTCTTTTAAAAATGTTTATTTCTGGGGCACCTGGGGGCTCAGTGGTTGAGCGTCTGCCTTGGGCTCAGGTTGTGACCCTGGGGTCCTGGGATAGAGTCCCACGTTGGGCTCCCTAGAGGGAGCCTGCCTCTCCCTCTGCCTGTGTCTCTGCCTTTCTCTGTGTCTCTCAGGAATAAATAAATAAAATCTTTAAAAAATGTTTATTTCTTATTGAGATATAGTTGATATATCGTATCCTGTTAGCTTCAGGCATATATCATAGTGATTTGATATTTTTACCTATTACAAAATGATGCCCAGGATGAATCTAGTTACCATCTATCACCATACAAAGTTATTACAATATTACTGACTACATTCACCAAGGTGTATATGGCATCTCCATGACTTTTTTTTTATTGTATAGCCAAAATATTTCACATTCCATGTGAAATATCCTTGCAATGGAATGTTATTAGGCACTAAAAAGGACTACAGTACTGATACATGGTACAACATGATTAAACCTTGAGAACATGATTCTGAGTGAAGGAGGTCAGACACAAGAGACTACATATATGATTCCATATGTCTGAAATGTCTGGAATGGGCAGATACAGAGAGACAGGAAGTAGACTGATGGCTACTTATGCCCCACGGGACAAGGGATCAGGAATGATTGCATCTGGGTAGAGTTTCTTTTTGCAGGGACAGAAATGTTCTACAATTAAATTTTGGGGATGGTTGCACAACCCTGTGAATATATTAAAACCCACACTGTTAAGTGGTCGAGTTGTATTGTTTGAGTTATATCTCAATAAAGCTATTATAAAAAATAGCTCCATTTATAAGCATTCTTTACTGGACAGAAGGTTCCATCTACACTTCCGCCTAGATTGTCCTGGACTCTCCTGGCATAGGACAGGACTCGTTTATACTCTGATTTATAAATTGCATTGCTCTAATTTTATAGACATTCTAGGAAACCTGAAAGAAAATGGCAATGGAACAAATGCTCCCAAGGTCTTAATTAAAAAAAAAAAGATTTTATTTATTTATTTATTTATTTATTTATTTATTTATCTATCTATCTATCTATCTATCTATCTATCTATCTATCTATCTATCTATCTATATCTATCTATCTATCAGAGAGAGAGAGAGAGAACAAGCAGGAGGAGCAACACAGGGAGAGGGGGAAGGAGACTCCCTACTCAGGGAGCCCAATGCAGAGCTCAATCCCAGGATCCCGGGATCATGACCACCTGAGCTGAAGACAAATGCTTAACCAGCTGAGACACCCAGGTGCTCTCCTTTTTTTTTTTTTTTTTTTTTTTTGGTGTCTTTGGTATCATGTTCAAGAAGCTTACATAGATCTCCCTACTTCCTTATAATGATCTCCTCAGTGGTCTCTTTTTAAAATCAAATGGTGCTTCAATTTGGACAAGGTGGGCAAATCTCTCTTGGAGTTGTGAGCCAGGCTTCTCAAGGCCTGGCTCTGGGGTTTATCATTATTTATTTCTTCAGCCATATTTTTTTTTCTCAGAAACTTCAAAAAATTCAATTTCTCAGTTACTGTCTTTTAAACCTGTCATTCTTTTCACTTACCCTTTCCTCTGACTGATGCATTAGCACACATTCAGTTGTTAGTTTTCAGTTGCCCAAACACTATTAACAACAATTATTGTGTTTTACTAGTAAAATGGTTATACCTACAATGGTTTTTAAAAATTAAAAATAAATTATTACCAGTAACAGGTTAAAATTACTCTCAGAAGCTTTCTGTTACGATAGTCACTGTTACCATTTGGGTAACGACTCACAATGCCACCACTGAGATGACTGGAAGAAATAAAAACCTCAATATGCTAATGAGGATGACTGTAAAAAAAAAATCCAACAAATCTTTATTGAGTGTAGATTAGGTTTAGGACACTGGGATTTTTATGGGAGATTGAAAACCTGTTAGGAACTTAAAATCTTGTAGGGGGATCAGGCTTGAGGGACTGTAAGGTTGAGAAACAATAGAAGACTTAGCAATGAATGTCCCCAATGCTAGAATTGTTAACTGTTCAAAGTATAAAAGGAGGCTCTGTTAATTCATTCACGAAACAACTATTTATTCAGCATCTCCTGTACGCAAGCTCTTATAGATGAAGCGGATCCTTTGTGAAGCTTGATAAAATCACCATCTCTCTCCTTTTCCAGGAAGTAGCATTGAAAACTCCTAAGCCTCAGTGGGTTTACAATCCATGAGAGGACCAGCATGGGTGCAGTGACTCCACTATGACTCTACTCCAGTCCCTTAGACCCAGGCGTGAGACCTCCTGCCCTGGGCCCCACCTTTCAAAGGCCCCACATTAGCCACCTCTGTGCAGGGAGGAGCTGATGGGGCTATGAGGAGGTGCCCACCCAGCATCCATACGACCTTGCTCTGGACACTGTGGGCACTAGGGCCCTGGACTTCCCTGCCTAGATGGCTCAAGTTAGCTTCTAGGACCAACCGGTGCAGGTTGCTGTTGATGTGAGCAAGAGAAGGAGGGGGGGTGTCAAAGGGCAGCTCTTTGTAAGTGATGTGGACACAGGTTGGAAGTGCAGGTTGGGGTAAGTGCATGAATAAGGTGCACTGTGATATAAGGAAAGAAAGGGAGTGGGCCACAGGCCAGAGGCTGACTCTTCCCACCCACCTGGCTCTGAACTAGAACTCGGAGGAGTTTGAGAATTTTAAATTTCAACTTGGTCTTCCATCTCACCATGAAGGTAATTCGTCAAAGTAGGTAAAATAGGATGAGCCTATTTTCCTTCATAGTCTGTTTTCTTACCCTGGGCCCTGCAAATGTGAAGAGTGAGTCTTTGGAATGTGGTAAGTGTTATGATAGAGGAAGGAGCAGCACCTTCTGATGAGGCTGCTTCATAGGAGGGCTGACATTTGCATTGGGCGTTGAAGGATCTGTGATCAATACCTTCCAGCGCTTGCATTGCGGTAGGCACATTGCTAGGCACTGAAATACTTAGATCTTCCCTTGTCCCTGCCAGCAGGGAATGTGCGATCTAATAAAGGAATGAGATTTGTAAATGAAAACTGCTATGAGGTAAGCTAGGCCCCAAAGTGGAGACTCTATAGGGTGTATTGGGGACACAACAAGGGGCCTGATAGCTTTTCCTGGGAGGTAATTGGTTAAGGCATCACAGAAGTCTGATTTGCTTTCAGATTTGGGTCTTTGCTTTGAGTCCAGAAGACAGTAGGAATTTTCAAGTCAGTAGGAGGATAACTGAAAACCATCCTGGGCAGAAGAGAATAACATCCCTTTCTGGTGTCATACATTTGGGGAACTGCACATAGTTTAGGATGGGTTATAGTGTAGACTTTATGTGTGGACAGAGTGATCAATGATAATTGTTCATCAGTGTATTAAACACTACTTTGGTCAGGCACTAAGAGTTCTAGACCAGGCCTGGTTGGTTAGAGGAGGGGGATGGGTTTGACATTTGATATCATTTGATATGATAAAGAGTTTGACATTTATCCAGAAGGGTAGGGGAACTACTATAGTTATTTAAGTAGGAAACTAGAGGCAAGACAATATAGGAGACTACTGTATTAGTCCAGGCAAAAGATGAGGATGGCCTGAACTAAGGGCAGTATCAATGCTGGCTTGGGGGATGGGGGAGAGAATATTTATGATTTATCCCGCTGATACAATAAAAAGAGGAAAGACCACTTTCAGGTTGTAAGGACCAGCATTGTGTGTGGTGATGGCTATTTATTAGGCTAGGATGAACAGCATATTTAGTTGGAGCAAGAATGATGAGAATTAGATTCTGTTTTGGATGTACCAAGTCATTTAGGTCACATAACCATATAGAAATGTCTAATGGGCATTTGGAACTATGAATCTGAGCTCAGATATGAATTGTGAACTGAATATGTAGACTTGTGAGCAGAGATGCAATAGAAAAAAACCCCCATGGGACTAGGTGGAATTGTGCATTTATTAAGTACCCAGTGCATATTAGGAATTATATTAGACTCTGGGGGTATGCCAGTTAAATAAGGTACTATTCCTTTTAAGTATCTTATGGTTTATGTGGGATTCAGATGGTTGAGAGGAGCACAAAATTATGTTCTGTAGGGAAAGATGAATCTTAAATAAGTGTTTTATTTTTTGTTTTCCAGATTCAAAGAAATTGGATAAATAAAGAGAAAGGAGGATTTTATGAGCTAGAGGAGAATTTTTTTTTATTTTTTTTATTTATTTATGATAGTCACAGAGAGAGAGAGAGAGGCAGAGACACAGACAGAGGGAGAAGCAGGCTCCATGCACCGGGAGCCCGATGTGGGATTCGATCCCGGGTCTCCAGGATCGCACCCTGGGCCAAAGGCAGGCGCCAAACCGCTGCGCCACCCAGGGATCCCTAGAGGAGAATTGTTTAGATGGAATGACTATTAATACTGGTAGGATAGATGGAAATATTTAGAGAATGGGGCATCAGGTTTAATTATTTAGGACATGAGGATAAGGCCCTGTGTGAACCATGGGATTGGTTGCTGATGTGCAGAGCAAGAGAGAGTGATGGAGTCCAGAAGGCTTAGGAACTGTGAAATCAGGAGTTTGGTGACCCAAAGTCCTAGAGGTTGAGGTGCATTCATCCTTACTGGGTATCATTGGAGAGCCCCTGGAAGTGAAGGGGGGATGACATCAAGGAAAAGTAGAGGTGGCAAAGCTAACTGCCATGAGTTTCAAAGGGAGAGGGGGTTTCATTGAAGGCTGGAAGGATCAGTGATAGCTTGGGAAGAAGCTTTTACATTCTATTTGTTTTCATAGTATCTCCTGGAGATAGGGCTAAAGGGACTTGGTGTTAACATTCCATAATGTGATTCATGGTGATGAGGACCTTTATTTCCAACAAAATTGCATAGGGCTTGGTGGAAAGAATTAGGAGGTAGGTCAACTTTGGGGGCTTAATTGGGCAGAGACCCAGAGCAATATGGGGAGAAGGTTTGGCAATGGCCTTGGATTTCAGATGGTGACAGGTAAGGGGGAATGCATAATTTCAACCTGGCTGCAGGCTCTGAGACATTCAGAACACTGTCACAAAGTGATAAAACACAGGTATGGCATTTTGGAATGGGATTTGGTGATGAAATTTTTCAGTGATACAATGCAGGTAATGGAGTGCCATTGTTGCAATCAATCTGTTTCTCTTGCTTCACATACCAGTCTGTGTTAATCTGGGTGGGATACCCTTGAAAATAAGTGCTATTTTGGGAATGTTTAGGGTATCATATTCTCCTCTCCATCCAAAAGGACATAGAGCATTCCAGGAAGAGGGATCATCAGTAGTGAAAGCCTGGAAATATAAAACTGTGTGGGAGTTTGGGCAGTGACAAGACACCGGGCTCAGAGATTGAAGATATGAAGACTGAAACTGAGGGATATAGCCAGTTCTGGAAGGACCTTGAATGCCACACAGAGGAACTGGTTTTATTCTGGAGAATAAAAGAGGAGAGACATGAGCAGCAGTTCTATGGTTTAGAGATGTAGAGAAATGGGGACAGTGTAGAGGTGGGACAGTCAAGAATACTCAGAGCTGTCAAGAGGCCACTTGGTGCTCTTGGCCACTTGGTGATGAAGAATACATGGTACCGGCTTTTGAGGTGATTTTAAGCTAGTCAGATGGAACAAAGCGCATCTACAACTAGTTACAAGGTAGTATGTGATAATGTGGAAAGAGAGATTTAAAATACCATCCTGACCAGTGAAGGGGATCGGGAGATTCTTCATAAAAGAAGTGGCCTATAGTCTACACATGATGGGGAGGCAAGGTTTTGATTTGTGGTAATGAGGGAGGAAAGAAGATATTTTTGGGCCAAAGTGTAGAGTGTTTTTGAGGGAAGAAAGAGTGGCCCACTTAGTTTGTAGCAGGAATTCTTTACTATTATTTTGTGCCATGGATCTGTGTGACAGTCTGGTGAAGCCTATGGCCTTCTTAGTATAATATTTTATATGCATAAATTAAAATAATAAGATTGCCAAGAAAAGCAGTTGTACCAAAATAAAGTCATCAATAAGGTAAATACATTTGTGGTCTAGTTATGTACACATTTTACTAGAAATATAATAAATAGCATGGTCTAGCAGCAATCTAATAATGACTGTAATTTCATGTTGATGAGCTTAAGTGATATTTTGGGATATTTTTAAAAACTGTAATGTGATATGAGAATACCTGAGATCTCAATTGTTGACGAAATTACTGGTGCTGTTAATAAATACCGTGGTTTGGTGCCTACAGTTGTAGTTGAAGAAAGCACAAAGTTTGAGTGATTATTGAAAATAAAGATGAATCTTTATCTGAACTTGTATGGGGAATAAAGAGTGAATTTCAAGCCCAATGCTGACCAACATCACTGTAGACTCACACCACCCAGGGAAGAAAAGATGAAGTAGAATGCTACAAAGGTCTGTTTTCTCTCTGCCTCCAGGAGTTTTTTTGGTGGAAGGTGTGTCCAAAGGGCCCTGTCTTCAGCAGTGAGATTTTCCTCTGTGCCTGGGGCTCAGAATGGATGGCTGTCTTTTGGTTTTGGGGATACAAGTTCATGCACTCTATAAATTTTATCCATAGATACCTGGGGAATCATGGTCCCCGGTGGGGTTCAGCGATGTAATATACTACAATGCTGCTCTAAATTGTGAGTTCTTCTAGGAACTTTAAGATAGTATTTGATTTATAAGATCAAGGTTTATTCAATACCTCATTCAAGGACCGCACTTACTGAGTATAACCATGAGCACTCACGATGTTTTCAGGCCACTGATATGTTTTACCCTCTGTTGCCTAAGAAGACCTCTTGACAGTATTTACAGAATGAGGAGTGTGTTCTTCACAAGTTTGTGGAAGGGCATCAAGTGCAAGGTGGAGAACAGTGGTCTGAGTACCCTACACAGTCAATGGCACAGTGTGCTGTTTGTCTTCCAAACCTGGGGGAGGAGGTGGAGAACAGGAGAGACACTGCTTGTTGTCCTGGAATGAGGGGCTAGTCCTTGACCTTTTTGTGTGGGGCTGCTTCACTATTTGTTAGTTGGAAAAATGTTAGTAAAACACAGACGGAGCAGTTAGATGGAGAGATGGAAGGACAAAATAAGCAGAAGGAAAAAGTGAGCTGGGCATTGGAAAGGCTTTTTTGGTGGAAGGTGTGTCCAAAGGGCCCTGTCTTCAGCAATGAGATTTTCCTCTGTGCCTGGGGCTCAGTGTGGATGGCTGTCTTTTGGTTTTGTAATATGACAAAATCTGCAGATATGGCTGCTTACTTTAGAGACAAATAAGGGCCCCTTTGTTTGCAGCAAAGTGGGAACAAAAGGGCTTTACGTACATACGTGGCTCTAGTCATAGCCTGACCACACAGAACGGGAAACCCTGGACGCTGGGAGCTCCTGGAGGCAGAGAGAAAACAGAACTTTGTAGCCTTCTACTTCATCTTTTCTTCGTGGGCCGTGTGAGTCTACAGCAATGTTGGTCAGCATTGTGCTTGAAATTCACCCTTTATTCACTTTATGACTGTTGTTCCTTGTACCTCCTGGCCCCTGGGGAACACCTGGCATGGCTTTGAGTTCAAAGTCCTCAGGGCATCCCAGCTAGGCTGCTTCATGGTTGTCATCCCCCATAGATGCCCATGCTCACAAAAAATGTGAACTGTACCAGTCACTGCACAAAGGACTGATTCTCTCTGCAAAGGCAGAGCGGAAACATCTGATGTTGTAGTCAGCCATCTGGCTACCTTTGGGGACAGAACATGCATATTAATTTAATCTTTTGTTTATTACCTAGTTCACTCTCAAACATGGAGGTGGTGTTAATTGCAGTGTTTGTTAAGCAGCCTCCCCGCTGCAGTCCATCCTTTCAATCCCAATCGTTGGGCAATTACTTCTACTAATATACTTCTAATCCAGTGTACCAACAGGCAAAGTGGACTGCCTGCGCCTGTTTCTCTTGGATGGTGATCAGTCAGTCAGCTTTTCTGGCTCTTTAGAGGTAAAGAAGGACTATATTATTAAAAGGTTTAATTTTCTAGAGTGAAGAAATTCAAAAGGAGTTTCTTGGGGGGGAAATGGAGTGCATTGATGGAATAGTACCATCTGAAACTCATTTACATAAAAGGTATAAAAGATTTGGGTAGGTCAGATTTTCACTGGACTTATAGCCAAAATAAAGTCCTAGGACAGATAGTTTGGCCTGTCTTAAATGGGTTCTAGTCATTACTTTGCAAAATCAGTACACTCAAAGACCACATAGCCCATAAATATCCTTTTTCTGCCTGCCAAGGGTATGAACAAGCCAGACCTACAATCTAGTCTTGACAGGGGCACCTGTGTTATCCTGACTTCTCCTTTTTTCTTCTCCTCATGATACGTGAACTACAAGTAACTACCAACTACAAAGAAAAATAGTGTCTGATTCTATGAAGCTGAAAGTCAAGTAGAGAGATACTGGCTGGTTAACCAGATCGCCGTATATGCTAAATTCGTCTCTGTTTCCTCTTTCAACTAGGACAGGAAGATGTCTCTGCAAATGTGAGGTAGAAAGACTTTTTCATCTCAGAAAGTGACTTGGAAGAGGGTACAGAGATAGGAATAGAAAACAAATATAAAGAAGCCAAAGAGGAATTTAGGATAAAACCTTGATATATGATATTCTTTAATGATTTTTCTTTGACATTTCAATGATGTGGGGTAAAGAAATCTCTGTATGGAATATTTGTAATTCCTGATCCTAATCTTTCAGGGTATGGAGTTGAACAAGAGTAGAAAAAGCTTATGACCGAGAGGGGGAAGGGAAAAGAAGATGGGAAAACTTAGGGATTTTTAGAACTCTTTAAGAAACATAATGTTTGAATCTCTCCCAAAACCAACATTCTGAAAAATAATCAGAGCGTTATGCTTAGCATCTTTTGCAAAGAAAATATACTATATGTACAAAATCATCTTCTATTTTATTTGTTTGTAATGTCGCCCACATAGGCAGCGGGGCCGCCATTTGTCTTTCCATGGGTCTGCAGTCGGTGCAAATTTCTAGGTGTCAGCAATAAAACACTGCTTTTCTTATCCTTACTCTCAGTGTCAAGCAGGCTACACTGAGATATACTTCAAGTAGCTTCCAAGGAAACCAGGCTGGCAAAAAGTTAACCTGGTGACTTAACATTGTTTCACATTCTGAATTTTACTCAATTCTGAAAATTGAGTAAAAGACCCCATAAGGCAGGTAACATATAAACATGGATTCAGTCTCTACAACTGGGCTTGCTGGAGATGACTTTTCGAATAAAGACGTTGATCGATTATTTAGCAATTTTTGGCAATTTTACATTTTGTTCCTAAATCCTCTAACATTGTGACTTGCCAATAATTTTTTATCAGATTAGTTCAGAAATTAAAACCATTTACTTACTTTTTTTTTTTGCCAAGTAGAAAATCTGAAGCATGTAGCTAATCTAATAAATGCTTGTTGCATAAATGCCAAGCTCAGCACTGAAATCTTGTGACTTTCTCCTGATTCTGGGTATGTTTATAAGCACACTATATATTTTTAATGTAATTACCTTTCTCACTAAGTGCGTTCACATATATTCCTCATAGCATTATTATTTTTTTAGAGTAGGATATTGGGATTCATAAGGTTTCAGTGACTTACACGTTTATTTTTTGTCTATCATTTCATCGTAAAAAATTTCAAGTCATTTCTAATGTTCTTCTTTCCCTTCTGAAGATCCAAATTTCCATCAGTTTGAAGAACTTCCTTCTGAAGAATTTTGTGGTTTTGGATGCATTATTAGTGTTGAGCTATCTTAGCAACATCCTAGACATTGTGAATTCGGAGGATTGAGGGTATTTAAGCTCAAAAGAACTTTGAGAGAAGTAGTGGACAGGAAATTATACAACTCTGTATATAACATTTTATGGTACAGGGCTACTTTGGTCAATTCTCTGTTCCTTTTGTCTGAAAATATCTTCATTTTACTTTCACTTTTGAAGGACGTTCTCACTGAGTCTAAAATTCTGGACTTATAATTATTTTTTTTCATAACTTTAAATGTGGTGTTCTTCTGTTTTCTGGTTTGTTTCTGATGAGAAGCCATCTATCATTTGAATCATTCTTTCCCTATAAGTAAGCTTTTTCTAGATTTTTTTTCTTAATATTTGTGCTTTTAGCAATTTAACTGTGATGTGTTCAGTCATGGTTTTATATTTGTAGTCATTCTGCTTGGGGTTCATCAAGCTTCTTGAACTTGTAAATTTATGTCTTTCACTGAATTTGTGGACTTTTTGGCTCTTAATTTTTTCAAATATATTTTCTGTTCATTTTCTCTTTCCTGTCCTCTAGAACTCTGGTTCCATGTACATGTGATAACTGTTACTTTGCTATTTTCCCATGGGTCCTCATTCATTTTTTTCCTCTTCTTTCTTTGCTTTTACATTAGAGAATTTCTGTTGATCTATTTCTAAGTTCATTGATTCTTTCCTCTCTGTTACCTCCAACCTGTTATCAAGGTGAATATATTTTTTTAAACCAGTGAAATTGGGTAAAATTTTTTTTTACCTAGTGGAAATTTTTTTTTTTCATTAGCCAGTGAAATTTTTCCCTCAGATGTTTTATTTTTCAGGTTTAGAATTTTTATCTGGACATTTAAAAAAAAAGTTTCTGGTTATCTGTTGACCTGCCTATCTCTTAAAGCACACTTTTCTTTCTGTTAATGACCATAGTTAAAGTAGATTCTTTAACACATCTGGGCCATCTCATGGTTGGTTTCTTGGGACTGTCTCTTCTCTTGAGAATGGGTGGCATTTTCTCTGTGTGGAGTATATCACTTATTCTGCTATTGTTTTTCTTTTTGATTTGTTCTATTATAGATGAAAATATGAATATGAAAATGAACTTTTTAAAAATTATTTTTTAGAAGATTTTATTTATTTATTAGAGGATGAACAGGGGTGGGGAATAGCAGAGGGAGAAGAAGAAGCAGGCTCCCCACTGAGCAGGGAGCCTGACTCCAAGCTTGATCCCAGGACCATGAGATCATGACCTGAGCTGAAGGCAGATGCTCAACCAACTGAGCCACCCATGAAGCCCTGAAAGTTTAATCATGGTCTCTTCAGGACCTCTCAAAAGATGGTGATTAGTGTAGTTGAAGTAGAAGTTCCAGTTTGAATGCATCTTTTCATATTTGGGCTGACGTATTATGTAGGAAATTCCTGAAATTTATGTTTTGACTTTGTACCTAGTAATTGATACAGGTCTCTGCTCCTTTGAAAAAAGCTAAATCAGATTCTTTTTTGTTTTATTCTTATGATGATATCCAGACTTATTTATTCAAAGCATAAATAGTACTCTGCTTGAAAGTTCTGTGGGTTAAACTGGTTATTATAGTGTTATTCTTTAAGGGTGGAAATGACTTCTTTCTTCTTCCAATAATTATGTGCCCTACACATAGTAGGTGTTTAGTCAGGACATGTTTAACTTGTATCTAGTAGGATGGAAAAACCCTAAATAGTGTTCTTTGGCAATATATTATTTTCATTTGAGAGTTTATTGAATTCATTTCCCTTAATTTTAAGTTTTTAGTTTTAGGATAATTAAATATTGATAGACATGTTATGACAAGTAATATTGCTCCTTTATTTAATGGTCTTTTTTATTTAGGGTAAAGATGAAAGACTTAAAAAAATATTCTCAGGCACTTTCCCAGTAAGGGAGGAAAAATCCCTAAAACTTTACATAAACTAATAAAATCTTTCTAATTTAGAATGCCATTTGAAATGGAAACTATTAAACTTAGGTAAGGATATTGGGATATAATATTCAGGCCATCAATGTCTACCAAGTTGAATTGTGTGGTTTCAGATGCATTATTAGTGTTGAGCTATCTTAGGGACATCTTGGACATTGGTGAAGTTGGATGATGAGGGTTCTTAAGCTTAAAAGAACTGTGAGAGAAGTGGTGAGCAGGAAGTTAGACAACTCAGTGTGTGAAAGCTCTTTTTCTTTTTGGATTTTAGCCTACTAAATTGAATATTTTGGGGGCAAATATTTGCTTTGTAATCTGCATAAAAGAGTTTATACTTTTCATTGCTGTGACTGTCATTTTCACATTAATAAAGCAAAGAGCAATATTGCATTTCCCCCCTATTCAACTAGATGTTCTCCCTTCTGTCTAAATAAGGCTATGATTGGATATTGACAGAATCTGATGGTTTGCGTTTGCATTGTGGTGCTGTGGAAAGCTCAGGGCTGCCCAATTACATTTTCAGTCTAAACGAGGCACTGCCACTCTCCCCTCTCTTTTCCCTTATTCCCACTCACTACTTTATAGTTACTTAGGTACAAGGAGTTGCTAGCTTTTTGAAAACAAATACTGCACTTTCCTCATCTTATCCCAATGCCCGGCTTGGGAACTGGTACAGAGTAATGATTATTATGTAAATAAATCACCATAGTTGTAAAAGAATTAACAGTTGATATTTTCATTGTCATTGACCAAATGAGTGGACTGATGTAAAAAGTAATGATGTGTGGCCTCTTCCTTAACAAGATTGGGTAGCTCACTGCGGGGGAGTCTTACCCGGGATCCAGGATTGGGAGCCTCATGCCAGGCACCATCAACCTAAGTATTGTGCTTCTCAGGCTGCCGTTAGTCTGTGAGAGTGGTCAAATCCTTCACAGATGCTGACAAACATAAGCTAACACGTATTACTTTTGAGACTTGGATTACTCAGTGTCATTCTATGCATAAATTAAATTCTCCAAATGTTTGCATGATTGAGAGGAAGAAATGAAAACTCTCCTGGTGTTAATGAAGTATGACAAAGAAAGATGTGTATGAATAATTGTCAGTCTGCCTATCTGTTGTTTGGTCTGCCTAGAGTAGCAAATCTGATTGTGATTTGGCTAAATTGAATCGAAGACTGTTTGAGCCTTTTAGCTCTGTGTGTGGAATGTCAGCAGGGGTGAATTTTTCAGAATTTTTCATGAGAAAAAAACCACATCATACTCAGCATTCTAGGACAAAAGGAGCACAATTATCAAGTAAGAATTAGTGCTATCTTTATAATCTGCCAACATCTTTAAGCAACACTATAGCAAATGTGTGAAGTAGGTCTAAAATTATTGACATTGACACCAAAGAAATTGTGAAGTAGGCATTAATAATCTTTAAATAACATCAGGAGATTTGTAGAGAGGGCAGAAAGTTGTTTCCTTAGCTCTGCCTCTTTGGCCATGAGCCCTCTCCTGATTGACCTGCTTTTGAAGCAGTGGTTCTTTACTGAGGTGGTGAGGGCAGCTGCTTCACAATCCTTGAAAACTAATGTCCACTGTGAAAATGGAGTTGTCATACACAAGAATGTGTTGATCCTTATTTCTAATAGAGATATAAAGGGCTTAAGAGAAGGAATTAGGCATGGGGATGGTAAGTGAAGCACGCCCCCAAGATAAGACCATCTTAGAAGGATAGAGGCAGAGAAAAGATGATGATCAGAATTATAGGATTGTGGAATTTTAGAGCTAGGAAATACCTGAGATTTGGGTTGGTATAAGTATGGACAGTAGAGTTGCTAAACTTCCAAAATTTTCTGGTAGTGGGAATCAATTAGATAGGTAGAATTTTACTCTCAAGAATATGTGAGTCTGAATCCCTATCCTTTGGAATCCCTATCATTTGGAACAGTGTTCTAGAGGATTTGTGCTATACTTTAGTGGTTCTACTACTTTGGATGATTCATAAAGTAAAAAAAAAAAAAAAATCCTATTACATCTTTATTATAGGACCAACTTGTCCCTAATTCTTCAGTGACATTTGGATTTCAGAGCAAGTTAATTGATGCTGACATCTTGTTTTAGGCAATGAAAAACAATACCAAAGCAAGAGTGAACATGGAACAATGAATAGGAGCAGTAAGCCCATGGTCTTTTTTTTTTTTTTTTTTTTTTAGCCCATGGTCTTAAAAAATGATTTTCAGGAAGGCTCCAGGAAGTTATATAACTGTCCACCTCTACTAGTCCATACAGAAGAAACTATGATGAGCCACATTTCTGAAGCACTCATCTGTATGTTCTATTTTAAACCTCCCTCTTCTCATCTTTTGTACTTGTTCTTCTTCCCCACCATTCATTTCCCAGATCTCATTAGAAATGACAATATCAAGTTGAAGTCGAATGTCTATCTTTTCCCTTTTTATCTATTTTCAGATATTACCTTACCCTAAGACCCAAGTGGTTACTTGGAATACAGAATTTTGCATTCGAGTGCTGGGTATGATACCCAGCATGTAGCAGGCAGCTCTAAATAGCTGTGACGTCATTATAAAATCCATTGGTTTGACTTCTTGTTGGGTGACTAACTCCTAAGAATGGATTGCCTTTTGATGTATGGACTTTAAGTTTTCTATGACTTTTGTGAATGGTTTTTCGAAGATATATATATATATTTTTAATTTGGTCTGTTTCCATGTGGTATGCTATCAGAGTACCAAGAGTTCAAGGCTTGAGTTTCGTATTGGGAGTTGTCATTAACCTGCATATGTCTGAGGAAACCTTTCTCCCTGAGAATATTCTTCAGTTCTTTGCACTTAAGTGCGTCAATTGAGGAAGATGGTGGCATGAATAAAAGATAGACATGGACAGGTGACTTGTAATGAGAAACTTAGGTAAGTGTGCCTCCCCCGGCCACCCCACCTTTGCCCAGTGCTTCCCACCAGGAGGTGTGTCCTGTTACAGATGAAGCTGAATTGCGTTTCTCTGCTTGACCTAAACACTGGTGCTGTGCCTCATACTCTGCCCAAGCATACTATTTAGCAGCAAGAAAACCTAGCCCTTCTCTGAAAGTCAAGTGCAATTCTCCAGTGTGTCAAATGGCAGTAATTACAGGCTCTCCTGGAGGAATCAGAAAGTCTTTATCTGGATATGGGGGTTGGACCTGGCCTCAGGCACAGTGAAAACCCAGACACTTAGAGCCAGGAGGGACCATGAAGGGCTAGGGTTGTGACATGTGTGTGGGGATTTGACCTTGGCTATTGTCTGTTTGGACTTATTTAACATTGGCATAGAAAAAACACTCAATTTCTTCCCACCTTGGTCTCATTTTTTTTTTTTTTTTACACGTATATTTCTCTCTTCCTTAAGAAGAATACTCCTTCAGGTCTAATTTAAGCAACACCAAATGCCCTGAGCATAATTCTTTATTCTAAAGCAAAGCTCTTCAATGGAAGAATGGCTCATTTAACTTCTGAATACTCTTTTGTACCTGTATTTGCTAAACTTATCTAATTACTATGAAGGCTTTCAGTATGAATCCTTCTTGGGCAGATGAAAGGCTTGTAGAAACAGCCAAAGCTGGCTTGACTTTTTTTTGCTTCTTTTATTTAAACAGGATAACCTTCCAATCTGTGGAGCTGAAATTCATGATACGGCATTAGCTTTTCTGAATAGAGCAGGGTGTAGGGATTGGTGCTTAAAAAAAATTTTTTTTTTCAAATGCCAACTAACCACTATGCAGCTGGACCAGGAAGCTTCTGGTAGTGTAATGGTCTTGAGGAGAAATGTGGTCACTGATCAGTAAAACCCCAATGTGGGGAAAATAACAGGAGGCCACTTGTAATATTGGGAATGCTCTTTTCAGCTTCTTTCTCATGTCTTCTAAGCCTGTGTGTTTGTGTGTGGCAGGTCTCTATTTTGTCACATGAAAGTTCAGTAGAGTAACTGTTCTCACTAATTGCTAATGGGCCAAATTGCTGGTGCTCACAAGGAGAGATTCTGAAGACAGATAATTAAGTTTCTAAGTAGTTGAAAGTGTCAGGAGAGAAAAATGACATCTTCACCTCACCAGGTTCATTTTTTTTAAACTGTATTAGTTGGGCTTGTTCTTTTTAGTCCCATTCATGTCAATGAGAAAAATCTAGAGAAACTGGAAAGAAAATTTCCCTTGACTCAAGACTTTCTTTGCCCTTGACTTAGTTCTTAGATAAAAAGGGTACAGAGAGGCTCTGGGGGGAACCACCCGTACTGGAATCCCTAAGACTTTTTCTCTCTAGGCCTGCTGTAGCCTCTGCTGAGCAGTTTTTTCATAATAAGTGGTGCTTTCTTAGGCCACTTCTTTTATGCAGTGGAAGTAGTGATTAGGGGATATATGTACTCCAGAACAATGAAGGAACACACTAACAATGAAGTCCTCAAAAATTCAGAATAAATAAAATGACTTGGTGGGGGCAGGGTGGTGTGCTATGAGAGTTTTAGATTTAAAGGGAATCCTTCTGTGATTTTTTTTTTTTTAGTAAAATATTGAATCTTTTTTTGAAGCAAATTATCACATCCCAATTTATACTGTATAAATCTGGAGTGCCACATGGAGATTTGACTTTAACTGGAACATGCCTTCATTAAGCTACTTCAAAGCCAATTCCTCTCCTTCCCTGGTTAGAAAGGAGACTCCATGAAAACAAAGTCCTTGATGTTTTGTGGGCTTCGCTGATGCTTGAGAACACATAGTAGGTATCTGCTAAATATCTGTTGAGGTCCATGGGACAAATGAGGAGTCAGACACAGAGCTAATATTCTAAACTGTGATCCAAGAAGCAAGATCTGGAATTTCTTGTTAGTGTTAATATTTGAAAGAGGCGTCTTTGGGTTAAAATGGAAAGAATTTGGTTGGAGATCTTAATGTAAGAGCTGAGTACTAGTTTTGCCTCAATGTAATTTCTCTAGACCAGTGGAATCCTTTCTACATTTATGTAGGCCGCACACAGTATCTACCCAGAGAACTGACCTGTGGCCGGCTACCTGGGGAAGTTGGATCACTCATTCTGGTTGGCTTCCTTTTTCTGTGCCAGGACATGGTTGTAAATTCATGCACAGGTCATGAACTGTCAGCGTGTAGGTTTATAGCACTTCTTGTTCTGTGCCATGACATGACCTTTCCTTGAGAAAGTTTAAATGGGAACTGATATGGGGTGGGGGTGGGTGGAGCACCATTAAATGGAAACATGGTCCCGCTGTATCTCTTGCTTACAGTGAAGCTGGGGATGCAGGCCCCTATAACATGACTTCCTTGTTCATATTTTATTCGGGGAAAACCAGAGCCACATGTTTGAGTGGCACTTTCTAAGCTCCTGTTTCCAAATTCAAACTGAGCTGACACGTGGTATACATGATTTCAACTCAGGAGCAGATTTCACTTAATCCACAGGGCATCTGAGTTACATGAGTACAAAATGAGAAACAGACGTGACTGCAGGTGCTTTCTGCCTGCTCTTGTATAACTAACTCAAAGGTGTCTTTGATTTCAATAAGAAATTTGGCAGGGAGCTTGTCCATAAAGCAGGTAATCGCATTGGTTTTTGGTAAAAGGGCTTCTCTCTCCTCCCACCTCACTCACCACACACATTCAAATGCACATAAAATTTCCATTAGAAAGAACAGAATGACTGTTAAAAATAAAATTTAAAGGCCAACCTCAGTAACCTGTAAATTTTCCATTTTCCCTGTAAATGGCCATTGGTTTTCTTGCCCTGGATAGCCTGATTTTAAATGGGTAATAATTACTCAATAGTCTGGAATGGTTCCAAATCTATTGTGTAAATAATATGGCTTTTAAATATATTAATGAATAAATATTTAACCAAAAAACCAAAGCAACTTCAAAGAAGTCAGTCAACTCCAACGGGGACATAGCACATTTTTAAAAATTGCCTAAATAAGAATTTGTTCAATAGACCATAAACATTCATGGCTCGACAAAGAGTGTGCTACCTTTGTGCTTGGAAATGTTTCTAGCAAAATCCTCATTTCCTGGACCAAAGTTCTGTGTGGTTGATATGAAGCTCTGTCCTATTGTTGCTTCATGGGCTGTGACCTTGGGAAAGACTCTTCTTGTGTTATCGAGCTTTAGCATTTAGAAGGTGCTCAGTAAATGTTTGATGATGATAATGATGCAGAAGTCTCAGTTTGGGGTCTGGGTGAGCTGAATATCATTCCCAATAGTGTGGCCTATTTTGGCCATCTGTTGGAAGCAGAGAAAGTCCGTTTCACCTTTTTAGCCTAGGCTTGTTGACCTTGGGCAAGACACATTGTGTTTTTGGCCTTCGGTTTCCTCATCTGCAAAACGAGGAGATGGTCTGTTTGACCTTCCAAGTCCCCCCTGGTTATAATTAAGGGTATGATTCTGTGGGAAGTTTGGGTTTTACTGTGTGCATTAAGAATTTTATACAGAGAAGTCCACAACAACTTAGATTTTTTCCATAGCCTAAAGCCAATACACTTATTATAGACACTCTTCTGACTTAGATACCCTGAATCAACTTTGTCTAAGTTTGGTTTCACCAGTTGTGCACTGCACAACTCCAGGGGGCACCATTCACATAGACTATGAAGTGAATGGTACCCCCCCCCCCCCAAGTTATGCAACGTTGCTGCTCTGCCTTAAATATACAATATATTTTCTTTCTGGCTAGCGAACAGATTCATGTTGTTAGATTTTTTTTTTTTTTTTGACGCCTATGTTTGTTGGAACGCTGCCAACTTCTTCTTTCAGACTCCTTTTCCAAGAAGACTTTCTGCCTAATTCTCTTCGCAAGGCTTGATTAGAATGAAACTAACATCTAGTTTAAAAGGTGATCATTCTCAGTCAGATGAGTTCTCCTCAGAAAAGATCCAGGATTGGGGCACTAATTTTCTGCCTCCTTTCTGGCATTGTACATGTAGAGTAGGATGGTATCAGATGGCAATAGGTTTTTGGCAGCTTGGGAGCTAGGTAGCTTTTATATTTTGTATGTTTTCACTATAAAAAGGAGTCAGGAATAGATTGTTGTTTCTGGAAACTCTGCCCAGTGATTGGGCTAATGGGATTTTTCTATCTTGCATTGTGAAGAGAGTTTGATCTTGAACCGGGGCTGATCCCATTCCTGAGAGGGCTTCGGCTTGGTGGCCTGGGGAAGATACAAGTGGAATAATAGCTGATTGCCACTCTGCTATGACACTCAGAAGAGGAAAAGATCACTGGGATTTGCTCAAGCTGGTCCTCTCCCCTGTGGGGAGCAGACCTGGGCTCTTTAAAAAAACATTATTGCTTAAAAATAACAAGTAGGACCTGAAGTGCTTTTCAGCTAATGGGTAAAAACTAGCTCTTTCTTACTGAAGGCAAATTAATATTTAAAGTCTGGATTCTGGGCTTTGAAATGTTCTAACTTACTGGAGTTTTTACCACCTGCTACTCATGAGCATTCTTTTTTGCCAACTGTATTCCCCTCTAGAATGTGCTTTACTTGGCTGGCAGCTCTTGCAGCTCTAGACACATAGCTCTAGGATGTGCAGTGTGCAGGAGACAGTTACTTCCCCCTGCCTGTCCAGACCATTTACCTCAAATGATGAGATTATGTGGCATTGAAAGTTAAACCTGGTTTACCAGCCAGCTGTATACACAGCTTCTGAGAGATGAGCAGGCCAGTGCCTGGTGGTCAGCATCATCATAGCAATACATGTTCCAAACGTGGAGGCACAATTCTGAGTAGTTAATCTCTCCTGAGATTTACATGTTGCCCTTGACTAATGTATCAGTAATAATCATGGAATTTTACTCCCAGCAGGGATACCTTTTACTGAGACCCGGCTTGGTAGGGGCCACTTTGGATACATTATCACTAATCCCTCCCCAGATATGAGAGGTTGTGATATTATTATCCTTATTTTATAGGAGAAGATATTGAATCTGAGAGACGGAAAGGCGTTTGATCAAGCCGAGGTCAGGCTTCAAGGCCAAGGGGAAAGCCTGGCTCCATCCTCCAAGCCATGTTGCAAAACCGTCCCTCGTCTTGGTGGAAATGCAAGCTTTCCTGCCACCTTCTCCTGTGTGACCTTTTCTTCTTGGCCCAGCCCCATTCTCTAGTCTCAGGCCATTTTGTGGGTCTGCTGTTGGCCTCTTCCAATTGCCCTGAGGATTTCTCCTCCTTTCCACAAGATTCCTTTCTGTGGTCACTTTCTGGCTATGCAATTTTGAGAAAGTTACTTAATTCTCTGGCCTGAAGTTTCCTCCTCTATAGAATGTATACAGAATTGTATATATTAGGTTATAGGTTTTTTCAAGGCTTAAATGTGATCATGTCTGGGACACCTTTAGCACAGCGCTTGACACATAGTAGGGTCCCAACAAGGGGCCTTGTATACAAATTGTAGGCACTCAGATCTTGTGGAACTGGTGCCACATGCATTCCAACACCTGCCACTTAGCGTTCCCCCCACTGTACTACCGTCCCTTTGCATTGCTCATGCACTAATTCAGATTCTCATGATGTAGTGCTTCCACCTATTGCAGCTGGTCCTCAGTTTTCTGCTCACATCCGTTTTTTCCTTTTACAGTCTATCCCACACACTTCTGAAAAAATTAATTTTTACCAAAGCAAAGCTCTAATCACATCACTTGTCTGCTCTGAAACCTTTGATGACACCCAACTGCCCATTAACTTAGACAAACATCATGTGGAAATATCCTCACTGAAATGTCCAGATGTGTCTCTTCTTACTGCCTAAATGGACCCTCACTGGATGAAAGTTTATCCTAGAGCTATGATCACATCTTCCCTGCCATCTCTTCTTTCCACGGAAGCTACCACACCCACAGCCCTTGCTGAGCAACACATATGAGCACAGCTGGTTGGCTCAGAGTCAGGCGCCTGATCCAAAGGCTGCCAATTCATGAGCTGTGTAGTGATCTATAATGTCTGACCCAGCGCTAAAAGATGGACTGGTCCAGTTAGATTTTGTCTTGGGAATATCAAATACAGCCTAGGAAGAATTGTTCAGTGAACAGAAGGAACTGAAGCCAAAAAATCATGAGCAAGACCGATGGGAATATGCAAAACCAAAGCCATGTAAATATAGATGAAATAAAGGAGAAGCAGAAATGATAAACATGACTTAGCACATGTTCACCATGACTTAGCACATGTTCACCCTCAATAAATATTTGATGAAGGAATGAATAAAAATGCCATTTGGAACAGGAGAGGAAGTAGATACATGGTGTGTCTTAGTAGTGTTAATGACAGACTCAAAGGAAGACCCCACCCCTAACGGGAGCTCTTAAGGGCCACGTTGGATCCAAAGCCCTCCTTCAGCTTTGGCCTCTGTGAGACTCAGGCCCTACTATGGCTTAGGTTTTTGGATTTCACAGGCATTGTACTTTGTCACTCCATATGTGTCCCCACAAAAATTCCCTGACTTGAACTGGCCTGAGTTGATTGCTGTTTCTAATAAATCAAAGGGCAGGATGGAAGCACCACTAGAGTGGGAAAAGCATAGCTCTATTGCTGTTTTTTAGTGTCAGTCAGTGAGTATTTATTGAGTGCCCGTGTTGAGTCTGGCATTTTTCAGGAGTGCAGGATATGGTGGTGACCAAGAAAATCTGCTCTAGGTGTTTACGTTTTGTAAGGGTGATAGGCAATAAGCATGCAGACAAAAGAGTGAAATAGTTTCAGCCACAGCTAAGTGCTGTGAAGAACAGGGGAATGTCAGGGAGGGCAACTATGGGGCCGCTCTAGCCATTGATTGGCTTTCTGAGCTGAGACCTTAAGGGATGAGGGAGTGATAGCCATGTAAAGATCTGTGGGGAGAGCAGTCTGAGCAGAAGGAATTACAGAGCAGAGCCAGAGCCAGGAATGTGAACAGTCTGTTCAGGGAGTAAAGATGGCCAGTTTGACTCGATTGAGTGAGAAAGGAGTGGAGGGAACAGGAGGTGGGGACGGCTTGGCGGGGTTAGACTGCATAGGGCCTTGAAAGCAGGGGGAGGGCTTTAGGCTTCATTTTCAGGGGAAAGGGGTATGAGATGATGTGTTTGTGCATTAGAAAGATGATTCTGATGACTATGTAGTGTATCTACTGGAAAGGGCAAGAATACGAGGAAGGAGGGCAGTTCAGAACTATTAAAATTAAATAGGCAGGAGTTGACCGTAGCATCAGTGAGGGCTGAAATAGCAGACATTGTGGAAAAGAGTTGAATTAGTGCTTTTATTTTTGGAGCTTGAGCTAGTACCTACATTGAGGATGAATGCTGACTTAGATAGGGGGTAAATGAGAAATGGAGCACTAAGGGATCTTGGCCGGGTTTTGGACCTGAGCAACTCTGGGGTGGCGGTACGATACATTGAGATAGAGGAAGTGTCAAGCAGGGAGGTAGGATGGGGGAGGTTTGTGGGAGACAAGCAGCAGCGTGGTGGAGAGTGGAGAGCTCTGGGCTGCGAGTAACATGCAGTGGCATTTAAACTTGTAAGACTGGGTGAGCTTTCTCGAGAGAGAGAATGTGGGATAAAGAGAAGAGGAGGCCCACAGATAGAGTGGCGGGCATTCTGACTCACCTCAGGCTGGTCACTTCGTGGCTTTGGGTTTTGGTTTCCTCTCACATGAGGGACATGGACTAGAGCTCTGCGCTGCCCCCTCTCACTGTGACATTCTTAGGCTCTTTCACTGAAACAAAGAACAAACACATACATCATCTAAATTTGAACTTAAAATTACGTATTGTTAAAGGCAGACTCACTCAGCCACGGCTTCTCTAGCCAAACAGCATCCCGCAGTAAGGTCAGGCTCACTTGGTTGTGAGAAGCTGATTATTATTATTACGTTCTTTGTTCCAGAAGTGGCATGAAAAAAGCTACTTCTGAAAAGTCACTGGTTGGGTGCCGGAACAGTTATGGTGGGGGAAGGAGCAGAAGTTGCAGTTATAAAGTGGAGACTCTTCCCACCTGTTACCTGGGGTCTCAGTTGCCTAATTATTTTGAATATTATCAGTATTTCATAAAAGGAGTCTGCCCAGCAAGAACAGCTTGTCCTGACTTCAGCACCATTTGTTGATCTGGCTCCTCGGCCAGTGCTGAACAAATGCCAAGGAGCTAGCGGCAGATGAGTTCCAGCTCAAAGGTATCTGTTATGAGGAGGGAAGTTGCTGATAGGGTGCATGCCTCTTGCTTTCTACAGAGAGGGCTCTAGCTCTGCCTTTCTGATCTGCCAGGGGCCCATGGACACGAGCTTCAGTGGGCACAGAGCATAACTCGGGTAGAGGAGTGAGGGTGAGAGGAGCAATTAATCTTGGGACTGGTGCAAAAACTAATGACACCAGGCCCTTACACTCTGTGATTACTCAAGGAGCCCAAAGCACTTCATAAACATGGAATAATTTATTCAAATCTCCCAATTTTTCCTGCAAGACAGCTCAGTGTTGTCCTCCCTTCCTTCTACTTCTGTGACTGGAGGAGCTTGACTTACCTCCAATCCCATTGCAGATCAGTTACCGGGTAAAGCATATGAACATCTCAATGCAAGTGTTGTCAGCCACCTTGCTCACTATTTCCCAGTTTAATAAAAATCGTCCCAGTTACCTAGGAGACTTGGTACAACTTTGTAGATAGGCTAAGAACATTTATGAGCAACAAAAGTGTTCAGCTGTCAGCCCGATTTCCACCCCAGCTGAGACTTACTGGAATCGCTTACATGGCTAAGCCGGAGTCACATGGCAGGTGACTTCCTAGCGTTGTGCTAAAGATGAAAACTGTAAGACATTTTCCTCCCCCCCAGGATCCATATGCCCTCTGTTTCACCATGATGTAGCCCACTGATCCTCTTACCAAAAAAAAAAAAAAAAAAAAAAAAAAAAAAATCTGGGATGCACTCCTGACCAGTTAAGTAAGTCAGACTCCTTGGGGATGGGATTTGGTCCCACATCACCTTTTGAAGTTTCCCAGTTGACTCTCCTGAGCCTCCAGGGCTGACAACTATGGCTGGAGAAGGATGGACATGGACTCTCCACTTGCTTGCTGCAAGCACGCCAAGCAACTTCTCTGAACTTCGTTTTCCTCATAAATGGAAGATAGGAATACTTACCTTGTAGGGTTGTTGGCAAGATCAAGTGCAATTATATAAAACGAAGTACCTTATGGTGGGTACATGGGGTTTACTCCAAAAAAGTGCACTCCCTGCTCTCCTTTACCTCGGTTGTTGTGGAAGCAGCTTCTATGCACAGTGTAACCAGAATGGGTTCTTCTTTTTTTTTTTAATTGAGTTATAATTGACATTATGCTAGTTCCAGAGCTACAGCATAATGGTTCGATATCTGTGCGTATTATGAAATGATCACCCCAACAAGTGTAGTTAAACATCTTTCTATAATAGATACCATTGTCACATTAAAAAACACAAGTTCTTTGTGTTCTAGTGTGTTCACTGGAATCTCCAGCTTTGGTTTGCTTGAAATTAGTCTGTAAAGCCAAATGGGTAGGAAGCCAGGAAGCCTTAGGGATAGCTTTTGTAAGGGGCAGGTTCTTTTGTTTCTCACTGGTTCTAAACTGTCCATTTCATGAGGCAGAAACCAGGAGAGAGGACGTGCTCTCCACCAGATGGGCAGGCCAGGAGGGCGCCTGCGTTCCTAGAAGGCTCGCTGACCAGGGTGTTCTGGGGTGAGCAAAGGGGAGATGATGGCTCTCGTTCTCTGAGGCTGGCTCTTAGCAGAAACAGAACTCTGGCCAGCGGGTGGTATAATCCTACTCCAGCCTTGGCCTTTCCCCTGCTTCATTGAATCCCCTGCCCCTTAGGGGTCCTGGTGCCGCTGCCTCTCCTTTCCTGGTTAGAAGAGAGCTGCCCAGACTCCCAGTGCCTGAGGAGCTCAGCTGTCTCGACTTGATAACACAGCTCTGCTGGCTGGAAATAAAGCAGAGCCAGTGAGATAGCCTTTCCAGAAAGCCAACTGCCTTCCATTCAAAGGCAATTTTGGCCTTTTAGGCTTCCTCTAGGGGGAAAAGGGAAACGTTGCTGTCCGGTGCAGATGAACAGGCTGCACCAGGCTCCAGGCCCTGGTTAGCCACATCTGGGATGAACGGCCAGCGTGGGCCCTGCCCAGCTCTCTTGATCAGGCTGGGGGCCCAGGAGAGGCTACACCTCCATGCCCCTCTCCTCACAGAGGGGAGCAACATGCAGAGAAATGGGAAGCCTGCCTTGGGTTGTATTAGTGGAGGTCACTTTGTTCCATGGGTGATCCTAACACAGTTCCCTCCTACGCCTGCTATGGTGTGTGTGTGTGTTGTGGGGGGGGGGGGGGGGCAAGTGGATTTCGTCTTGGACAGGAGTCATGGCACTGTCACCATTTGACTTGGAGCTCCTAGAGCTCTGCCTGGGTTCCAGGATCATGCCTCAAGCAGCAGGGCATGGCTGTAGCCAAGCTCTTCAAGATGTACCTCCTGTCATCTGTCCAGTGCAGTGCTGAGACACTTCCCAACCATCCATCCATCCATCCATCCATCCATCCATCCATCCATCCACCCACCCACCCATCCACTCACCCCTCCCTTCCTCCAGCGTAGTTCTGGACGTCTGCTGTAGGCCTGGCGCTGCCAAAGGTCCATGGATGAGAAGATAGCACTGCTGTCAAAGATCTCAGGGTTACTGAGAAAGACTAACAATTGAGAAGGCAGATATTGGTTGCTTAGTGGACTACCATCTGGTGAGATAAGAATGATCACAGTTAGGAACAGGATATGTTATGATCCTGAATTTTACAGCAGGAGCCCTGAGTCAGGGTCGTGGGAGAGGCCCCTTAGGATTTTCCTGAGGTTCATCAATGCCCTGGGACAACGGACTCACTCAAGGGACCAGCTGCTTTGAGAGGGACCCGGTGGGGATCTGGGGGGTTGGGGCTTGTGTCAGTTCCTGGGTGGAGGACTACGGTTGTCCACTTATCCTCCCAGGAAAGAGCTGGGGGAGCGAGAGCAGAGGGTTGCTCTTTTGTGTCTCATTACCCGGGCTGTCCTCCTAGGGGAAAAAGCCAGGAGACTCACCCATGCCATTTTACTATTTTGGAAGGAGAGAGACAACAAGTGCAGGGATGATGGCGGAGGCTGCTTTCAGGGTTATATTTAGAGGTTGACTCCTACAGTCAAATGGAATCCTAAGCAGCTTTTCAGGTGGGTGGAGCAGTTGCTTGGCTGGGCAATCTTTCTTTGGATACTGGGAACAGGACCTAAACCTTGGTCAAGGAGGATCTTTAGTTTGTCAGCAGGAGGAAATGTAAGAAGGTATACTTTCTGAGCTTAAATAAGCCCCCAGCCTCCACTCCAGCTGGAGCAGATTAAAATTTGTGGCCCCTTGGCATTTCCTGAGGAAATAGAATATTTTTCTTTCTCCCCAAAATGACAGGTCTCTTGTTCTGTCAGGAGGCATTAAGATTTGAGAATAAAGAAAGATGGACCTAAAATTCATTTTGATTGAAACCAAACTTGGTCTGGTGCCTGTTCACAATGACCTTAGATAATTTTGCCTCATTACTCAGTGTGTTATGTTTGCATGTGGGGGAGGGGAGGGTCCTGGAAAAAAATTACTTAAGATATGACTAAGATATGGTCACTTGTCATTGGAGTTTGGGCTAGTGGTTCCACTTCTCTTGAGTATAGAAATATGGATGGGGATGGGCGGGAGATGAGAGGCAAGGAAAGACGAGAGCCTGCGTTCCACTTTCCTCTTATAAGGGGGCTCCAGAATGACCAAACATCCCTTTTCCCTCCTGTTATATGGGCCCTGGTTTCTCTTTGGTTTAAAGACTCTTGGCTCACACTGTCCCATTGCCCATACCCTCGTGAACATCTTCACTGATCAGAAGCAAGCAGAAAAATTAATTAATGTTGTTCATGTTGTGGCTTCTCCTCTTGTCCTTGGCAGAGGGGAATGCTTCCTTAGAACCGCCATCTTATTTGGTGAACAGCCTTAGCCGGGGTCTGTGCAGCCCAACACTCCTTCCTTAAAATCATCTTGTGAGAGTTTCTAGTTGTCATACCCTAAGCACAATGTTACTGTTAACCTGAGTTCCCAGTGTATTCTCCATTCTATTATATGGAAGTTGGACAACTGACATCAAGAAACAAAGATGACGCAAAAGCCAAATGTTTCTGGCACATGGCTGGTCACAAACACCTTGCCTCTCTCCAGGTTGCTAGTTCCTGTCTCCTGTCCCACCAGTTTCTCAGAATTCATCTACTTTTTCTCAACAGCTAGTGCTGCCAGCACCCTTTCTTCCACATTGAATTATTTATTCTTTCAACAAGCATTTAAGCCACCACTTCCTATGTATCAGGGATACGAAGATGGAAGAGGATCTGGCTCTGTTTTCAAGAAGCCTCTAGTCTGGTGGGAATACACACATGCATATGCACTCGTGGTCTATCTTACAGGGGCTGGTGTGGGTGGTGGCACAGGTGTATACAACCTGGTGGTAACACGGAGTGAAGTGAGTATGAGTTGCCGGGAACGTGGAAACCAGGGAAGCTACCCAGGGGAAATTACCCTGAGGATTAGGGAATACCGAGGGCTTTTCTAGGAAGATAAGAGAGAACAGAAGGAACGAAAGAGGATGGTAAATTCTGGGACTGGTGAGTAGCTACATGTGGTGGAGCCTAGGTGCCATGGGGGAGATGGCACATGGGGTTTGGCCTCCAGAGCTCCTGGGCTTGCTTAGGAAGCTGAGGAATTTCAGATTTCGATATTATCTCTTGACAGTTGTACATAGACTGATAGGAGAATAGTTGACATCCTCCTACTACTCTGCAGTGGATGCTGTAAAATGCCCCCTAATCCTAGGCACCTGCTCCCCACCCCCCAGTCCCAACAAGCTATTGGGTGTATTGCCTCCTCATGTTTCAGAATGGAGTTCTTCCCAGAAAAGTAGCTAAAGAGGGCTGCTTGTGTAAGACCCTGAGGGTGCGTAAAAGCTAGCTTCAGCCTGGGACAACCTAGGAGGGGCATCCTAGCCTCACGGGCATCCACTGACACTTTTGTTGTGACCACATCACAGCTTAGCTCCTCCTTTTGCCCAGTGTCACTTTTTTTCCTCCCTCCCTGTTGGCATCCAAAGAGCCCCACTCAGTGAGCCACCTGCTGACGTATCCCCGTTTCAGAGCCTGGTTGCAGGGATCTCAGCCTGCGACACTCTTCCTTCACCCATCTGGAGACGTGGTGGCCTATCCCTCTTCTCTTGGGTCACCCTCCAGGCCTTCAAGGCAGAACAGTGGTTGGGACTTTGGCACACCATGTTTTGCAAAGTTTCCGATTCTTACTGTACCCCCAAATCTTTCTCTAGGCACTTAAGAATTTTTGTTTTTATTTTTTTAAATTCAAGTATAATTAACAGACAGTGTTGTACTAGTTTCAGGTGTACAATATAGTGATTCAACAATTCTGTACCTCATTACTCAGTACTTCTCAAGGTAAATCTACTCTTAATCCCCCCTAAATCTGTTGTACCTATTATCCCTCTCCAGAACCTTTTGAAGACTCCTCCAGTGTATGGCGAGAACATACTTAGGCTCTTCCCACATGAAAAGGGGAACCTTTGCTGCAGTGACCAGTTGAACCTATGGTTTTGTGGGATTCTCACTGGGAAATTGTGACCTGGTTTATTTGCTTAGCATCTGTCTTGACTCTTAACCGATTCAGAGGGAATCTCTCACTTAATATTTACAAAAGGCCATACAACTTAGAATTAAAAAAATAGGCAATAAATGCATGTAACACAAAGTTCATAAAGGTTTAAAAAATTGGAGTAATAAATGCATATATCAAAATATTCAAAAGTGTACAAAATGATATGTCAGTATGCTACTTTTTTCCATCTCTAACCCTTTCGATACTTCCCTTTCCGCTCATCTTTACCCTGCACCCCACTGAGACAACCACTGAGAGTCGTTTTTTTTTTTAAGAAATACTTTTTTTAATAAATTTATTTTTATTGGTGTTCAATTTGCCAACATATAGAATTACACCCAGTGTTCAGTAGTTTCTGTGCACTTCGCAAAGGTAAGAGATCTCTTCCATCCTCTTAGGTGAATTGATCTCCATTGACAAGGCCTTAATATATAAAGGCTGGGAACCAGGTGTGTTGTATAATTGAACTATTCTATATCTCAGGCTGTAGCTAATTTATAGATTTTTAGTGTTGGAGGGGTCATTAACAGATGCTTAGTTTGAGAAACCTTTCCTAATTTCCCTCAGGAAATGTTTAACCACTTGGAGATGCCACACTTTTGTATTTACATCTCAAGACATACTTTCCTTTTAAATGTTAACCATACCTTTTATCTTTCGATTATAAAATTGTATCACTTCACACCAGGAAATGCAGATAACCCATACCTACACAACACCATTGAGAGATAAACGCCTTTACCTTGCTATACATACATACATACTTCTAGAACTTTCTGTGTGTCTACGTACATTTATATACATATTCTTTTAGAAAATAATGTCATACTCTGATAACCGTTTTCAACTTACTCTACTATATATTGTGAATATCTTTCTGTTTCAATTAACCAACATTTATATTGAATAGAGCAACCTGGCTGTTGTTATAAATAGATCTGATCATGTGATGGATGTGCACAGTAGAAGTTTATTTCTTGCTCTTGTACCAGACCTGAACATGAATAGGCCACAAGGGCAGCTTTCCTTTTTAAGTGGGCATTTAGGGACTCAGGCTGTCTAACTGTGTCCTTGCCATTCAACACATGACTTCTGGGGTTTGATGATCTTGCCATTTTAACCAGCCAGACGGAGGAAAGGGTCTGCAGGATCTCACAGGTGCATCAAGGCAAGTGGTGCACAACTTTTCCATCCACTTTCCTACACTAATTAGGATTCAGGCACATGGCTTTACTTAACAGTAGAGGAGGTTGGGAAGTCTATCTGGCTGTGTAGCCAGGAATAAGAGGAAGAATTTGGATGAAAACTTGACAGCCTCTGTCGCATAGTTATTAATATAGATGATCTATGGTCTCATCCCTACAATACTCTGCACAACAATTGCTGCTGCTCTGTAGGTCTTTGCTGAGGGAATGAATGAAGACTACTAGTTGTGTTGTTCAGGCTTAATGAGATTCTAGTATTTTTGTTAAGGAGTATGCAAGAAACACCTCTCAGATCACGAAGGCAATGTGGAGTAGAAACCTGCCACCCGAGAAGGAAAAACCTTAAGGGAAAGGCAGGTATTTATCTTGGACTGGGAATAGAGGTGAAGAGAATAGAAACTTTCTGGAAGTGAAGAAGCATCCTGACTAGAAATAGTTGGATTTGCATTGTTAGGACACCTGTATGATTTTTTTTTTTTTTTTTGCAAAGCTGGATAAAGCATATCTCTATAACCTTAATGGATCTGAACTGTAATCCTTCAAGTTTTCGTGGTCTATATATTCATACCTGCTTACCTTTGCAGAAGTTTTTTGTTGCTGTTCCCAAGAAGATGGATCTGCAGATGCATTGTTGAGGGCTTGCTCTGAGAAGTAGGGAAGGCTTGCAGCCTAGAAAAATGCCACAAGCCCCCAGGGGACCAGCAGTGGAGCTCTGGGGTGTACCCAGAGAGCAAGTGATTAGGACAGCTGGTATCCTGGTATTGCTGGTAGCAGGATCAGAGCTTTTATTGATAAAAATAAATGTCAATTTTCCCATGTATTAGGCAATCTTGATAGTGATCCTATCAAGGTGGGGACAGAGGCCTATGCCAATTCTCCACATGCCCTCTGCCCAGGAGAGCCTGAAAGGTTCATACTGTTCTGTTCCCCTTCTGCTAACCTAAGGACAGTGACTGGTGCCAAGACAGCTGGCAAAGGCAGCTGAAGCTGGGCTCGGAATTCCCTCCTCACTCCAAGCCTGGGTTTACTGTAGTGTCAGGAGCCAGTGAGTTCAGTGCATGATCTCCCATTCTGCATTGACCACCCGTGCCTTTCACTTTTACTCTGGGACCTCCAGTAGGGAATGGTTGATTTCTCACTGTGTAATCGGATCTCCCCACAAATATACCTAACTCTTAGAAATCACCTAGATTTGGGGCTAGGTTTCCTCTTCCCTGTAAAAGAATAGAAGAACTCCTCTCATAGATTTTCATTACCAGTGACTGTCCTATTACAAGACCAAGAGCATAATTGCTATGTTCCATTGTTGGCTTGGTCAGGGAGTGGACTGAGGACTTCTGGGCATTCCAAAACCTTTGTTTGTAAGATTGGTCACAACCATCTGGGACATACAGAGCCCTGGGGGAATAGAGCAAAAATACTGCTTAGCCCCCTCCCCCAGTATATCTTCAGGAGCTGGTGGCTAGCCAGCAAATATCTAGAGGCAGGTATATATCCTTTAAGACTTATGAATCCACCTTCTTGCCTCCTGTGAAGGGAGAGGGGATGATTGAGCCAGGTAATTTCATTATTGGATTGAAGTTCTGGTCATTTAATATTTTACAACTTACAAGAAGTCAGCTTAATGTGTTGAAGGCTACTTGCTTTTTCAGTGGAATTTTTAAATGGTGCAGCAGTTACTTTAGCTGCAGTCAAAGCTTGGAGTGAGTCAGGTAAAGAGTATATATAGTTTCCTTCCAGTATTCCAAGTGGCACATGTAGTTATTAAGATTTAAAGCATTTTGGCCTTCAGATCATAAAATTCCTAGAGCTAGGGGGAGGGGGTGGGGATGAAGGGACAAAAGAAAGGAAGGAGAAGGATAAGAGGATTTTTATAAATGTCCTTAGCTGTTAAATAATACTATTTTATAGAGCACCATCCACCTGAAAGCCTTGGAGCCCTTTGTGGGATCATACCATCAATCCTCATACCAGCCCCTCTAGGAGAAAAGAGGCAAATAGCAATGGACATAAAATATGGAAAAAGAAGAAGAAGAGGTGCTAAAGATGGATATTTCAGGTGATTGTCACTCAGGAAGTTTCTCACCATGAGAGTGGGGTCAGGTGTCCCAACCCCTTTTCGAATGTTCAGATTCTTCACATGGCCTTGCTCTGGGCTGAGTAAAGGACGAAGGCTGCCATCTTGCTTTATGATCCATTGCCAGTGGTGAGAAGGCACTGGAAAGGAACATGAAAAATCATTGAGGGTAGGACTAGGAGCAAGGCTCTCAGGCTGCACCAAATGATAGCTTTACTTGCCTCTATTTTAATTATAAAGTTATTTGGACACGGGTACCATTTTAGAATCACAAAAAGCAACCGAGAGCATAAAAATATTCACTATTAAAAATCAGTGAAAAAAATGTACTGGGGATGGGTGGGGGGGGGAAGGAGCTATCATAACCTCTCTTATAACCCTCCCCCAGCACTTGCTCCCCAACCAGTGAATCTCATTAGTTGCTGTATAAGGAGGGAATTGTAATTTAGTCATGGTTGAATGTATCCCATTTCCTTTCAGTATTTAGAGACTTTTTTCCCCCCATAATTATGCTTTTGTGACAAGAGAGGTACTAGGATTCTCTGGGGTCTGGGAATATCTTTGCTTTATCCTGAAAGCACCTGTCTATTCCCTCTGTGCAATGGTTTCTAATCCTGCCTAGGATGGAGAGATACAAAATGGGCTTCTAATTTCATGGTTGAAGTGAGAAGAGATAATATCAGCTCAGTTCCCCGCATAAAAATCATTTCTAATACAAACCTTCTAGAAGTTTCCCTCTGTGGCCACAACACGGTCGGGAGCATCAGCATGTATGTGCATGTAGTTTTTATTCATATGTATTTATAAACAGATCGTGAGAAGGAATTCTTTTCTTAGCCCAAGAATTAAGCAGGGTGCTCTATGTTATCAATGTGAGGGTGTGGGGTGATTTTTCCCCCCAAGCATTTGTAAAATACCTCAAGGTAGAATCATGACATGTGTCAGGTATGCCCGCTTTGATGGGGACCGATATTTCAGGCACCCTTAGCAGTGGTTACCTCAAGATGACTGTCCATGTACAGGCTCCACACATCGGTCATTGGCATTTGCTATGATGTGACCTAAAAGGGGCTGGGAGAGGAGAGGGTTAACGAAAATAAATGGGGTCCGATGTGAACATCTTTCCCCTTTTTCAGCTTTTTAGAAGATAAATGTTTCAGATTTCAATCTGTGGTTCCCAGCAGTTCTTTGGGAACACTGCAGTCGGCCCACAAAAAATCACTACTGCTGAGCCAACCCTAGATAATGCGTCTCAGCAGGGATGACATAATGTGCTAAAAGAAGACTATGATGTAATGCCCATCTCAGAAATCAGAGCCAATTTCCGTTACAAAGCCTTGGAGTGTAGCAGGAGGTAATGAGCTAGCATAAATTGTGCAGCACGGAAAACTTCTAGGTCTGATATTACGATCTGCATGTTTAAAGGCAAAAAAAAAAAAATAAAATAAAAATAGAAAAAGAAATAAGAAATAAAACAGAGTTCCTAGATCTGTGGGGCTCAAGAGCATCTGCTCAGTGAGAAGCTCTGCTCCCTTCCCATGTGGACAGGCCGGTGCCCCAGGCTGCCCGGATCACCTTGGCCCGTGTGGGAGATAGTTGTCTGGGTCCCTAATCTGCAGCAAGGTGGTGATGTAATGCATAATGCTAAATTTGTTTCAGCAGATAATGTTCAGGCAAGCAGGCGTGGTGCTTGGAGGGGATCGTGCCTTCTGTGGAATGTGGGGGTAACTAGGCTACAATTGCTTCGGAGGAAGTTGGGGGTGAGCAGCATCGAGGAAAGTCAGGTTCACCTTGAAGACGTTACCAGGTGCACCTGCTGGGGCTTGGAGCAGAAGGTGTATGGGGTGCCTGAAGCCCCCAGATAACCCACCTCTGCAGCCTCATGTTCACTAACCATGGGATCTGGCCTCCTGGGGTGTCGCCTGGCCCGCAACCAGAGGCCAGCTCTTTGTCGTGCTTCACATAAATGATGAGAACAGTTATAAGTTCATCTGAACGAGGATCTAGAGTCTCAGAGAATAAGGAAAGGAAAGCGTGATCTTTTGCTTTAAAAAGCGTTCCGCCCCATACCCGCTACCAATTTTCTATTTTAGGTCATTCTTTCCTTCATTTTATTTTTAATTGCACCGAGTGTTTGCATGAGGAACACATTTCTATTTTGTGTGCCTTCTATGTTTTCTGCTGCTTATTCCTCAGTGGGGGCTTGATCCTGTAACCCGCCCTGCATACCACAACTCCCTCTGGAGGGAACAGCAGTGGTTTTGTGTCGCTTCTTGCTGCAGATTGGGCCTTCAGCACCACAGACCTGGGTAGTGACAGCATTGGCAGAGAACTGCTGGCTCCCCAAACTGAATGCTGTCTTTAAATAGGGAATGAACATCGGGAGCAGATGAAATTTTTCTGGTATAAGAAAATGAGAGAAATAAAACAGAAAACATGACATTTGGCTAAAGAAGAATTGCTCCTGTGACATGCAAACTGAAATGGGCATTGCTTTCTAGACTTTTCTGTGACATGCTGGCAAGTCTTTAAAGCATATTCTAAAAAGACAGGCACCATCACAGCTACCAGTGGTCATTTGCAGACTGATCACAGGTCGGATATTAATACTATTTTTTAAAAAGAGATTTTATTTATTGACTCATGAACACAGAGAGAGAGAGAGAGAGAGAGAGGCAGAGACACAGGCAGAGGGAGAAGCAGGCTCCACGCAGGGAACCCGACGTGGGACTTGATCCCGGGACTCCAGGATCATGCCCTGGGCCAAAGGCAGATGCTCAACCACTGAGCCACCCAGGCGTCCCAGATATTAATAGTATTAATGATAATTTTTGTTCAGTGTTTTTTTAGTGCACAGCAGGAGCTGTCCTAGCCTTCCTGCATTAATGATCTCATTAAATTCTTACCGGAGGCCACCCATGGGTTAAGTACTGGTCTTATGACATCCATTTTACAGAGGAGGAAACTGAGGCTTGGAGAGTTTCAGCAACTCACCAGGTTCACAGGTAGCATGTGGCCCAGTAGGGCCCGGCATCCCTCCTACCGTAGGACCCTGCAGTCCATGTGCTTTACCACTATGCAGCACCAATATTCAGATGACATCAGATTTAGGTAGAGATGGTTCCTGTCTTCAGGGTGGGGTATCCCACAGGGCAAATGAATTCTTTACATTAATATTTGCACAAAGCAAAAGATTGTTGCCTTTTATCTTTTGTTCTGTATCACTGGGTCTAATGCTGGGCATATACCAAGTGCTCACTTAATGTTTGCTAAGGGGTGTGTGTGTATGTGTGTATGAAGAGGTTGGTCAGGACAAAGAATGAGTGCATGGAAGAGCAAAATCCAAATCAGACGGAGGGCTCTCTGAGAAGGATGTGAGTCAGGTTGCTGCCTGTTTATCAGAGAAAACCGCCTGGAGAAGATAGTCAACAATGTATCTGCATTAGCAGCTAAGTACGACAAAAGGGCTAGTAGTATTTGTCACCAAATCATTTAGCATGTGACTAGGTGATCGAGGCTGCCCCGGGGGGAGGAGTGGTACAGAAATGTCATGGACAGATTGCACAGGACTCTCCATAGGTGGGTTCTTACCAGTTCTGTAATGTCCATTTTTAAAAAAGATTTATTTATTCGTTCATGAGAGACTGAGACACACAGAGAGAGGCAGAGACACAGGTGGAGGGAGAAGCAGGCTCCCTGTGGGGAGCCCGATGTGGGACCCGATCCCAGGACCCCAGGATCACGACCTGAGCCAAAGGCAGACACTTAACCACTGAGCCACCCGGGCGTCCCTGTAATGTCCATTCTTAAAAGGAATCTCTGATATAAAAACAAATGGGGAGAGGAGCACAACCTAACACATAGCAAGGACGTGGTAAAGCAGAACTATTGATTTAGACAGCCTGTAAGAGACCTCCTTCTTTATATTCAGCAGCCTTGGGTCCAGCACTGTGGAGTTTCTGTTGCTTTTTTTTTTTTAATTTTTATTTATTTATGATAGTCAGAGAGAGAGAGAGAGAGTCAGAGACACAGGCAGAGGGAGAAGCAGGCTCCATGCACCGGGAGCCCGACGTGGGATTCGATCCCGGGTCTCCAGGATCGCGCCCTGGGCCAAAGGCAGGCGCCAAACCTCTGCGCCACCCAGGGATCCCCCCCCCCTTTTTTTTTATAACAGAAAGGAGATCAGGAGATTCCTTTGCTCTTCTTCCATCGGAGCTATGTGATAGCTCATGTCTGTTTGTTTATTTGGGTCTTTCCAGACTATAAAAAAGACATGGAAGGATACAATTAAAAAAAAAATCTCACAGATATCCTTAACCTACACAAATAATCCAATCAACAAACATTGGGCAGCAAGGGGACCATCTCAGTGGTAGGTTTAAAATGTCATGCTTTCAAGTATCCATTTGATACAGCAGAATTTTGTTTTCATCACAAGGATCCTAGGAAATGCTCTTCGGCCTTCACACCAATTTATTCCTGCCCTTCTGCATCCTAATGTCTTCCTTTCCATTCGCACTGCGTGCTCTTTTCCTCTCATTTAGGTCATTGTAAGAAGCCGATCCCTTCCTCTAGTGTCTTCCACCCCAGATGACTGTAGCCCAATTAATTTGCCTCAAGCCTGGCCCTCCGAAAAAGCTTCTGTGTCTGTCCATCACCAAGAGAATTTAGACCAAGCTTTCTAGGTCGTTCTTTTAGATGCTCTGCAGTTTGGCTTCCAACAAGATTTTCCAGCTGTGTATCTGTCTTCATTTATCTATCCTATGCTTCAGCCAAACCAGTCCACTTGCTGTTTCCCAAACAGATACTATATTCTTGTGGCTTTGTGCCATTTCCTTTCTTCTCCAGGAAGCCCAACTCTTCCAGTGTCTTCTTACTGTTTAAGACTTTTCGGTCCTTTAAGCTCCAGCTCAAGATATACCACCTCTTCCATGAAGATTTCTGGCTCCTGCCACTTGGCAATGCCATACACCTTTTCTGGAATCCCGTAATACTCGGGTCAAATCTCTTAGGGCACCTCTCTGTTTCTTCCCTGTGTTATAATTGTTAGTGTGAAATGTCACAGTCTTAGAATTTCACAGCCAAGAGGAATATTTTTCTTCTCTGTCTTATTACATTGTAAATTTCTAGAGGCAAGACTGTCTTCTTCAGACTCCCATCCCTTAGAATGTGCAGCAGAGTTCTTAGCACATGGCAGATGTTCAGTGGATGTCAATCAAGTGAATGGGATGAGAATTTAGAATTCCTGTTGCAGTATTAATCATTGAGGCATATGCAGTCCCAAAGCTAGGAAAATAGGGCTCACTTAGGTAAAATTGTCTCTCTGCCACTTTTTGTCCCTTGGATATGGGCAACCAAGGAATTCCAGTGAGACTTGCTGATATTTGGTTTATCCAAGGAGGGGAAGCCAAAGAGAACATAAAAAAATGGTTGGAGGGCAGCCCTAGTGGCCTAGTGGTTTAGCACTGCCTTCAGCCCAGGGTGTGATCCTGGAGACCCAGGATCGAGTCCCACCTCAGGCTCCCTGCATGGAGCCTGTTTATCCCTCTGCCTGTGTCTCTGCCTCTCTCTGTCTCTCTCTCTCTCATGAATAAATAAAATCTTTAAAAAAATGGTTGGAAAGAGTGATGACAAGGAGATGGCAAGAAGATACTAATTGATCTTGTTTTTCTCATTAGATTTTTTCACCCTTTGCTTCTCTCTTTTCTACTCTCTTCGTCTTCCTCCTGTTCTCCAGACTTTTTGACCATGGTAAGGACCAGGGGGGATTGATAAAGTTTAGAAAGATAATATTAGATTACTTGCTCCATAGAAGTTTTCTGGTTCTGCTGAATTACTATATCCATTGAGAAAATTTAAGTCTTGCTTTCCCATTCTATAAAATGAAAGGGCGTTAACAGATTAGCCCTGAGTTTCCATATAGCATCAGAACTTGTTGAAATCTAGTAAGAGGCAGTACTAAAGACATTTCCTCACTCAGTCAGGCTGTTGAGTTCTTGAGTGGAATATTGACATTTTCTTTGCTACAGATAGCTTTACGGAGCATGTACAGAGTAGAAGTACACATTGCACCAAATAAAATCCATTCATGTTAAAACCTTGAGAAGGTGGAAAGGATTTGAGTTATTTGGTATAAAAACTCACAGGGCTAAAGAAATTCTCTTTAATGAACATTAGGGTGATGAAATGCCCTCTGTAAAATCTAACAAAGTCGATAAAAAAGTGGATATTATTGTGGTGAGACTTATATTAACCACAGGGTTAGCTGAATGTAACGATGCCTTTTCTGGGAGCTGGCGTAGGCACACGTTTCTCTGAATCCAAGAAAAAAAGGTACTTTTCTGGTTTGTGCTCAAGCACCTGTTAAAAGACCTACCAGTGAGCCTCTACCCTCCAATAGCTGTGATGCAGATCCACCTCTGACATCCTTAAAGTATTTCCTTTGACTGAAGATCACCACCACCTCAGCCTATCCAGGTTGATTTGAAGCCAACCGTTTCCTGCCCAAGCCAAAATAACTATGAGCAAAGCCAAAGGTGAGGACAGTTTGAATGGATCAGTACAAAAGATGAGAGTGAGATGAGGATCATCCAGATGTTGTGGCTTCTAATGATGGTTCCCAAGGTCTCCTGCCCATGTTGGGTAAATAGGGAGGAGAGAAGAGACCTCCTGGGAGATGTATGTAGATCACGAACAGTCCCTTGTGACTACCTATTGACACCCTCCTTCCAGGAATGAACTCACCAGCTGACTTCAAAAGGAGCTCAGCCCACGCCTCCCATTGACCACAGTCTTGTCACCAACACCTTATGGTTAACTGAATCAAAAGCTTCCGACAGGTCTAAAATTAGCCTGGCTAAACATATCATTAAGGAGTTAGGGAGGGGTGTGAATGACCTTTCTCAGCCCTGGTCTCCCAGATCCAGTCAGCTGTGGGGGCTCACTGGAGTGCTAAATTGGGCTTTTAGGTTCTTGAAATAAATGACCCTTTAGATTGATTTTTTTTAATTGCCTGAAGGTATTTTTAGAAAGTTTGGAAGCATTCTGTTCATCTATTTTGAATCATTTGAGTATAAAAATGTGGCATTTTCACACTTTGGGATATTCAAGTCCTCTATTCCTTTTTTTAAAGTCTCTAATATTTTTTTAAACCTTTCAAATTAGTTTATTTAAAGGCCAAATTTGATTTCCTCATAGTTTCTGAGGTAAGAATGTAACTTTACCAGCTTCGAGGGAAAAGAAAATCATGGTAGTTCATTATAAAGAAGTTATAAATATGCGGGAATACTATTCTAAGCATTATATTTCTGGTAGGAATTTAAATACCCATAGAGAAGAGTGTGGCAAGGCAGGGCCTATGTTTTTACTCCTTTACACTAACCTTTAATGGTAAATTAAAGAAGAAGATTTATTCTTTTTATCTTTGTTACTCAAGAAACTCAAGGACACCCTTATCTTCCATTTCTTTCCAAGTTCCAAGTGTAAAAGACCCAGGGGAAGAAAATGAAGATGACATTGTGCCATTTCTGAACTCTTGTTTGACATGAGCCAGACTGTTTCAATTTCTTTACTTTCCAGCCCAATTATTTTGAAATTCATTTCTCTTCTCACTAAGCCAGCACGTCCTGATGTATGTTTCCTAGAACACCGAGTCCGCAGGATGTTAATAGATGTGACTTGAAGAAAGAGTTTTTGAGTTAAACAGATTTCTTTACTGCTGATCTTCTTTCTCAGATTCCCTACTGTGTGTTGTGAATCTCCAAGAAGGGAATATGGAATGTAGTATTTCTGATGTTTATGTATCCTCAATGAACTTTCTCTCTCTCTCTTTCCCCGTCTGTCTCTCTCCCTCTCTCCCCTGCTCTCCCCCTTTTCTATTTATTAAACCAGAAGAAGAAGTAGCTAGAAGATTGGTGTTTTCAGGAGCACAATCTGGGAAGTAATAGAGGGTGATATTTGTAATTTCAAAATTGTATCTCTCTTTCAGTTGACTGAGCAGCTCATCTTCCCAAGTAGTGATTATCTAGCGCATTGGTATGTCCTACCTTTCCCACTGAGGGGTGGTGGCCCTGGATGGTCACTTGTTTTCTCTGAGCCTCTGTTCTTTTGCATGTAAAATGAGAGACTGGGCCAGATGGTCCTTTAGACCACTACAGTGCCTCCTCTCCAAGTTCCTGCAAGTGGGCAGTATCAGGGCTTGACCACCCTGCATCTCAGCCACAGCTGCTTGGTCCAGGGGCAGAACCGCATTCTCTTTTCAGGTTTGAGTGATGTACTTTTGGCTTAGTCTTTTTTCAGGGATTGCCAAAGAGTCGTTAGTGTCAGAGAATAAATCTAAGACATTTCAAGCTAAGGGAAATTCTTTAACAAAGGGCAGGCATCTGAAAATAGGAGCTTGCTTAGAAAGTAGCTCCTCAGCCAGGATTTTAATATAGGCCTCATAGCACAGCTAAGGTCATTTTTGTGATTTTTAATTAAAGTGTGTCTGTGCTAATGTAATTATAAACAGGCTCTGTCAAGTCAAGGAGCATTTGCCCTTCAATTATTGTATTCCAAGGCACTGACTGCCCACTTTTGACAAGTGAAAAATGTCTTTAGTTTGGAAGTCTGTGACAGGAGGATGTAGCTTTTATAGTTAAGTGTCATATTCTCTCTTGTTCTTCTGCCTCAACCCCAGAGACTGCTACAAACATGTGAAGAGCCCTGCCTATGTTCCAGCTAGACTCTAAATCCCACTGGGCCCTAGCTTCCTGGTCTGTGAGGTAAGATTCTGATTATGCTGTCTCTGGAAGCACACACCTCCAAAGGCTTCTCTATTCTTCTCTTGATCAAAATGTACTTAGCCCTGGGCCTTGCATTCAGTTTCCCAAGCTAGGAGTCTACCATGATGTTGCAGGGGGTTACAGTGTTCATGGCTGAGAGCTTTGTTGCTCTCTTGGGGACATGGCTCTTGTTCCCTTACTCTTGCACACACTGCTGCAATAAGTGTTTTGGTGGCATTATTCCTTAATATCAATATAGAGAAGTGAGGGTGAAGCCTCATTATTGACATTCTATCCCCAGTCTAGCTCAAATGAGCAGCACAGGATCAGAGCAGTGAATACAACACCTGTGTGCACATAGAGGCCTGGTGAGGAAGATCCTCCTCCCCAGTAGAAAATCGTGGTGTGGGGATCCCTGGGTGGCGCAGCGGTTTGGCGCCTGCCTTTGGCCCAGGGCGCGATTCTGGAGACCCAGGATCGAATCCCACATCGGGCTCCCGGTGCATGGAGCCTGCTTCTCCCTCTGCCTGTGTCTCTGCCTCTCTCTCTCTCTCTCTGTGACTATCATAAATAGATAAAAATTTAAAAAAAAAAAAAGAAAAAATCGTGGTGTGACTGTCTTGAGTCTACAAGGTGTTCTCTAGGTCTGTAAAGGCAGGCTTTGCTGTGCTAGTTTCTCCCATTGCCCACTTCTCATAAATCAACTCACTCTCTCCAAGTTCCTCCAGTGTAGACAGTAGACCATGTGACTGGCCCTCCTCAGTTCTCCAGCCAAAACTGGATGAGAAGGAGGCATCTGATCCTGGATGAATCATTCTGTAGGCTGAATTGATGATATTTCCTCTCTCAAGAATTTGAATCATAAGACTTAGATTAATGGTGCTTGAAGTCATAAAGACAAACCAGGCAACACTAAACTGGCCTACCCCATGGCCATAGGTGATGGAAGCTGAGTAGCTGCTGCTCTTCTTATAGGGCCACGTGTTCCTTTAAAGTCCACCCCACCCCTACCTGTCTTCATGTATGTGACCTGTCTGAGGATCACCTTGCCATACGGTGGCATTTGCTCCTTATCTTAAATCCTCATCTCAGTTACACTTTTGCCTGAACTTATTTTCCTAAATTTTGAGCTGAGAAATTCTTACGGAGATGACCTACCTGTTGGTTTCTTCCCCATCCACATGGAAGTTTGTCTATTTACTATTAGTACATGATGTAGGAACAAGTGGATGGATTTTTGTCCTATTTGGAGAGTATATGCAGATGGACTGAGTTAAAATACAGTAGATTTGACATCCCTGAAATTCACTTTGATTTGCAGGTGAGTTGCTTTTGGGCCATTGGCTCTGGCTGTGCTGCGTGATGTAAGTGGGTGTAGAGGTTGAGGTAGTTTGGGAACTACAGGAGACCTGGTGGCTATGGCTTCTTTCACAGGGGTCTGCAGAGGGGTGTGGCCCCTTTGATGTTCTGCTGAAAATATTAAGTTGCTTTGGGATTACAGCTGGGTTGAAGGAGAAAATTAGAGAGAGAGAGAGAGAAAGAGAGAGAGATGGAAGAGAAGGGGAGGGGAGGGGAGGAGGGGGGAGGAGAGGAGTCATGATTTCTTTTTAAGAAGTTCTTGGAGACTACATTACCACATGGCTGGATATAAAATAACCCCTCCCTTGTTTTGGATTAAGGTGGTTTTTGTTTGTTTGTTTGCTTTTGTTTTTTGTTTGTGTTTTAGAGAGAGAGTGGAGGGACAGGGAGGGAAGGGCAAAAGGAGACAGGGAGAGAGAATCTTAATTAATGCAAGTTCTTTCTCACAACTCTAAGATCATGACCTGAGCCAAAATCAGGAATCGGTTACTTACCGACTGAGCCACCCAGGTGCCCCTGTTAAATGTTAAATGGGTTTTAAAAGATGGCAGTATGTATCTAAGAAATTAGAGTTTGGGGTGGAATCTTGGTGGTGCATCCTGCAGCAATTTCAATGACATTTTTGCAACTTTTCTGTTGGTGTGGCACACCATTCAATTCTGCAATTAATTGAACGTTGTTTTTAAACATCATGAATTACAAACTTCATCAAGTGAAGGAAAGTAGAAGAGGTTAGAAGCATTCCTTATGAAAGTCCATTTAGTTTGTGAGAACATTTTAAAACTTATGGAGCTGCCTTTGTTAGTAGTAGTGGATATGAAAATAATATTTTTCATAAAGTGATAGTTTGACTTAATATACTAAAAATACCTCCCTACCCCCAAATCACACAGAGTGGGCATCACTGACATCTGTGTTTTACTGGTAGTAGTCAAGGAGATTAACTGACTTGCTCTAAATGACATTGGTGTTGGGGGAGTGAGGATTCAAGCCCAAGTCTTTTCCTACAGTTCCTCACATAATTCCATGTCTTGCCCTGTGGTATTTTCTTTTTACAGTTTATTCGTGGTGGAAAATTAACCTGTAAGAATAAACAAAGCAAAAACAATTTGAATATCCAAGAGGAAATGTATATTGGCCAACTCTTGTGCCCCACCTTCTCCTATTTACTCTAGTCATTACCATGGAAACCAGCTCTGTCATCTATCTCTCTCTTTGTGTCTCTAGGATTTTCCGACTTGGCAGTGCAGGACAGCCGCAGGAAACTACTAGGCCATTCTCACATATGAACTCAGAATTAATACCTCTGGCAATTCTTGACCAATGGAGGATGGCAGCTGGTCAATAAATGCCCCCTTCTGGATCCCTCCTCCTATATACTTCTTCAATGTACTTTGCATTAATTTTTCCTCTTTTCCTGTTTCATTTTTTTTTTAAAAAGATATTTATTTATTTATTTATTTATTTATCTATTAGAGAGAGAGAGAGATAGAGAGAAGGATCAGGGGGAGGGGCAGAAGGAGAGGGAGAAGCAGACTTCCCACTGAGCAGGGAGCCAACATGAGGGTTTGATCCAGGGACTCTCGGATTGAGCCATGGGGATCATGACCTGAGCCAAAGACAGATGCTTAACTGACTGAGCCACCCCAGTGCCTCTGTTTCACTCTTATTAGCTGTCAAGTTTCCTGGATTTATCTCTGTCAATTAATGACTCACATGTGAGCCTTTATCTCAGGCTCCATTTCTAGGGGGAAACCCAAGCTAAGTCAAAAGGTTTCTGTAAACTAGTTTTAAGACGGCTCATAACTGGTGGGAATTTGTTGCTTTTGTCACTCAGTATTCACTCTTCTTAAAGAGAGTCACAGCTTGAATTCCTCTTTTCCTAACTCAGTACATGTGGCTTTGGTGTATCTGATTCTACCCCTATGTAGTCTAGATTTGAAGGTGAACATGTGACCCAAGAGATGTTCTGAGACTTTTACTGGGATCAGGACTCTTACTCCTGTGCTCTGGGCTAGGCCCCTGAGCAGGTGAGAAGTCTATGCTGCTAATGCCCTTGTATGGACTTGAGACTGAGGAAGGCAGGACTAATTGCAAGGGGGAAAAAAAAAAAAGCCATGTCCTGATTATAGTATTTGAGTCCTGATTCCATCTGTGCACCAAACCAGATCCACCCCTGAACTTTTACTTTGTGCAAGCCCAGAATTGCTTAATGGCCAAACTGTTTACTTGCAATGAAAGAATCTTACCCATTCTCCAAATCTTCAGGATATATAGGTTTGGGCCTTTCCTGGGGCTAGCAGACGTCAGGACACATCTCAGTTTCCATCATACAAGTACCCTCCCAACAACAGGATTAAAGAAATTACCATGGGGAGATAGATTTTTTTTCCCTCATCCTCATCTATCCAATCAGACTGAAATGTTCCGGGTGAAATAATTTGTGGCACAGTTTCAATTTTCCCTCCTAGAGGAACAGCGGATTTTCAATATCTCTGCTAATGAGATCATGGGAGCTGTGGCTAATATGGAGTAATTTCTGCCTTGATGAAAGGGGTGGGTTAGCTGTGTAGTGATGGCTTTGGTATGATTCACTTCTTTTGGAGACCCAGTGTCCTCTTTCACTTTCTAGAATTGCTGTTTTGGAGGAATTCTCTGGACTGGGCTGTATACGGTGTCTATAGTAGGACCCTGCATGCATCAGCATCCTTTGCTCTATCTCTTGCCATACTTTGCACCTCAGACTTCACCTTCTTGTTCTTATTTATGCTTATTTTGCTTATCTAAATTCTTCCATAATCGGAATCTATATCTTCTGCAAACCTGTCTTCTGATAAAAGATAACTCAGATTTAGAGGAGTTTTAGCAGAAAGACCTTTTCACTGTGGGGTGGTAGCTCATTGCCCTCCCTTTCCGCTTCTGCTTCCAGGTGCCAGTGCATTTATAATCCACCTAGCGCGTGATGCAACTAAAGGCCTCCTAGGCCTGAGAGTAAGAGCTTCATTCCAGTTTCAGGATAGCTCAAGCTATTGAACATCTCAGAGGGAGCTACCAGAGCTTGTTTAGTTTCTAAACTGCCTCAAACCCCACATCAAAGTATCTCTGTCTCCTTAAAGGATCAGTAAATCCATCTCATCCCTACCATTCTCAGAACATTTTCTCCATAGACTGAACAATTTTATTGTTTTCGTAAGTTCTTTGAGCTGTAGAAATCCAAAGAAGGTGCACCTAGAGTCACTCTGGGACAAAGAGAAGGGTCTAGGGCAGACCTGTAGATGAATGTCCTGAACTGAAAGGAGATTGGTGGCCACAGAAAGGTTTGTTTATCTTGGTGGGCTCCCTGAACAATGCCGTCTTCCTGGGGACCAGATCTACTAGTAGCCATCCAATCGTGTTCTCACTCTTGGCTCTGTCTCTTGAAGACAGTGCTTTCCTTTAAGAAAGACCTCTTTATCTCTGGCATCAGGGTTACTGTTATATGTGCCAAGAGACCCTGTGGCTCGTCTTAAGTTCTGAGTGTGCTTATATGCTCCTTTGAGTTATTGTTAATTTTTACTTCTAGGTAAAGAAGTATCATGTAGCTGGTTAAGCTCTAAATATAACCACCCTGCTTTTGCCTTGTTAGTATAACTTTTGTAACCTTACAGCCAAAAGAATGGGGTCCTGAGAAGAAAGAAGGTAACCGAGCAACAGGAGTAAGGAGGAAGGCACTCCTGGTTATGCTGGCAGCCTTGGACTGACTCAAGCTTTCAGTTGGCTTCTCTCAGGCCATTGCCGAGAATCCTGGACCACCTTTGGAGTCCACAAATGGAACCTGTTAAGATTTCTTACACCTCCTACTTTATATAACTAAATAGAACTGTGCAATTATTACAAAAACGTCCCTTGTTAGAACCATCAGCCATCCCTTAGGCATTTAAGATTTATAGGTCAAAGGTCCAGAGAGAGAACATCTGACATCACAAAGCTAAGTAAGCTATCTTGAAATGGCCAGTTTTAGGGATTTCTTAGACACCCTGATGGACAGTTAAGAAGTTTATCACCAAGTTCTCCAATGGGCTTCTCTTGGTGGTTATTTCATAAAGACTTTAAAGTTGAGCATTAAAAGGTAATGAGCACCTTTTCTGTGCAAGGCACTGTACTTAGCATGGCAAGACAGTACAAAGAAAGGAAAGGGTTCCTGCCTCTGACAAAGCTCTATATAATCTTGACTGGGAAGCCAGGGCACAAGACAGAGGAAATTAAACAATGGAATAAATGTTTTGTAGGAATCCAAGACTGCGGTTCCAGAGATGTTACAAGGCAGCTTGTCATTATTAACTAGGTTTACTGAATACAATTAACTTTTTCTATGAAAATTGCATCCTTAGTTGTTTTACATAACTTTTGTATTCATCATCACCCAAACACAGATGTAGATTTTATATCTGATGATGAATACCCCGTGGTTTATTTTGCAGCTAAAACATAGAAACAAAAATGCTGTTGTTATTTTGTTTACCAAAACCAACAGTTGATGGAACTAAGATTGGGTATTTTTATGGCCCAGGAAAAGGTCTGAGCCACTGAGAGTACACTGTCTCATGTCTTCAGAAATTAAATAAGCAGCATGTGGTGACAAAAAAAGGCTCAGAAGAACTAGGTTCCCATCTAGGACTTGCCTTAACTATCTGTGAACAATGTGACCTTGGGCAATTTACTTAATCTCTCTAGTGTTCTGGTTCCACACTGATAAAGCAGGGGCAAGGATATCTCTTGCCAGGGATTTTGAGGGGATAGATGATTTAATGCACATAATGCACCTAGCACAAAACCAATAGGCAACGCATAATGATAACCTTTATACTGATGTAACTATACACATCTGAATTGCCTCTTGTCAGGTCATTTTGAATCTTCACATGGAGTGACCAGGAATTATGTTGAGGGCCCTGGGTAACATGCTGGGCTGTACATTCACCAGAGGTTATAGAGTTTTAAGTGCCAAATGTATTACCATAATAGTTCAAGAAGACTTTACTGGTCTCAGTACATTTTTAAAAATCTAGAATTTGTTTTTACTAATTGGAAGTTGGTAATTCACAATTGGTAAAAACATCTATAATTTTTTTCATAGATGAGACCCATGATGTCTTTCTAAGATGAAAACTATTAATGCAGTTGATATTGTTGGTACACTGATTAAAAACTATGGTTCGGTCACCAAAAAACTTGTCTGTATCCTCATATGGAAGTAACACAAAAGCATTTAGAGAAAGAGTAGTGGTTTAAATTCCTGGTTGCCAGGGTCCCTGGCATTTATATTACATAACATAGCTGACTTTGTTCCAGGAAATTGTTAGGGTACTGCTATCGATCAAATTGTATCCCTCTGTGCCAAATTCGTATGTCAAAGTTCTTATGCCCAGTACCTCAGAATGTGGTTATATTTAGGGATAGGGTCTTTTAAAGAGGTAATTGTGGTAAAATGAGGTGGTCCCTAATCTAACATGACTGGTGTCCTTATGAGAAAAGGAAGTGTGGACGCAGACAGGTACAGAGAGAAGATGATGTGAAGACCCAGGAAGAAGATGACCATCTGCAAGCCAAGGAGAGAGGCCTCAGGAGAAACCAACCTTGTGGACACCATGATATTGGATTTAGAGCCTCCAGAATAGAGAGAAAATAACCTTCTGCTGTTTAAGCCCCACCGGTCTGTGGCTTTTTGTTATGGCAGCTCTAAACAAACACACAGACACCAAGGTAGTCCTAGAGAATTGGGAGCTTGTAACTTGAGGCCAAGATCATCCTACCCTAGATCTGGCCACTGTTTTTCTCAAAGGAAAACAAAACAGAGTTTGGGAATATGGGATTCCCTGCACCAAGTGCTTAGACTGCTGAGCCACACCCAAATGTGATATGCAATATGGAAGTCTGAGAAAAGGGTACAAACTATTTGAAGTGATATCATTTAAAATGTGTGAAAAACAGCCGGACTATATGGGAGAATGAGAAGTAGCCATTAAGATAAAGACGCAAACCCTCACCATTCAACACGTGACTTATAAATAACTGTAGAGAAATGGGATTAAATTCTTAAGGTGAGTAGCTAGGAAGATCTGAATTCAAATTTAATCTCTCTACATTTCTGTTTTCTCCTGCATAAAAAGGGGTGCTTCATATGGCTGCTATAAGGATTGAGTTAATAATAATTGTGTACATATACAATAAATATAAGCCATTAGTATTATTTATGTCAAGACTAAAAGACAAAGTTGATTAAACAGTAACTTGCTGATGAGGAAGAAATACATGTTTTGTGGCAAACTCTATGGAGGAACTTTTGCTCACCTGCAATGGTTTGCATGAGGGGTACCAAATGCCATGGACGTGCTGTGACATTCTTTTCTAATTACTGCAATGGCTTATGTGGAGGCCCCTGATGGTTCTATAGTCTCACTTATAATAGTGATGAATTATCTTACTATGAAATATCCTCATTGCCTAAAAAACTTCACTAAGGGGGCAGGGTGGGCTTCTTCGTACCAGGGCAGGGTATGGTTAATCGTGGTGTTCTTTATTGATTCTTTTGAACGGTAGGTGGTTTTCTCTTCTAGGTACCTGAACATGTATGTTAAAGGAAGCACGATATGGTTAGTGACTTATTTTTAGCTCTCCTATAACTCTTAGCTTTGCCTCTGTTATAATTCCAGACACCATTGCTTCCTTGGTTACCGCTGCTTTGCTAGCTCCTTTTAAACACTTTGTGGTAAACCAGTTGATGATTGAGGCTGAAGAAAATAAAGCATGCAGAGCTAAGGCTGAGAAATGTATTTCTTTCACAGACCTTAGTGAGGAGTAGTGACTCAGACCTGGTGAGCACATCGCTGCTCAGGACCTCTTAAAATAGGAATGTTCTTCCCCTTGCAGCTGTAGGGATTAGTGCTGTGGGCCTGGGGGTTCCTGAAATGAGGCCTCCCGGACTTCTCCAGGGCACAGCGTGGGCCCTGAACCTTCCTGGAGGAGGGTGGGGCCCCTCAGTCCCCATAGACACCCTTCCTGCCACCTGCCATAGTTGAGCTCCCCAGAAAGGAGAGTAGGACAGATTGCGGGGGAGGTGGAGGAAAGAGAGCAGGGTTCCCAGGCAACAAAGCGCCTAGGAGAAGCGTATGGCAGCTCCCTGTAACCCCAGGGGAGGCGACTTTAGTAGGGGAAGATTTCCTCTCTATAGCTGTAGGTATGGTTCACAGTCATTCTTCCTAAGTCATCAAAGCCTTTCTGAGGCAGATCCTGCCTGGAATGTTAGATTTCTTCTCCCAAATAGTGTTTGAAATGAAGAGCCTAAAATCATAAGTAATTTTCCTTCTAGCTTTCTCTTTCCAGAGTGGAAGGCTTTATTATAGAGTTCCTTTGGTAGAAATGTTCATGGAAATGTTGGGGCTATTTCCAAACCAAGATGATAATAAAGACTTTTTTCCCCCCCGGGCATGCCAACCAGTGGCCTATTTGAGTTTGAAGGAAAATAATCTGAAACATGTACTTCATGGGAAGAAGAAACCTGGAAAGCCAAAGGGGAGTGGGCCTGATAGTGGACAGCCACCAAGCAGCCCGAATGCAATGAAAGGAGGCAGCATGAAAGGCCAGGCCTATTCTGGGACACGTACCCTGAGTTAGAGGAGCAGAGACCAGAGGTGACAGCTGGTCTCTTGGCTCCTTAGTGAGCAAGCATCTGGAGTATCACTCTAATTTTGTAAAGCTCAGTTTAGGAGCACAGAACCTTAGGGAATTTGGAAAAGGGCAAGGAGAAGGAGTAGCTGGAGGTGAGGAGGGCTCAGGGAATCTGATCAGAGGAAAGATTAAAGGAGCTAAATGTGGGCAGCTAATCAGGGGATGGTTATAGCCTACTGATTCCTGACACCCAAAAAGGCAAGAATTATTTGTAAAAGTAAATGGTATCATTGTAAGATAGGAGATGAGCACTGAAAGGCTGAATAGCACAAGAAAATGCTATGGGCAATTGTATTAGCTTGCACAACAGGACAGCCACTTCCCCAGGAAATCCAGTGTGTGTGTGTGTGTGTGTGTGTGTGTGTGTGTGTGTGTGTGTATGTACACCGTTACTTGAGATATGTGACAGTAGGTTTTCAGTACAATGATACTGTAAAGCTTCTCTGGACCAGAGACCATTGTAGCAGAAATGACCATTAGTCATCTGACCTCCAAACTTGGCAACAAGCATCCTCATGCAGCTTCTAGAACCCAGACATTTAGCAAATTAACCTCAAAATGCTACTGTGAAATGCAGGCTGCTCGAAATAGATTTTGATTTGATTCTTACAGCCACTCTGTAACAGGAAAAGGACTTCTACCAAGACGGAGATGTAGAAGGCTTAGATCTTACACGGAGGGAACGTGGTCCTTCCATGGTGGATGTGTAGAGGGCAAGGCCATGCTCTGGCAAAGAACCCATCAATAATTTTGATATGTGAACCCCAGAGGATGCTCTGACATATCTGGGTCTGTTTTGAAATTCATGCAGGAAGGTACAAGTGTCTGCAAAAGCAGGGGTTTTGATTCAGATGGAAATAAGCCTACTTTTTCTTAACTCCAGTTTCAGAAACAAAAGTTTGCTGCTAGGTTTGGAGGACAGCTGGGAAAAGCCTTTGGACTTGGATCCACGTAGGCCTTCTCAGACATCAGGGGCCTATGAGGGGCCAGATATTTTTGCTGTCTATTTTTATTTATAAATAAGTCCTACCTCCCAGGTGCTGGAAAGCTAATCCACGCTGACAGATTTCCTTACTTGACCGCCTTGGCTTTCAATGGCTGGTGTCACTGCTATTAATAGTAAACTCTATATTCTTAAAGAGCTTTTCTGTCTGCTTTGCCAGTCCTGGAGCAGACCTTGGTAAGAAAGATCAAGCTGGGGTTAGGCTGTAGGAACACAGAAGCAATTAAACAGAGGGGACAGAGAGGCCCTGAAAGAAGAAAAGCCAGGAATTTCTTGAGCGAAATGAACCTTAAGCTGACTTTGAAACTTTCTTTGATACATTCTTCTAGCAATTCATTTTAAGGTCTACATAATACAAGATTAAGGAGTTCAAGGGGACCCATGGGTAGTGATTCCGATGACCAGATTAGTTGGCTTCTTTGAGAGAGGGACTCAAAGGATGAGCTTGTTGAATGAGCTGCTTTCCTGGCTCCCTTTTCCTTAAGCAAATATAAAAATAGTCTTTTTAAAACAGAGCAATATGTATCTTTTAGCTAGTCTCTTCCTTTGGTTTTCAAAGTGCATTGCATATTTTGAGAGAAATTCCAGGCAATTTTGGTGCTTTTGTGTCTTGCTTATTTATCCTACTGTGGTCCAAGGTCTCAAGCGAAGACAGCGCAGTGCCCCCAAACACTTTAGAAGTAAACCCTTTATTAATGGAATTCTGGGGAAATAGAATTTATGCTTAACTCTTAGTTAAACATAAAACCCTTTTTGCTTTAATCCTTGATGTTGAAATCCTTTTTAAGATGTTTACATTTGCTTTTATGTCTGTGCACAGTACATGGAAATGATCTAATCTTGCTCTGATGAGTCAGCATGTTGTAGCCCCTCCATTCCAATTATGTTTTATTGTAGGGATAAGGGTACAGAAGATTAGAATTAATGTAAGCCTTGGCCAGAAAGACTGCTTCATCTAATTGTGTTTGAATCCTGGGACAGACTGGCATTCCCGGTTAAGTTCTACATACCTGTGGGCTCCAGCCCCAACACTACCACTCCTTTAGCAGGTCCAGAATGAATCCTTTGCTTCCATGTGCTCTCCTCCTATGAGTATTAGGAAGCCCCGTAATGAAGACTGGGGGAAGAGCTGTGTCTACAAACAAGACAAAATCATTAGAGGACTATTCTCCTGGGGCATGGCTCAGTGCTATCTCACTTTCAGCCCAGAGGCCACATCCTCCTGAGTTTCTGTCTTAACATGGACGAGACCTGGATGGGTCCTTGAAGCACATGGGGACTCTTAGCTCCTTCCCAACACGAACAGCTGAGGAAGGTGTAAATGTATTCATTTACGTGGGGTAGAGGAGTCACGCTGCCGGCTATCTTGGTGCTCCCTTTGAGTTCAAGGAAAAGTGCCAGGTGGCAAGACATAAATATCTCACCCAAAGACAGTTTTTGAAAATCTCCTCTTTCTCACCATTTCCATCCTGGTTGCCAGAGTAATGGGCAATGTGGATCACATGGGAAGGACAAGAAAATGGCAGTAGGTCGGGGTTCCTAATTGCCCTGGCCTCTTTTGCTTGTTGTGACAACGAGGAAAGAGCCAACTGATCAAAATGCCTGTGCAACCTCTTTTAGCAAGAGGATTTACCACATTTATGAAGTAAATGGCCAAAGGAATTAGAGCTGGGTCAAGGGCAAGAGGATGTAGCTAAGGGAGCCCCGTGGTTTCTTGCTTGTCATGAATGATGTATAGAATGAGGTAATGCAACCAAAATTAAGTGAGAGCTGCAGAGTCACTTTCCACACAGCTGGGAATGAAGCTTTTTGATGACTATATGATTTTTTTTAAATGTCCTGGAGCATCAGAAGGCCTGAATTCTAAAATCATATTATCTTGCAACTTTATGTCAGAGGTATATCTGGGCTTCAGGAAAGTGGGACTGTCTCCAAGGGGGAATACTGCAGATATTTTGACTTTGGAAAGTTTGGAAAAGCCTTTCCTCCAATTGTTCCTTCCTCCCCATTTGTGGTCTTAGTCTTCCGGCCTAGAGAATCAGCATCATTGCTATTGGAAACTTAGGGGAAGGGAAGGGAAGGTTAGAGAGGATTAAGAAATGAAAATCTTTTTCATTAAAAAATTGAGAAAAAATTAAAAAATTAAGAAATGTCCAGGGGAACTCATTGGCTAAAGCAGAGTTTGCAGGAAGATCACCGTCCATGAAACACTTAGGAACAGGACTTTTTCCTGCTTTGAGCTTCCCTTTACTTCAGGCTCTATTTCTGATGTTTATTATGGGCTCCACTTTTCTGACTCATGGACTTTCCATCTGAGGAAAGGAGTCAGGGAGATATACCTTAGTCCCCTCTTCTGGCTATTTATCCTTGGCCCTTGTCCGCAAACTGAGAGGGAACATCTGGCACAAAAAGTGGTTTTGAGGGTTATTGTAATGTCCGTGGTCAGCAAATAGAAATTCTCTCCTTGCCTCTATTTTCTCTTTCTATGTGTTTTTTTTTTTTTTCCCCTGTTGACTTTCTTCATTAAACTTGCTGGTAGATGTTTACCTTGAGGCTGATAAAACTTGCTTCTAAGTGGGCTGTGGGCCTGCTCTTTCTGGAAACTCTGCTTAAGTCAATTAGTTCTTTTGTAAGGAAAATATTCTGAGGGTTGAGAGAGAGAGAGAGAGAGAGAGAAAGAGAGAAACACTACTTAGGGAATCATTTTGGGTGCATGTGAGGATTGAGAAAGGGGTAAGAAAGAGGACATTTTATCCACCATGGTAAAAATGGAACAAGGTTCTTATAATACACTTGTTTTCTACAGTGTCTTGAGGATTAGCAGGATGTTGCTTGAAAGAGAAGGAAAAAAAATCTTCCACAGACCTGTGCCTGTTTGACATTTGATTTTATTTTGACTACATTATTTGGAAAACCCCAAGCTAAGAAGTTTTTATAAAAAGCTATTTTCTGAGGTTCCTGGTAGAAACAAATATAAAATTGATATAGTGCAATGAACCTTTAATCTCTCAGAATTCCCACATAAAAATACCTGCTGAACATAAGCTCATGATACATAGTTGCAAAATAAATAAGAAAACAATCTACCATGAGTATGTGTTAGTAGACATAAAACACATTAGAATTATACAGTTTCCAATAATTTAAAACAGTAGAGTCATTATCAGATGCTATGATAATGAGGTTTTTTAAATGATCAAAGACATAAAATAGAGAATTTAAAATACAAGAAAAGAACAAATGGTCATAAAAAGTAATTGAAAAAAAAAGGAAAGGCAGATTTTGAAAGAACTTACTAAAAGTTCTTGAAGGGAATGTTACTGAATGCAATTGTAGTGAGAATTAATAAATTGGAAAGTAGTAGCTCTCATTAAATTATCTAGAAACTAGATTGAGAGATAAATTAACAAGAAATATATGACAGTTGAAAATAAATGTAGAAATAGAATAAAGGTTTATATATGTTAACTGTCATCATAGGAAGAACAAAGGGAATACTTGAAGAGATAATGATTAATAGTTTTTCAGAGTTAAAAGTAGACCTAAATCTTCATTTTTGGGAAGCACAACAAATCCCAAGCAGATTAAGTACAAAAGACACTAGACTTACTGAAATAAAATCTCAGAACTCAAAAGAAAAAGAAGAAATCTTAGAAACAATAAAGAAGAAACAGTAGTTTACTTATAAGAACTGCAGTAGACTAGTCAATAGTAAAAAAGAAGAATATTTTCAATGTGCCAAGATAAAATTTGTATTACACCATCACTCTTGAATGATAATTTGGCTTAATGTAGATTTTTTCATTGACAGATTAAATCTACAAATCGGGAGTGAGTTGCAAGAAGGAATGATGAACAGATTGGATAAATTTAAATTTGTATTTAATATAACAATGATGGCATGACTTAGAAACAAAAAGATAAGGTAAAATTAAAAGCTGTACAAAAGTAATATGTAAGACAGGAAGACAGTGATTGGATTTAAACTGTTCTAAGTATTTGTTTTGGAGGAAGATAGAATTAAATTCAGACTTCATTAAAATAAGAATGCATATTGAAACTTTAAGGGTAACCATTAAAAAAAAATAGAAATTAAATACATAACTTCCAAACCAGGAGAGAATGGGCAAGGAATAAAAAAAATTATTTAAGTCCAGTAGAAGTCAAAATAGGAGATAAATATACCTTAGGATAAATAGGAAACACAATGTGAGATGGTAGTAATAAACTCAAATATGTCAACAATTAAACATAAGTGGGCTAAATTCTCTTGTTAAAAAAAAAACAAGATTCTCATGCTGAAATAAAAATCATTTTGGGTGCATGTGAGGATTGAGAAAGAAAGAAAGAGAAGACATCTTAACTGGAAACAAAAAAGAAAGAAAACAAAAACTGGAGACATATCTAAAACATAAGGACCCCCAGAGTTAAAGGTAAAGCCATGGCAACAGATATATCTGGCAAATTTTAACCAAGAGAAAGCTTATATAGCTAAAATAATATACAACATGGTATTTAACTAGAGATAAAGATGAGTCTTAAGTATAAAAGAAACAGTATGCGAGAATGATTCAAATTTCTTTCTAGAACTCATAGGCCATTAAAAGAAACACTAATGTATTATTAAAATGTATTACAAAATACTAATGTAGTATTAAAAATACTAATGTATTATTATAGAGAAAGTCTTAGTAAAAATAGCAAATATCAAAGTATATACATACTAAGTTCTCTATAATGGGATTAAATGAGGAAACAGTAAGTAAAAAGTCTTTTTAAAACAGTAAAAAGTCTTTTCTGGAAATTAAAAGTATTTCTAAGTATATCATGGGTCAAACATGGAATAACAATGGTAATACTTATAATTAGACAGTAATGAAAATGTCAGGTAGAAGTAGCGTGATGAGGCTAGAATGCTATTTAGTGTCTAATTTACAGCCTTAACTGCTTTCATTAGGAGTGAAGAAAGCCAGGGGGCACCTGGGTAGCACAGTTGGTTAAGTGTCTGACTCTTGGTTTCGGCTCAGATTGGGGTATCAGGGTCATGAGATTGAACCAGGTGTTGGGCTCCATGCTCAGTGGGGAGTATGCTTGAAATTCTCTCTCCCTCTGCTCCCCACTCCACTCTCTAAAACAAATAAAGAAATCCTTAAAAAAAAAAAAAAAGAAAAGAAGTGAAGAAAGCCAGGACTTAATTAAGAATTCAGTGAAAGAACAGAGTAACTCAAAAAGAATTAAAAGGAAGGAAAATATGAGGTTGGGAGCATAAAGCAATAAGATAAAAAGCTAAAAACTAGGAAATTTCAACAAAATCCCCAAACTGACTTGTGTGCCTTTATGCATCCTGCCCCTAGGCAGGTAGAATGGTTTACCTAATTGGTAAATTCGAGAGGAACACTGACTTTAATCCTATCAGCTCTGCCCTTCTTCTTTCAGAACGAACCTGTGTGGAGTGAGGGTTGGCTTTCCTCTGCTCCTCCATGCTCTCCAGGCCATAGATCCCAGCCAGGCAGCCCTTTGGGGGAATTCTGCTTGCTGAGTCAGCAAATCAGTGGAGGTCTGGCTCTCATATTAAGCTATAATCTCCAGTCAAGGCTTTATAAGTGACAAAGGTCATTACTTATTTGATTTCTCAATTTGTTCATACCCTGGGCAGGAAAGAGGGAAAATACAAAATCTTTGGAGGAATCAACAAGGAAACATCGGTAAGATATAGTAGATACTAAAAAGTGATGAGGGGACTATGGCGATCCAAGTGCCAACAAATGTAAAAACTTGGATGAAGTTGACTATTTCATAGAAAAATATAAGTTTACCAAAAATGACTCAAGAAGAAACAGGTAAATAGTTGTATAATGATTACAATCATTAAAAAAATTCAGTCTTTTGAGCAGCCCGAGTGGCTTAGCAGTTTAGCGCCGCCTTCAGGCCAGGGCCTGATCCTGGAGACCTGGGATTGAGTCCCATGTCGGGCTCCCTGCATGGAGCCTGTTTTTTTTTTTTTTTTTTTTTTTTAAATTCAGTCTTTTTTAAAAAAATTATTCATGAGAGACCTGGAGAGAGAGGCAGAGACACAGGCAGTGGGAGAAGCAGGCTCCCTGTGGGGAGCCCGATTCAGGGACTTGATCCCAGGACCCTGGGATCATGGTCTGAGCCAAAGGCAGGTGCTCAACCACTGAGCCACCCTGATGCCCCTAAAAAATTCAGTCTTTTGTAAAAACCTACACATATGCATGTGCACGTATACACACACACACACATACATTTCAACCTCTTAATTTACAGGCAAATTCTAACAAACACTCATCCTTAAACGAATGTTTCATGTAATTAAAAGTGCTCTCTAACTCATTTTATGAGACTGGTATAACTTTGATGGAAAATCAGATAAACTTGATATTAAAAACAGAAAAAGTCAATATGAAAAAAAAAATCACAGACCAAAACTCACAAATAAACATAGGGCCAAAAATCATATAAAATATAAGTGAGTCAGAATCCAGCTATATCTTTATGAGTTTTATATATGTGTATTTGTGTGCATGTACACACGTGTGTGTGTGTATGTGTGTAAACCAAGTGGGGCTTTTTAAGTAACATAAAGATGGTTTAACAACAGAACTGCTTATAATAGAGTTTAACATATTGACTGAAGAAGAAATATACAGGGACAACTGGGGGGCTCAGCTGTTGAGCGTCTGCCTTTGGCTCAGGCCGTGACCCGGGGTCCTGGGATCGAATCCCACATCAGGCTCCCTGAGGGAGCCTGCTTCTCCCTCTGTTTATGTCTCTGCCTCTCTCTCTGTGTCTCTCATGAATCAATAAATAAAATCTTAAAACAATAAGAAATATATAATCATTTAAATTGAAGCAGGAAAAACACTTAAAGATTTCAATATAGTTTCATGATAAATTCTTAGTAAAATGGAAAGGTGGGAAATATTTGATAAAAGTGATCAACCAACATTTTTGAGCAAACATTACCGTCTGCAGTATTCTCTTCAAAGAGGACTAAGACAAGAATGCCTGTCATCACAGCATCTGTTTATCAATGTACTGCAAGGTCTAGTCAGGGAAGTTAGACAAGAAAAAGAAAAGATATAAACACTGGAAGAAGAAAACACTGGTGTGTGTGTTTAGACAATGTATATATCCAAGAGAAACTGTCAAATAATTTGAATAATGAATAATAATGGAGAAGAAGGTTCTTGTAGGTTGGGATCCAGGGAAGCAGACTCTGACCTGGTGGTTAGCATACAGTTTATTGGGTTGTGTTCTTGACATCAACACCTGTGGAGGGAAGGGTAAGCAGCAGGATGGTATAGACGGAGAAGTTGAGTTGTGATATGGTCCTGAAGAAGGCCCCAGACAACCCCACGGGATGCTCTGAAGCTGACGAGTCCCTCTAGAATTATCCCAGGTTAGAGTGAGGAGGCCAGGCCTTTATACTTCCAGGTTGACCAGTATCCAGGTGTGCATGCCCTGGGGAGTGGTGTGGCTCTGGGTTTGGCAGCTCTTTTGGCCAAGACGCTTCTTTAAGAGGGTCTGTGGATGAGGTCTAACTGCTGGCATTACTTCTTAAACCAAAGGGGATAAGCTCGTTAATCCTCACGGGGGACCCTGGAGGCAGAGAAATCTACCTTCTTTAGATACGTTTTGGGAGCCTTTTCCTTAGGGGGGGAACGTGTAGGAGGAAGATGAGTAGGATAGAGTCTGGCTCCCACTGGAGCACAAAGGGCTGCTTTCCTCTGCATTCTAGACCTCCTCTCCTCTCATGGAGCACCTCTGCTAGTCTCAGTGGTGCACCTGCTGGGTGCCCACATCCTCATTTCTGACAGGTGCTGTCCTCTGGTCGTGGTGTCCTTTTTTAGGCCAGGGTTGCTGCAGTTGTCCAGTGACCATCAAAATCGGGCAGGATGTTACCATGAGGCACCAGGCATATCACTTAAATGCCAAATGTGTTCTTTCCAGCCCGCTTACGTGACAACAACCTTACCTTCTCCCGATAATTAGCATGAGCACCCCCGCCATTTTGGAACGTGCTACTCACTGTGACGATTCCACTTCCTGGGCTCCTGTTAGGTGCTGCCATCTGGCCTCTATAATTTCAGGGTCCAGTGGCCATCAATGAGCCTGGTTCTGAAATGGCTTCTGCTACTGCCTTCCTGGCCTGCAGAGGGGAGCCACCACTCACTTTCAGGAGGCCAGGGGCCCTCTCAACAGTGCATTTTTTTATTGTTTTGGGCCCTCCTAATGGAGAATTTTCATCCTGTGGATTTTTCAGTCTTATGTGGTAAGTCCCCTTTTCTATCCTCCTTATCTAGGTGTTTTTTGTACTATTTCTTCTACTTTCTGCCTTGAGAATTCAGGCATTTCTTCATTCACTTAGTTTGGGCTACAGTCAGACAAACTTTTTCCATAAAGGGCCAGAGAGTAAATATTTTAGGCTTTGTGAGCCACAAACAGCCTTGCTCGCCTATCTTTATTTTTTTACAGCCCTTTAAAAATGGAAAAAACATTCTTAACTTTCAGGCTGTACAAAAATAAGGCACTGGGGTGGTAATTTGTGAAGCCCTGGGCCATTGCTTTTTCATGCATTGGGGAGCCTCCTAGCAGGGTGTTTGCATCATCTCCCAACCTCTGTAACGAGGACCTGTGCTAAATCCCTGTCCTGCCACAGTGCCCCTAAATTAAGAAACTCCCTTCTTCTACTTTGTAATCTGCCCCCAGTGAACTAGCATCTCAGAATCCAGTCCAGCGCTAGTCTCTTGGCCCTTCCTGGGACAGGTTTTCTGGGTCCTGCAGCTCCCTTTTGGCAAATTCTCTTTCTTTCTTTATCAGGTTCAGCCCATGTGGGTGGAGTTAACCTTTATTATTGTCCTAGTTACCTGGGAAGGGTGGTGGAGGCTGATCCTAAGAAGGCGGCATGTTGTCCTGTAAGAAAGAGGCTACTTCTCTGAGAAGAGACTTCTTTCTAAGAGGCTTCTTCTCTGCATCTCTGTAGATGGAAGTAAGGGGGAAAGAATAGATGTTAGGAGTGAGGGGTTGGTCACTTGTGGGAGCTCTGATGGTTCTGGGGGAATGTAAAGATTAAAGGGTTCCCGGTGCATCACCCCAGGTATCCTCATCATTCTCTCCCTGCCAGAGCTCTGAACTTACGCAGCTGACCAACCAGTATGAACTGAGAGCTTAATCCTTGGAATTCTGCTCCTCTTAAGATTAAGTCTTTCTTTAGTTTTTCCTTAGGCTACAAGGTACTAGAGTCTCTTCACAAGATCCTTGGGCTTTTGTATTTAGTTTTCAATTGATTATCTCTATTTGTCTTCCTATTTTTCAAGTGATTAATGAATCTTAGCTATGGTCACCCAGTTCCACTGTCCCTGTAGTTATTATTTGCCCTATGTTTTTCTTTTTTTCTTTTAAAGATGTGTTTATTTTAGAGACAGAGATCATGGGCAGAAGCAGGAGGGGCAGAGAGAACCTCCACCCTGAGTGTGGAGCCTGATGGAGGAGGGCTTGATTTTGCAACTCTGAGATCAGGACCTGAGCCAAAAACCGAGAGTCGGATGGTTAACTGACCTCACCACCTAGGAGCCCCTCACCCCCATGTTTTTCAAATGCCCAATCAGTAACATTCTCTGTGTATCCTCTTTTGCCAGAATATGCTCTCAGTTTACCACTGATCAAAGTTTTAACAATTTCACCTCTTTCTTGTGCCATTGAGGGGTCCACATCACCAGTCAGGCAGGACATGACCCGACTGCAAAATCTCATCTTTGCATCTGCTTCCATGGACTGTTTCAGACTCTGTCCTATAGGAAGTGGACTCTGAGGTAGAGATTAATGAGCAGAAAGCATGCTTTTGAGGTTGATACCCATATATAGGACAGGAAAGAAGCAGGACTGAATAGAGGAGGAGATGGGATGGGATGGGATGTGGTATCAATGAAGACCTTCCTAGGGAAGCTCTAGAACTGGGATGGCCCTTCAGAGTTGTCCCAAGCTGGTGTGAGGAGGATGGGTCTTTATTCTCTGTTAATCAGTCTTTGCATGTGGAGTTCCCTAGGAAAGGGATGTGAGATAAAGTAAGACATGCCTAAAGAGGGCCAATAGCTGGGGATTGTTTGTCAGTAGCCCATCCTGCTGCTGGGCAAATAAGCCTTTCTGTCTTAAAGGGACATCTGGATGGCACATCACAGCATCTACCTCTACACTCTTTATATACTGGCCATCAAGGTAGGAAATAGCAAAGTTAGAAAACATAATTTAAGTAACAATACCTTTTTAAAAAGTAACAAAAACCCTTAAGATGTCTGGGAATGAAGTTAAAATTCAAGCCACTTTAAGGAAAAAAATTATAAAATTGTGTTTAATTTTATTAGGAACACCTGGGTGGCTCAGTTGGTTAAGTGGCCAACTCTTGATTTCAGCTCAGATCATGATCTCATGGTCCTGGGGTCCGTGTGGGGCTCTGCACTCAGTGGGGAGTCTGCTTGAGGATTCTCTCTCTCTCTCCCTCCCTCTGCTCTCTCTCTTTTTTCAAAAAAAATTATTTATTTATGAGAGAGGCAGAGACCCAGGCAGAGGGAGGAGAAGCAGGGTCCATGCAAGGAGCCTGATGTGGGACTCAACCCTGGGACTCCAGGAACATGCCCTGACCCAAAGACAGATGCTCAACCACTGAGCCACACAGGTGTCCCTCTCTTTTTCTCTTTAAAACAAATAAATAAAATCTAGAAAACCCAGACATAACAGATATGCCTGTGGATGGCAAGATTCAATATTTTAAAGATGTTAGTGCTCTGTAAGTTAATATGAAATTCAAAATCCCAACAGCTTTTTAAAATATTTGACACTTCTCCTAAAATTTAAATGGAAAAACAAATGGCCAAGAGTAGTCAAAACAATTTTAAAATGAGAACAAGGAAGACTTGCTCTACTGGATATCAAGACTTATTAAATGCTAAAATAATTAGATGACAGTGCCATAGGAATATATAGATAGATCCATTCAATCTCATGGAGATTTGACCCTTGTTTAAATAATTACTTAATATATGACAGTACTAGCACTGTAAATTAATGAGAAAACAACAGATTTTAAAAAATAGATGGTACTGAAATGATTATTTCTATGGAAAAAGAAAACTATATCTGCTTAATTCTCAAGTAGATTGGGTATGTATAAATTATAAAACTTTAAAACTTTTACAACAAAATACACAGAAATACATTTGTGACTTTGAGGTAGGGAAAGATTTCTTAAACAAGGTATGAAAACTATATATTATAAAGGAAAATACTGATAACTTCGACTTTTTGAAAGGTTTTGTACAACGGAGGCAATGTAACTAAATGTCAGGTCATAATATGACACAAGATATTTGCAATGCATGTCACTGACAGAGGAATAATGTCTGGAATATTTAAAGAGCTCCTAGAAAACAATAAGAAAAATCCAAGTCAGCACAAAAGTAGGCAAAGGATAAGAACAAGCAATTACATGAAGCTAAACATGAATGGCTGATATATGTTTGAAAAGTTTCTTGCTCTTCCAGAGATCCTGGAAAAGTTAATTAAAACCTTAAAACCATGATGAGATAGTTTTTCATGCGCCTCAGGTTTATAAAAACTGGTAAGTCTGCAAATTCCAGTGTTGGTGAGGATTTGGGACAAGGAAATATTCATACTCTGCTAGCGGGTTTGTAAAGAGGGAGTGTACATTGGAGTAGCAGCTTTGGAAAGCAATTTGGTAACATCAAATAAAATTTAAAATGAACTTAATTTTCACCCAAGGAATTCTCTACCACCCTAGAGAAATTTTCTCACATGTGGATATGAATGTTCAATTTAGTATCATTTGTAATGGATGGAAATTGGAAACAGCCTTAATTTCCACTCACTAGAGAATGGATAAGTTGAATATATTCAGACATGGACATATTATACTGAAGTTAAGGTGCTCTAGACCCATGTGTTTTGGTGTGGATGGACCTAAAATCTTAAACTAAAAGTTAAAGAAAAAAAAAAACAGCTGCAGAATATTTATAGTATACTGCAATATATTATTTATAAATATATACATTTTGCATTTGTGTATTTCATATGTGTCATATGATTACGTATTGCATATATCTTTAAATATACAAATTATATCACATATAAAATGTTATGAAAACATGAGTGCAAGCAAGAAACACCAAGTTAAGGATAATATTCTTTTTGCAAAGGGGAATGTGAGGAGAATGATGGGATTGAGGAGGGAGCTCTCATCCTATCTGTATTAATTTAATTCCCTTTAGAGACCCTAAAGCTCTAAAGATAGAAGACAAAATTTTAAGCTTTGACAAAGCCAAGCAGTGGGTACATGAATTTTTATTGTGTTTAAAAATTTTCTAAACTTTTTGGTACACTTGAGTTACATCATGATTTAAATTAGAAAATTAAGGAGTTTAAATAAATGGATTGTCTAAGGAAAAATCTATTAATGTCATTTGATGAAAATGAATATAGAAAATCCTTGGTTCTGACCAGTGAAACCCCACTTTCACAGACCATGGTATCTAGCTGGATGGGCTCCATCTCAGACCCTGCAGGGGCTCTGACAGAGAACAACAGCTAGATGGACATGGGTAAATCAAACGTGTTAAGAGTAATCAGATGGGATATCTTTGATCTTTCTTTGCTGGGACATTGAGGGTGGGGTAGGGGAAAGAATGCTGGTTCAGGAAGAAGCTCTTTGCTCAGGAACTTCTAAAACAGATCCAGGTACTTGCGCTGTCCCTAGTCTGAACCCTCTTAAGTTTCTGCCTTTGGGATCGGGCTTCCTGCTGTTCCCAAGATGTCCCCTGCTTCCTAGCGACTCTGTGGGTTCATTAACTCACTGCGCTAGGCATCCTCTTCAAGAGCAGTGAAGCCCATGGTATTTTAGGCCTTCCTGGTGGGCAAATCCCATAGAAGCAGCAAAGCTGATCATATCCCCTAGTGGGTTCAGGGGAAACAGATAGATTGGGCTTCCTGGGAACATTGGTGATCAGAGCCATATGGAGGGAAAACCTGGAAAGTTAGAGTTGGAAGAGACCTTAGAGACCATCCAGCTAAACTCTTGTGTGTATGTGTTCAGACTTTTTGTTGTAACAGTGTAGATGAAACAGGTGGTCATGACACTACTCTGGTTAAAGCAAGTGGGAGGAACCCAATGGCTAGTCGCTGCTTCTCTCTCCCTGGCAGCCCTTGATGAGGCTTTTGGGAAGCACTTGGTGTAAAACACTGTTCATGCCCAAAGCCCTTCACTGAACAGATGAGGATGTTGACCTCCAGTGGGATGCTGTGACTGCTCAAGCGTATACTCTGTTGGTGAAGGTAGGGCCCCTCCACCCCTGACAGTGCACTTTCTACTGCATCCTTCAAGCACTTTCTTGATTTTCTTAGAATGGAGTTGGTAAAAGCAGGCTATAGTGATTTTTCCCCCTCTTTCATGACTCCATTATTTTCTTTCTTTATTTCTTTTCTAGATTTTAAATTAAAAAAATATATAATTTTAGGGCACCTGGGTGACTCTGAGGTTTGGCTCAGGTCATGATCCCCGGGTCCTGGGATTGAGTCTCTCATCCGGCTTTCTGCAGGAGCCTGCTTCTCCCTCTGTCTGTGTCTCTGCCTCTCTCTCTATGTCTCTCATAAATAAAGAAAATCTTTAATAAATAAATAAAGATAATTTTGAGTGTTCCATATCAAGTCATGATACTGTCCTCCTGCTGTGTTACAACTTACTTCATTATTTCAGGAATAATGTGAAGGAATCAGAGTTAATTCTTAAGTGCTATGGTGATGGAGGAGGGGAGAGGGATCCAGAATAATTCCACATGAGGGAGCTAGGAAATACACCTTAAGAGAGAGAATATCCCACTCTGCCTGTTGTCCCCAAACAGCTCTTTCCTAAACTCCACTTATTTAGGTAATAATTTGGTTTATCAAACTGTATTTCTAAAATGCCAGCATATTCCCTCCAGGCCAAACGCACTGATCACTTGCACTATGAAGTGAATATTAATAATATTTCTTGAGCACTTTCTACATGCTAGGCACTATGCCAAGTGTTTCACAAGCATTATATTATATAATCCACATGGTAATTGTGGGAGGTAAATAAAACTGTTATCTTCACTTACATAAGGATAAATGGAGGTTTGCAGAGGTGAAATATTTCACCCAAAAGCACGCAGCTAATATATGGCAGAGTCAAGATCTGAGTCCATGCTTTCAGTGGCCATGCTATCCTGCAGTGGACAGTCAGGTTTCATACCCAGTTAGAAAGTGGGTGTTCCACTGGATGTATGGAAGAAGGGTTAATTAATTATAGAGTAGGTGGGTATGGTTGGTGCGGCTTTCCCCTCCATTCTACAACCTGGCTTAAGGAACTACTGTATGGATTTGGATTAGAGAATCCCAAGATGAAATAATCATAAAAGAAAAATACCTAAAAGTAACCAAACTACAAGAACCAAAAAACTACACTTAAAGATTTGCTTTAAAAGATTTATATAAATGAGGACATAATTTCTGGGGGAGCCATATGCTATCAGCCCTGATTTCCTATTGCCTTTGTAGATTTTTATATTCTTAAAATCATCTTTGAGTGAGAAGAGACTGTTAAGGACATTTAAGTAATATAAAGTTAATCAATGATATCCATTTCGAAGAGAGGTAAACTGGGTATTTGAGATAATTGTATACTTAAGAAATCTCTTTGCAAATGATGTCAGTCTTTACCTCGTTCAAATTCATTTGCAAGAAATAGAATACTAAATTCAAACTGGCTTCAACAACGGGGATATCAGGTCTTACAGGACTTAGTTCTGAAGTAGAGTGGGCTTTATGTATGATTGGGTGAGTCACAAATACCATCAAAGGGCCGGATTCTCTCTGTCTCTTCATTCTGCTGTTTTAAGCTTTGGCTTCATTCTCGGGTTGGTTTTTCTTGTGCCACAAAATAGCTGCACTTGGGGATACAAGCCTCCTGATTCACATACCATGAGGAAGAGAAACCTGGCTTCCTGTTGCTCTCTCTTCAGAACCAAGTAAAGCATTCCCAGGAGCCTCTTTTCCTCTTCACTGGCCAGAATCAAAGGTCATGTGATCATTTCTTAGACAACCTCAGCAAAATGGGTTGAGATTACATGTGATCCACCAGGTCCAGCTCTTTAAACGAGTTCATTCCCTCAGACACCATTGCTTTTTCTCAATAAGACGAAAGTGCAATGTATGTTACAGAGGCAACCACAATCCCCAGAGTAGAATTTGCCTGTACCAGATGGGTACCATGATTCATTTACATATTCAAGAGACATGTATTAAATATCTGCCATCTGCTCAGAACCAAGAGATTCTAAAGAAAAGTTATACATGAATCCATTTTTCTATTAGGTGACAAAAATGACACACTGTGGCTCATGCCCCTTCTGCTTTTCTCCTCTCTACCCTTTGGTGTAAGCACTCAATAAAAAACCTCAACACAGCCAAAGATTGAACTAAAGATGAAAACTGAGCCCCAAACAAGGCAACTGACCAAATTTAGTCAACCGTTTAGTTACTAATTATTTTATTAAATACAATCCTTTAAAAGATTTAATCTTCCTTTTTACATGAGCCAATTTCCCTTTAGCAGGTGATAGATTACACTGATTTGCCCTTTAATTCTTGAGAGCACTGAGCATGCATCTCCATCACCCACAACTCATCAGTTTGATAGCAACTTTATTCTTGGACTTACTATATTACATATTCAAATCTTTTAGTTTTGAAGGGGTAGATGAAGGGCTCAAAAATTCTTTTTTTTGGGGGGGGTGCTCAAAAATTCTTATATGCAAAGCTCAGAGTGCCCTAGATTGGAAAAATAATTGCATTTGTATGTGAGAAATACCTTCAGGAGCACTTCCCTTGAAAGTGAGTGAGATATGCATGCTTGGAACAAGTTACGTGTTGTCTTATCTTGTGGTTTAGCAAATTTTGAAGTGGGTCAAATACACAATTTTTAACCCCCCCTCACTTATTTTCTAACAGCCCAGCTAACTGCACCTGCCTCTTTATTAACCACAGAGAAGCAAAAACTTAGCAACATGAAATTAAATCTTTCTCTGCTTTGGCACCACTATACCCATGGAGAGTGCTAAAGACTTGTGGAAGATTTAATGCTTAGGGAGAGCAAAAGATTATTTGCTTCTGCCCCAGCAACAGAGCTATTCTCAGAGCTCTGATTGCTTAAGAGAGGCAGGGCACAGGCATGGCCTCTTTTTTGTCTCTTACTTAGACTTTTAAATTCTTACTTGTTTATTTATTTGTTGAAGAGATTATAGCATAGTCTAGAGCAGTGGTTTTTCTGAGTTTGTTCTTCTGGGTGACTCCCACACTGATCACTAATAATATTTGTATTTATAAAGACAGAATAATCTATAATTTTGCTTTTGACATTATTTTATCATTTAATTATTAGTTCATAAAACCCAAGAAACATCTTATTCTAATTTTAGAAAGTGTTTTGTTGGTGGAAGTAAACAGAGAGGGAGCTGAGGAATAGAGGGACATGGGAGTAGGTGGCCTGAGGATTATTTTGCTGTGCCAAAGTGGCAACATGGGACTTCGACTTGCTACAGTCCCACGGTCTTATGTTTTTTGGAGCTCAGCCTTTCACCTTCAAATGGCTCTACATCTTATGACTTTTTCCACAGGGATTAGGCACCAACTTTCCAAACGGTTCTGCACTGCCCTGTGTGTTTTTTTAGCATGTAAACCTTTATCCCAGTCTAAGTATGATCTCACCTGTGTCAGAATCTTTCACCTGCAGAGCTGGAGACCTGCTACTCCAGAACCTTAAAAATACTCTGAATACTCTGAAGAATGAAATTAATAGCCAGTTGGGACAGCAAAATATGAAGCCTTCTGGTTGTATCTACTTCCAACTTGTCTACATGACAGATTTTTTTTTTTAACATCAAGGACTTGATGAGTTGTTTTGGTGAGTTGTAGACATTTCCTTCCCATTGTTCTTCAATCTGGGAAAAGGTATATCCTACACCCTTTGTTTAGATTAGATATATAGGAGCGATCCTTCATGTTTTCCTTTCCTTCCATGATTCCTTGCATTTAACTCATTCTGAAATCCTGTGGGTTTCCCTAAAGAACAGACATAGAGTGTTGACTTCATCTTTGAAGTTAACATCCCTAGCCCAGGCTACCACCACCTCAAATTCTCAAGACTTTTCAGTCTTGTCTCCTTGGCTCAGCCTTGGCTCAATCCTTGCTTGTCTATGGTGTATTCTTCACCTTGAGGCCAGAATTTTCTTTTAAAAATGCAAACCAGAGTATGCCAATCCCCTTCATAAAGCTGTCCCTGGTGTCCCAGGACACTGAGTAGGATCCAGGTACTAACTACCACCTCCCCAGCCCTTGTTGATCTAAAGCCTGCCAGCTTGTCTGAGTTCTCTATTGCCTTCCATCGCTGTGCTTGCAATTCTCAACTTCACTTCTTTCCTATGCTTGGAGAATTTCTCCTTCACTACTTATGTGATCTCAGCTTAAATGTCACCTCCTTCAGAGGCATTCCCTGATTACCCTCCCAACCTCGTGTGATCGTTCCTATGGAATGGGTAGCTTAACATCCATTCAAACTCCCTTTCCCTGTGCTAAGAATACAAAGCTAAAATTCACATTTCCCAGGCCTTCTTGGAGCTTGGATCCTAGAGATGGCTTTAGTTTCTGTGAACAAAATGCATGGCATCTATCTTGTGGTTCAGGGGGGTCTCCATTTTGGTGGCACTGAGCATCATTTTGCTGGCATGGATTGTGGCTGGAGTGCTGTGTTTCTGGGGAAAGCAGTTCTAGCTAAGGCTGCAACATGAAGCAGCGAGAGGCACTTCCTGACTCAGTGGGTCTTGCCACAGCAACAACAGCCACTTTAATTGCATTGGGGCTGGAGTTATTCTACAGTCAGCAGGGGCAAAACACCTTCCTGATGTAACAGCTTCTTCTACTGGATTGTTCTTGAGAGGACAGTCTAGAGCCTGTTCCTCCAGCCCTTTTGACAATTTTATGAATCACTGAGTTCCCTATAGAGAATCCTTTTCTGCTTCAACTAGCTGGAATGGATTCTGTTGTTTGCAATAAAGTCTAGGCCAATACAAGTGCCGACAATAAGTTACTCTGTAGTTCATCTTCTCTCTTATTCATTCCAATTATAATTTAAGTTATCCTGTTCATGTGTTGTCTCTCTCCATTCCAATATAAGCTTTATGAGGATAGGGCTTTGTCTGTTTGGTTCGCTGCTCTGTCCCCAGCACCTAGGACAGTTCTTGATGCAGGGGAGGTGTTCTGTAAGTGTTTGTTGCATGAATGAAGGAGCCCTAACATTGGTAGAGGTTACTCCACACCATGCCCAGGCTACCTTAGCAGCAGGGGGTTTGCTTTGCAAATACAGTCTTTCATTTGACTCACCATTTATTTCCGGTCCAGCTCCAATTCAGTTCTTTTGACTCAGCAATGGCAACAGGCACTCCTGATGATGATGATGACAGAGTGAGTCCTTGAATTCTCCAAAAGCTCTGCATCAGGAAGCTCCTGCTAAATGGTGCCTCGCACTGCTATTGATGGAGCGTGTCTCAGCCAGAGTTTGCCATCAATGGTGTCAGGCAGTGGGGCAGAGAACGGACAAGGAGGACTGGCCATTGCAGGCCCTTTTTGCTTGGAAGACTATTTCACAAACAGTGGCAAGTCTGGGCACTCTCCTTCTGAAAGACTGCCCAAGATCATCCTACCCATTCTGGCTGCTGCTCATCTCTTTCCCATAACCCAACATGCTTTTCCTCTTTTGAAAAATGTTCACAAGTCTGCAGCATGCCCATGCTAATTTAATACTCTGTTTTCTCTTTCTAAGAGCCCTTCCTTTCCTTTGTCTGTTTCCAAATGGAGCCAATGTCCAGAAATGCTTGTAGTCTTTTTGCTTTGTTTTTAACAAACTGAGAAGTTAGGTTCTCAGCATAAAATGTTGAATAATAGAGTATTTGCCTAAAATAATCTATGCCTCATTCAGTTTTTTTTTTTCCTCCTAGTGCTAGGTACAGGGTCTGGTACATAATGGGCACTCAATAAATGTTTGAAGAATGACTGAACACAGCATGTTAAATTTATCAAACAAACAAACAACACAAAGAATGATTGAATGAGTGAATCATCTCAGTTTTGTGCCTTTTTAAAACTGGCAAAAGGTTAACATATGCAGAGAAGACTTAGTAGATGAGAGAAGAAGCCCACATATGACTTTGATTCTATTCAAATGTGTTCCTGCAGTTAGGCAAGATTGCATTAACATTTTCTCCACATCATGCCTGCTGAATATCATTGCGAGGTTTAGTTGACAAGTGCCATTCACAAGCCACATCCCAGAACCCGAGAGGGTATCCTGCCACGTGGGGCTTCCTCTTCTCAGTTCTGACACAAGTAAAATGGCAAATGTCAAACGTTCTTTTTTGGGAATCCCATACAGAATGGTAGGCTTCTTCAAGGTCAGGGCAAGCACCCACTTCGCTTTGCATTCAGGAGCAAGAATGCCGGCAACAGGTAACCTTCAGAGAGGGAGGCTGTCCTTGGCAGAGGGGCGAAGGCTGGGAATTGAATCCTCTGAAAGAAGTCACATCTGCTGGCTGGCAGGGGAAGGAGCTCATGTCAGGGCAGGAGCCTAACTGGCAGTGGAGGGCTCATGGTTACTGATTAAGCTGGGCAAGGCGTTCTAGAAGCAAAGGGCTCGCCCTGAGTTGAGATTAGGCAGGCCCTTGCAGGTTCCTGGCCCGGGAGAGAGGGCAGACAGGGCTGAGGTCAGGAGGAGGACAGGGAGTGGGTAGGCCCTGGGCGCCCGGGGTGGGGGGGCGATGGGGGACAAGGCTCGCAGGGGTGGCCTAGTCCTGGGTTCCGGCTCTGGAGCCTCCAGAGGCAGCTCGTATCTCTCTCTCGAGCAGAGCTGCCTGTCCTTGGGATGGAGACGCTCCGAGAGCTCTGGGACTCGCGCCTCTGCAGCCCCCGGAGCCTGGGGTCGCGGCCTCCATGGCCTCCGCGGCCTCCGCAGCCTGTGGCCTCCTCTCCCAGGACACCTGGGCCGCGGCTGCAGTTGCCACTGTTTTGCTCGGTTGCTGCATAATAAGCCTTGAATCCTATGGGTTGCAGACATGCTATAAACTATTAAATCGCATCCTCATGAGCTGATGAGAGAGGTGTGTTCATCCTCATTGCGTACATCGAGTGCCCGGGGCTCCGAGGGGCTGCGTCACTTGTCCCATGTCACAGAGCTGCAAGGGGGCAGAGGTGACTCCCCCGAATGAAGGCAATTCTGTCCCTGTCTAGGGGAGTGAATCCCTAAATAATGGTTCTTGGCCAACTGCAGCAGATTTTAATAGCTATTTGGCCCTAGGCATGCTATTTTCTTTCTTTCTTTCTTTTTTTTTGTTAAAGATCTTATTTATTTATTCATGAGAGACACACAGAGAGAGGTAGGGACACAGGCAGAGGGAGAAGCAGGCTCCCTGTGGGGAGCCCAATGCGGGACTTGATCCCAGGACCCTGGGGTCATGACCTGAGCCCAAGGCAGACGCCCCACCGCTGAGCCACGCAGGTGCCCCTATGCATGCTACTTTCTATAGCTGGGAACTAACTGTACATGATTGCTCTTGTGTCCCTCAAACAGTTTGTTAACTACAGAGCAAACTCAGTTTTTTCCAGACTCAAGTAAATGAAGCAAAACATGGACTGAGCATAGGATGGGCAGCGAGTACAGGAGTGGGAAGCAGGCTTGTGAAATTTGAATGGAGGAGAGCCAAAAGCTGCTGTCTCCCCCTCTTCCCCTTTCCCATGCCAGCCTACCCTGTGGCCTGATGTTCCCCCAAACAGAAACACTCATTTAGATGAATGTTCTCACAGTCTCTACAAAAATGTTGGTTTGTTCCCTGTGAGGACTAATGCATTGACAATTCTTTTTTATTTTTATTGATTTGATAATAGTACTAATACTTCGCCTGTATATATTGGTTTCTCTCATTGGATTACCTCCACATACTACAAGGCAACCGTTTCTCTCGGCATGGATTAATTTATCAGGATAGACAACCCTGAGCAAAGCCCTCAGGGAATGGAGCACAGGACAGTTAAGTTGTGATCCTAAGAAAGATGATGAAGAGAAGTCAGAAAAGGTCAAGAGCTTTAGAGCCTGTCCTGTCCCTGGAGGGTGGGTCTTGATAGAAACTAAAGCAGCCAGCCACGGCGTGAAGGTTTGGTATTCCAGGAAATAAGGCTGAGACCGTGGAAGGTTGTGAAGCTCAAATGTGAGGAGTATTTGTATCTAGAGGATGTCCCCTAAACAGCTTGGAATATTTAACTTTATTATTTTTTTTAAGGTAAGATTTATCAATGTGCCCCTTGATAGTTCTATTTTGTCAGAGAAGTAACTCTGCTTTGACTGTTTGACCTTGGCAGTCCTAGAAGAAGTTCAGAGGAGTTGTGGGAAGAGAGAATGAGAAATGGGAAGAGGAGCTGGGACACTGATGAGCCACTCCTCACACGGGGAACAGGAGAACAGGCCGTCTCACGTCACCAGCTCTTCCTCACATGCTCTTTCCCTAGAAGATCAGAGGTCCCAGATGGGCTCCGAGAGGCGGTTACAGAGGCCGGGCTGCAGTGTGGACTGTGCCGGACACCTGCTTCCCCAGGATGTGGGCCCAGGTGTGGTCACCCAATGGGAAATCTGGCTCGCTGTGCTCCTCCCAACCTGGAAGCCTTCTGTCCCTTTCCTCTGTGTCTTCCCTCATCTTGTTCTGCTGCTGACATTCAACCCAGTCTTCACAACCCTTTGGGAGCTTGTTGTTCCCTTAGGAGTGGCGCCAACGAGGGCTGGGTATCAAAGATATTACCCTCCAGCAAGTCACAGGACCCTTGCACTGGTGTTTCCTCTCTGTGTGCTGGTAAAGGCAGTGCTGGCCCCTGGCAGATTTGTCAATTTGGCCAAGTCTGATTTTCATTTTCTCTGCTCCTTCTGCTCCGTTTCAAGCCGGCCACATGTCTGGGGATGAGTGCCCTCATCCCCTTCCTCCCACTCCATCCTGACCCTCTTTATTATTTCACATTTTCTGGTCTTAGACAACCCCCTCTCCTTTCTTTCTTAGCCTATTTCTCCAAAGTTACCTGACCTGGGGTGTGAGGCGGGGCGGGGGGCGGGGGGCGCGGAGTCTCACTGTTCTCTTTGTAGATGATACTGGGTTGTCCAGATACATGCAAATTTACCAGCACATTAGCCAACGTGTATGTCACTATTTCCTGATCGGGGCGCCTTAAAACACTGCAGGATTGGTCTTTATCTGTTTAAGAAAGTCTCCAGGAATAACGCTAGGGGGAAACTCAAGAATTAACACCAGCCAAAAAGGGGAGAGGTCTTAGTCACTGGTCCCCTCCTCACGAGGGTCAGCTGCTCCTTCTGTGTCCCCACCCCATGTGGGATGGGCCTTGGGGTGGAGGTCTAGAAGTCTAGCCTTCATTTAGGACTCCAAAACAGTCTTGGCAACTAGCTGTAAACCTCCCTGGAGTCTCAAGGGTCTCCCTCTACAAGGTCAGGGATGATAGTGAGCGTGCGGTCTCCTCTCTCTACATTGTGACCTGCGAGAGGAGTGCTAAGTTCTTGCCAAGTGCTCTGCAAACACGGAGCATGTGGGGAAGGCTTAATGAAAGATTTGGATGAAATTCCTCCAGAAGTGGGTTGGAAGGTTGAGATGGGATCCTTGGCAGAGTCCTCTGCTGAAGAGTGAACTTCTTTCAATGCATTACGAAGAAAAAAAAAAAACAAAAAACCACTAAATGAAGTATTCATGGCCATTAGATACTTTCCACCCTAAAAAAAAATACCCAAATCTGGCAAGTTTGGGAGGTGATTGCTGCCAGCCATTGTCCATTTTGGTGATGCTGTCTGCAGGCATCTTATTGTTCTGTGCAGGTTTTTAGGCTAGTGGCGGGGGGGGGTGGGCAAGGCATAGTTAAAACTGTGGGGAGCTTGCCTGTTTCCAGATGTTGGCCTGAATAAATCCTGACCACTTGCCTTGTTCCAGAAGCCACCTAGGATTGGATTTGGTAATATTTATAGGCAGGGCAGAGTGTCCCAGGAGAAATTCGGTGACACGAAATTGTTCATGAGAGCAGCTTGACTTTTCTGTTTTCTCAGAGCCTGAGGGTATGAGTGCTTCACATCTGGCCCCTACTTTGGTTTATATGGAAATGTACCTTTTTGGAGACCTGAGATCCCACCTCTGCAGCATCTTCACTTGGACCCCAGAGCCAGTTCTGTAAAATCAGGCCCCACTCGGAAAATTAGGCTCGAAAGCTTGACCAGGGCAGGTCTGGGATTGAGACCTAAACCATAAAGTGTGAAAAAACCTGAAGTGTTCTGTTTGGTAGAAGATGAGCGTAACGCACTTCTGTTTTAGGCTTCTATTGAGAGCTCATGTCTATAAGTCATGACAAGACAGAGCAAGACAACGGTGAGAAATTGCCTAACCAGTTGTCTGTCCTCTCGTTTCCTTGATTGTGTTACTCCGTGGGGCCCCACTGTGGGTCCTGTGTCTACATCATGCCCAGCAAGCAGCAGGGCCAGGGCCAGCTGGCTACAGCTTCTTCTGTCTAACTGCTTGTGGTCATGTTTCCTCAAGCAGCTGTTTTGGGGAAACTATTAATGCTGAGTTCCCTGCATGGAGAAGGAAATGGAGAGAAATCAGTCCCATCCATCATCTCTGGGGTGGACTTCCCATGCTAGGGAGGCAATTCCATATTGGGAAAGTCACCTTTCCTTTGTTCTCAACATTGAGGATTCTGACAATTACTTATTTTTATTTCTCTTACCATTTTTTTTTTTTTTGGCGGGGTGTGTGTGGGGGTGCTTCTTTGGATCTACCAGTTTCTTTAGGGAGGAAATCTCTTTAGGATGCTTACACAGCTTTATTATCTGGTCTTTTTAATCAGGAGGAGGTGACTTGCTTAAAGCAGTCTTGCTGTGAGAACAAGAGGAGCAGCTGTTGAAAGAAGAGAGATATTGAAAGTTTTTTGGTGGTAAAATGGGATTGAGAGAGAGGCCACTGATGGGTTAAGGTAAGAGTGGATATTCAACACCAGAATACCTGGAACTGCAAATTAGGATTGTGCTCAAGAGTCTTTTTTTAGAGATGGTAGCACTCAATAGTGGCTGATTCACTGATAACATATGCGCTCTACACCGAGCCAAGCCCCAAATTTCTGCTCCTGTTTTTTTTTTTGTTTTGTTTTGTTTTATTTTATTCATGTTCATGCTCAAAAAAAAAAAAGTTTAGAAGCATGGGAGATGAGACATCATTGCTTGTACATCTTTTGGAAGTCATGCTTTTTCTAGTGAAGCCAAGGCTGTTAACCCCCATCCCCCTACTTAATAGATACAATAATTCATGAAGGTCTCTTGTGAGCAGTGAAGAAGCTATGCAGGTTGGAGGAGTAGAAATTCTTGTCTCCTTCGTGGAGGGTGGATGGCACAGACACACAGAGGAAGGTCATCTCAAATTCTGTCCCATGGAGATCAGTATGTACCAGCTTGATGAGTGCCAGGCACCTCCGTCTGGGGCGGGTGGAAGGATAGTAGAGAGGCCTTTGCCAAAAGGCCACAGACTTCCCTGCTTCCTTGGCAACACGGGGTCCCTCGGCTTCCCCTCTGCCCGTAGAGCAAAACAAGTTTCGGCAGAAATAGGTGTTCAACTGGGAGGTTTGTCTTAATGTACAGGATCTTGGTTTTTCTTTATTTCTTTTTTTAATTGCAAAGGTAGTTTCACACTGGCGTTAGTGTTTTGAAAGACTAGACATATTATTGATCACCTTATACTTCTTTCTAGTGTTCTTTTAGTGCTTTTGTATGTTTTCCGGTCTTTATAACTGATATGTATGCTTTAAAAAGATTGCAAAAATGACTCACTTAAAAACCCTCAGGCTACTGCATCTATTTCCATTTTGAGGTATTTTCTCTTTCAGGGTTTGTTAATTTTGTGCAATTTTGGCATGCTTTAAACAGTAATTTGTTGAGATGAAGTTTGTATAACATAAAATCAAGTGCTTTAAAGTGAACAGTTCAGCAGCATTTGGTACATGCACAGTGTTGTACATCTAATTCCAAAACATTTCAATTTTAATTTAAATGAGATGATAATCTGTATTAATGGGTAAAACTTCTTGCCCATTAAACAGCTTTTCTACATTTCTCTCCGTGGTGTCTTCCCTACAGCTTCTGGCAACAACTTGCCCACAGGCTGTCTCTATGGGTCTATCTATTCTGAATATTTTATATAAATGGAATTATGCTATGCGACCTTCTTTCACTTAGCATGCTGTTTTTAGAGGTCTACCCGGTACAGTAGTGTGTATCTGTTCTTCTTCCTTTTTGTGGCTGAATAATATTCCTTTATATGGATATACCACGACTAGCTTCATCTGTTGGTGAGCATTTGGCGTATTTCCACATTTTGGCTCTTGTGAATATGTTTGTACATGTTCTTATTTGTCTGGTTTTAATCTTTTTGGGTATATATCTATGTAATACTGGTATTAACATAATTGCTGGGTTATGTGATGAGTTTATGTTTCACGTTTCGAGGAATTGCCAAAGCGCTCTGTATGGTGGCTGAAACATTGTGCCTTCCAGCTGACAGCGTATAAGGGGTTCAGCTTCTCCGTAGCCTCGCCAGTATTTTAAACTTCTCTTTGACACACTTTTAGCCATTGTGAGCATGTCACTTTTATGCAATTGATTATTAAGTCTTAAAATTTATGTCACCCTCTAGCATTTGTGTGTACCAGTGCATTTGACATTATCTGGGTTGCCAGGTCAGGAAAACTTTGTTTTGTTATCTCACCCTTTTTTTCTTGGATCATATAATCCAACCCTGTGGCTTTACTTCAGGTAATATTTGAGCACAGTGTTTATTGTTGGAGCAAATTCCCTTGCATCTTAGAGCAATCGCTGTATTAGACATGTTGGCCCCTGCCCTATTTTTTGGTTCCATGAGCTTTTTGAAGCCTGATATTCAAAGCAGAGCTCTGTCCTGAAAGCCAAGTAGTGGGGCTTGTATTTGGCTTCTGTGGACCTGTGCTGAGCAGAGGAATAATGTATGACACGGAAGACTGAACAAGATGGGAGATGCCTTGCATTGTGTACTTTCCTTCAGCCTCACCCGCATTCCCACACTTCAGCCTCACCCCTGGCACAAGGATGGGGAAGAATGAGACCGTCCAGCTAGGCCAACCGAGTTTGGGGAACAGAGGCAGGGGCGAGGATGGCCTCGCACCTGTAGGAATGGGTGGGACAAATGGCGAGAATGATTTCCTCAAGCTGGATTTGCCTGCTCTCACTCGGCTGGTGAATTAAACAATCAGAGAAAAATGACACAAAGTGAAGTGCAGAGTTTTTCCACCTTGGTTCTGGCATTTTGAGCCAGATGGTTCTGTGTTGTGGGAAGGCAGCCTTGTGCGTTGTAGGATGGTTAGCGAGCTCCCTGGCCTCTCCCCACTGGTTGCCAGCAGTGCTCTCTGCCGCCCTCCCTGCCCTGGCCAGACATTGCCAACCATCCCTGGGGGGCACAAAGACTCCTAGATGAGTACCACTGGGCAAAGTGAATATTATTTTTGTCACTTATCAATCTGCATTATCAGTACGTTATTACTTTAAAGCTGGTATTTCTTGAGGCCCAACCCTGGGCCAGGTGCTGTGCTCAGCATTTCACTCATATATTCCTCGGCAAATACGTGAGTGTTTATTCTGCTGGGAACTGGATCCATTATGTGGACTGAACACTGGCCAAGTCCTGCCCCCCTGGAGCTTCCATTCTGGTGCAGAGAGGGCGCGTTGCAATAATCACACGAACATATAATTGCAACTGTAATAAGCGATATGGAAGACGAGGCCTTGGGGGACTGTGACGCAAGCAGTTTTCCAGTGATCCTTGTGCACCAGGCTTTGTGCTGAGACCATCACGTGTGTGGACTCATGTGGCCCTTCCAAGAGTGTAGGGTAGAGTTACAGGTACTCACACCCGCCTCGCAGGGAGGAACTGACCCTCATGTGGGCAAAGTCATGCAGAGGGTAAGGGGTGGGGTTTGGGTTTTGAGCTTGATGTGTTGTCTCCAGAGCCTGAGCTGCTGCTTTGCTTTGCTTTGCTTTGCTTTTCTTTTCTTTGCTTTTCTTTTCTTTTCTTTTCTTTTCTTTTCTTTTCTTTTCTTTTCTTTTCTTTTCTTTTCTTTTTCTTTGCTTTTAGGTCTTGGAGGGGAGGAGGGGGGGGGAGGGGGGGAGGGGGGGGTGGGGGAGGGGGGGGGGAGGGAGGGGAGTTAGGGAGTTCGGGGAGGTAGGGGAGGGTGAGGGCGGGAAGATGCAGGAAGGACGTGAAGGCCGCGGTAGGACTTCAGTCATTAATCCTATGGGCCTTTACGTTCCTTGTTCCTGCTTGACTCATTTTCCTTTCCTTTCTTTCCTTTTTCTTTCTTTCTTTTCTTTCTTTTTTTTCTTTTCTTTTCTTTTCTTTTCTTTTTTTCCTTTTCAAGATTTTATTTATTTATTCATGAGAGACACACAGAGAGGCAGAGACACAGGCAAAGGGAGAAGCAGGCTCCCTGCAGGGAGCCTGATGGGGTACTTGATCCTGGGACCCTGGGGTCATGACCTGAGCCAAAAGCAGGTGATCAACCACTGAGCCACCCGGGCGTCCCAGAGCCTGACCTTCTAACTACCACCCAAGATAAGGTGAGGTGGGAGCTGTGGAATGGATGGACTGCATGAAGAAAGAAAGGAAAATGTTTCAGGGCAGAGGCCCTGCCAAGGACAGAGAGAGCAGAGGACTGAAAGAAAGGCTTGGGGTGGCTGGCGTGGGGAGGAGGTGGTGGTGGGGGACATGCCATTGCCACCTGGCAGGCGACTTAGAGAGTTTCATCGTCACCCAAAAAGCCATGGCGGGGGGGGTGGTGCTGAAAGGGCCCCATTGGGGGAGGGGACACTTCACTTTGCCCTCACAGCCACCAAAGAGGAAAGAATGAACACCTTTCAGTGACAAAATGGAACTCAGGGAGCCAAACAGTTGGTAAGATGAATACCAAATACCAGGGAGCCAAAGAGGCCTATGACGAAAGAGTGCCAGAGCTGGCCTCACGTGCAGCTTGTCCCTGTCTAAGCCCGCCCCCTTCACCCCCAGCCTGGGTGGCACCGTCCTGCCCTGGGGCCTGGGAGCACAGCCACCTCGCCGCCTCACCTGTCACCATGGCCAGGGCGTTGGGGGCCGAGGCCTGGCAATCGTGTGCCCGGGGCCTTGGGACCACAGTGTGTGAATGCAGATGCAATTCCCTGCCTTTGCCCATGCGTTTTTTAACTTCTGAATTTTCTAGCTTCTGTTGACTGTCGTTCACTGCAACTCACCCTTTCCCCCGCCGGTGCCCTGGGACACGGTACGTGCGGCCTGTGATAAGAATCGCTGCATCGGAGGAGCTGGCAGGTAGATGTCCTATTTGCTCAAACATGCGTGAAGGGCTCCACTCCCCACGTCTCACGGCCAGGGCCTGGAACTCTCTGGCTGGCCTGCTTCTGTTCCTTTGGAGATAGTGTGTTTCTCCCTCCAGGTAAACTTCAAACTAGCGTTCATTTAAATATTAATTTGCAGTTGCCCAATCTCTCTTGTGATATTACCACATTCTGTGGGGTGGAGGGGGGAGGCCGAGTGAGCCTCCCTGCTCGCTTGCCTCCCACATTTTGGCAGACCCGGCCTGCTCCTCGCCTCTTCTCCACCCCAGACGCTCTATGGTGCGAACCCAAATGAAATAAGCCCCTTTGTGGGGCCCCACGGATAATTAAACTTCAAACACTGTTTATCTTGGTCCCCCAATCCTCAGAATGCAGAAGCAAATTAATTTTAAATCTATATCGGCTTTAAATAGTAATTGTTTAATCAACAGGCTTGATGTTTAATTATATTCTTTGTTCATACTCCCCGCAGGCTTGAATAGACCACATAATTCCTGGGTTGCCTTCATTTCTGTAATTAGACCATGGGACAGCCTGGCACTGTATTAGGGTTACCGGAGTGGCTTCTCTCCCACCCCCCTGCAAAGGCTAAAATGCTTCTTCACGAAGACTTAGATTATAACAGCCCAGCTGAACACGGAGCTGGGAGCATTTTGCTTAATCCTTTACTCTCCTCTCACCTAATAGTTGGCTGGGGAGCAAGTGATTTTCACTGGCTGCGATATGGTGCCAACTGTATGCTTTCTGAGTTGAGCTCCCATTTTCTGGAAAGAAAACCCTTCCTGACCTCGTCGAAACACGCTGTATGGCCACCTTGACGTCAACTTTATCCCTTCACGAAATGATATTTTAAGGTTCAGATTGAATAAAAAATAGTCCACTGGGCTTCTCTTTTCTGACCATCTGGGGCTTTGTGGAGAGAGAGGAAGTAATTTTCTGTATTAGAAAGAGTCGTTTGTGTCTCCAAGAATTTATTTTACTTGTCTGGATTCATCCCCTAAAAATGAGAGCTGGACGTAAGATAATTAGGTCAATGTTGAAATCTATTCTCTAATTGGAATTTGTTTGTCCCACACAATGTGCCTGATTTTCTATGGGTCTGTGCTAGAAATATGATTGTTCAGCCAATCTGGCTCTTTTTTACTTCCTTTATCATTCATATCCTCCACCTCATTATCATTTGGCTTTTATTTCCCAGAGGTCTTGCAGTTCTTAATTTTTCCCCTCATTTTTGTTAATGAGGTATGCAAAATTTAGTAAGGCATAGCAAGTGTGGCCTAATCGATACTGTGTAAGTTGGGGGAAGTGCTTGGAAGTTGGAGAGAACATCATTTTTTGTTGTTGTTGATTTAAAAAACTATAGGGTATCTGTAGTTAAAGCTCAGAATAACTAGGCTCTTTTCCTCCATCATATTTCAAAATTACATCCAAGTTTGTATTGTCATGTCCCTCAGTCTTCTTCAGCTTTATTCATTTCTCATTTTCTTTCATACACATAGAATAGCTGTGTTTTTGATTACTTTCTCTTACCTATACATGTACATTTTTCAGGCAGTATCTCATTTTGTTATTTTGATCTAGCCATGCATTTTTATGAGTTTCACCACCATATCCTGCCTGTATTTCTGTAACTGCCAGTTTTTTTTTTCCTTTTGGATCATTTCACCATCCTTTTGGGTATTTGCAACATTTCCCAATTATATCTGTGGAATTAATTTCTGCATTTGTTATTCACCTTTCCAGATCATCCATGCAAATGCTAAATTAAATGTGACATGCTCATAGATACCACTACATTCGCAGATTAATAATTATCCTGAATTAATGCATCTGTGATATTTTTTGGTTGGAATATTCTGACCCTGATTTCTCTCCCTCTCTCACTTGGGAGATCAATCCTTATGTAGCTTTTATTTGTACACTTTCCAAGATGTAGAAATCCACATAATCATACTAAATAATCTGAGAGATATTTTGATTCGGATGCTACGTCAGTGAAGTTCTAGTTGGGAAATAGAAACACTTTCAGTCTTCCTGATAGAGAGAGAATATAGTCCAGGGTCTTGTTCCTCAGGTGATGGTAAAGCAGAGAAGCCAGAGGAGAGGGTTCAGCAACCCAGAGGGTGGCAGTGGCTGGCAGCTGCTCTCGCCCTGAGCTGGGTGGACTGTAGGGGGACGAGGTGTTACCAGAGCCCAGAGCTTAAGCTGCTGAGCAGAGCTAGGGGAACAGAGGAGAAGTTGGCCCGTTGGAGCTGGTGGCCCCCAGGAGAAATCGTGTTGCCTGAGATGCCAACCCAGGTAGGGAGAGGAAAGGATAAACCTCTTGGCTTCCTTCTTCCTTTTAGCCTTCCATTGGCTGACCTTACCTGGAAGCCAGTCCCCAAATACACAGGCTAGAGAGCAAGGGGAAGTGCAGAAGTGAATCTGAGAGCAGAGTCAAACGACCAACGCAGATGTGGTCAGATGTGCTGTGAAAGCTCGTACGTGCGTTACAGTGAACTCGTCAACTCACCACTTACCATCGCCTGCCTCTCTAGTCCATTCTGGACACACCATCAGCCTGGTCCTCCTAAAATGCCATTTCTGCCTTTGCAGGGTGATTCTTAGTTCCTGCCACACCAAGCCTGAACTTGTCAGGGCTTTCCGAATCTGGACTGTTTCTGCTAACTCAGACCCAGATTTAGCTTCCCTTCATCCTGGCCGAGCTCTTTGCTGGAGGGAAGGAAGGTGAAAAGCTAACGCATTGTTGGTTGGCCAACTATTAGGCGACAGACACTAACCTGGGCAGTTGGTATACCTTCCCTTATTATGTAATCCTCTGGTATGACTCTCAGTTTTGGGTGGTAGAGTGAGGCTGAGCAAGATACGGTAACTGCTCCAAGGTGACATAGTCTGGCTCGAATTGGAGCTGGGTCCATCTGACTCCAAGTTTTGTTTCCACTAGGCTGCATCATCTTCCTGGTTTTATGGATGCTCAGAGAACATAAGTGACTTAAGTTTGCATGGCTGCTAAGTGCTACCTGGCAATTCAATACCTCTGTTTTGGATTTAGAAGATTTCCCTTGTAGTCCTATTTCATCAAGATCTTACCACTCATTCTTAGTGCAAGTCCTACTTTGTCCATGGTATTTCCCCCCTGTCTGGAAATCAAGCTCTCCTTTCTTTGAACTTTTGCCACACTTGTACCACTTCAATATATTAAAGTCATTGAGTCTCTAAGTGCTTCATATAAGGGACATAAATTCTGGAGCCAAGATAGAAATAGTAACTACAATGATTTCTTAAGTATTTCCTCTGTCTTTCTGTAGAATTCCATTCTAGTGATACAGTTAACAATGATCGCTACCAACTTGTATTCAGAAATTTAGAGAATTCCATATTAGGGGGGATTTTAAACCTTAAATGTGCATAAGACTCACAGGGCGATAGTGTTAAAATGCAGATTTTGACTGAGTAGGCCGGGTGTGAGGCCTGGGGCTCTGTTGATATTGCTAATCCAAGAACCACATTTGGGGTAATAAGTCTAGAACACAGATTGACACATCAGAGGCAGTGACAACTACTGAGGACCTTCATCACAATGGGCCTGAGGAACTGACAGCTACATATGCTCATATCTAGGGAAATGGGACAGATGGTATATTGAATTTAAGGGTCATGATGTTGTAAGATGAGAAGCCAAGAGTAAATATATATTAGTGAGCATAAATTTGATGGGACCCGGGCTGGCACAATGTGTTGTATGGGTAAAGATCTGCTTCCCTTGGAAGCATTATGGGTTTTGGCTGTTTTAACATTTTATTTGAGGGAAGGTGGCTGTAAGAAATGTAAGGCATGATGGCCTCAGGTGTTCCTGAAAAGGACAAAGAGAAGGCTGTCCTCAGGCTCAACTCTGACTTTGTGATCTCCAAAGAGGACCAGGAAGGTATTCTCTTGGATCTTGGTTTGGGGATTTAGTGGGAGAGGCCTTTGACTATGAGGGCCTGAGGTTTTGATCTCTTTTGCCAAGTTCTAGCTAGATGATAGAGCAGAAGAAATCATGCTTAAGAGTGGAAGGAAGAGAACTGGTGAGGTGTACGTACATGTGGTACACACATACACCCCTGCTGTGTGCTTTTGAGGTGCAGGAAACTGATGTATAGGATTTAGCAGAGGCTCCCCACTCAGCTCCTCTCCTGACTGTGTGTTTGAGCCTTGAGTCAGTTGGAAATTTCGCCGGGGGCAAGTGTGCTGGTCCTCCAGGGCCATGGAGTGCAACTGGCCTGAGCACGTTGTTAACTGGCTCTGGGAATTCCTGGTGAAGAATGGGAAGATAGATTCTCCTTTTTTCTCTACCATCTCCTGTTGGGTCTTAGGAAAGAGTGCTGAGGTGCGTCCTTGGTGGCTAGAATCAAACTAAAGATTTTAATAGGGATCAAAGAAGTTTTCCTAAGGTACTGGCCAGAATCAATCTTACTTCCATTTTCAAAAATCAATATAGTATTTCCTATAATTCAATCTTCTCATCTCTCTCCCAAATCCCTGTTACTGATAAAAAAAATAATCATTACTGTCTTTGTCAAACATTTAACTATCTGTGATCCATACCATCTGCTATAGATTTCTCAGTTTTATTTTAGGATTTTAATGAAGTTTTTATTTGTTCATTTCATATCTCTTATACTAACCATTACTTCTAGGACTCAGCTCAGATTTCCTCAAACCATCTGGAAGAGGATTGGATCAATCTCATGTACATTGCCGATTTTGGAAGTGGATCAGGGAAATTTTTTTGAAGATTTATACAATTTTCCCTCATTGATCATGCTCCAGAAATGTCTTTGCCCATTGCTGAAATTTTATTTGCAATGTGGTCTTCTTTAGCTACCAAATACTAGCAATTTTTATTGGCCTTGATATTTTTGAGGGGTCATGTTTGAAAAACACTGGGGTGAGCGAGCGGGGCAGAAAGAGATAATCCTGTAGAAATAAATATTAATTATAAAGTATTACCACTCTCTTCTATTTCCTGTTAACCTTTAGGATTTTCTGATTTGAATTTGGCAGAGTACATTGCTTCTTTACTCTCTTTTAGAAAAGGCTGTAAGCTCCACTAGTGTCAAGATAATGTATTTTCATCTATGTATTTAGCACTTGGCACATTAAGTGCTCACTAAATACTGATAAATGAATCAATAAATGACTTTATCTGATTAACCTATATCGTCCAGTGATAGAAGCTTTTGAAATCTGCAAAGGACTCACTAGGGGGTGTAGGCTAATCTTTTCCTTCATTGAATGATGGTCAGGTTCCCTAAAGTTAATATTTTTGAAGCATATATAGAAACACAGACCTGATATGTAATTTCTGTTTCTGGTAAAACATCTCACCTCAGAAGGCGGATGGAACTGCAGAGGGAGACACATGGGATGGCAGAAATGATGCAGGCTTTGTGGTTAGACAGCACTAGGGTTTCAGTGCTGACCTCACCACTTTCCAGTGATGGGACCCTGAGCATGTTACCAGGGCTCTGAGTCTATAAAGTGCAGATATTAACAAAGCACAAACGAGGTAACATGTAGGGTCTGAATAAGGCCTTCAAGGCCTTGCCTGACCTGGCTTTCATGTGCTCTTGCTCTCTGAATTTCACCCAAAGGATCTTCTTTCACTTTTTCAAAACCTCTAATTTCCCACCCGCTCACCTCAAGGCCTTTGCGCATGAAGATCCCTTTGCTGTTCCAACCTTCTGTCTACATAGTTCTTATTCATGCTTCAGAGTCAGCCAGGACATCATTTTCTGAAGGAAGCCCTGCCTGAAATCCCCCCAGGAGGTGCACCCTGAACAATCTAAGTCTTACCATGATTGTCGTTACGTAATAATCGTGTAATTAGTTGTTTAGTTTCCCCTACCCTTTCTACCTGGGAGACCATAAGTTCCGTGAGGGCAGACACCATGACTATCTTATTCATCTTTGTTTGTATCTGCAGTGTTTAGCAGAGTGCCTGGCACAAAGTGGTTCAATATGTATTGTTGGGTGATGGGTAAATGAATGAAAGGTAGTTAATAAGAGCAGAACACAAACTAGGTACACAGGAATTTTCATTTCCATTTCAGGTTCCCAAATACCTTCTTTTTTGGAGGCTTTGCATAGGAGAGTGAAAAAATGAAAAGGGTTCAATATGAGAATGGGCATGTCCTGACTTCCTTCAAGTGTCAGAAAATTTCTCCCTTGGCCATTCCTTTAAGTCTGTGATTCTCAAGCCTCACCTTGCACCAGAATTACCTGGGAAGCTTTTTAAAACTGTGGATAAAATTTCAGTCATTGTAGAGTAGGTCCTGCACATCAGCATCTTAGAAAGCTATCTAAGTGATGGTCATGTGTAGCCAGGGTAACCACTGTGTTAGGTAAGGAATCATTTGAAATCTTTTTGAATCATTTTGAATCGTTTTGAAAAATCTTGTCAAAATTCAAGAATGGCTTTGTCTGTATCAGTCATTGTCTGTCTGTTGCAGTGGGTCAGATACCTCAGCATGTACCGGCGCTTAGGTACTGACTGACCAGATTGGCCTGGAGGGAAGGGGTGGGGGGTAAATAAGAGTGATCATCAGACTGGTAACTCATCAGGTATCAGGAAATGTCCCGAATATGTACCAGTCCATTATGGGCATAATCACGTGGAAATCTGCAAAGGCAAGCCTCATCTTCTCAATGTTGCTACTATAGAGGCTTTGAACAAATACACCAGACTTTGTATAATTTCTATGGAGTGAATTGCACTGGGCTAGTTCTGGATGTACCTTTTTCCATAGTGAGAACAGCTTCCAGCACACTGCTCCTAGAAGGCGCTATAGTGGGGAGTAGTCTAAGTGTGCTATGTGACAGGATTTTGGAAGCCACTTGGCAAAAATGATGGGAAAGACCAAGCAAACTTTGGCTTCCTGGAATGAATCGTTAGCCTTATTAAATAATGAAAAAAAGGAAAATATAAAAAATAGAATAATAATTTGGATGTAAAAGCTCTCTGCTATAGCATAAATGTTAAATCTTAGAACTCTATTATATAGTGAAAGGGAATATAAGGGAAGGGAGAAGAAATGTGTGGGAAATATCAGAAAGGGAGACAGAACGTAAAGACTGCTAACTCTGGGAAACGAACTAGGGGTGGTAGAAGGGGAGGAGGGTGGGGGTGGGAGTGAATGGGTGACGGGCACTGGGGGTTATTCTGTATGTTAGTAAATTGAACACCAATAAAAAATAAATTAAAAAAAAAAAAGAACTCTATTATAATAGGGGCTGGCAAACTATGGCCAGTAGTCCAAATCCTGCCTTGTGCCTATTTTTATATGACTTAAGCTAAGGATGGTTTTATATTTTCAAATGGTTGAGAAATAATAAAAAAAAATAATATTTCATCACCCATGAAAATTATATAAAATTCAAATATCAGTGTTCATAAATAAAATGGTATTGGAATATAGCCATGCTCATTCTTTTATGCATAGCCTCCGGCTGCTTTGTTCTATAACGACAGGGTTGAGCAGTGGTGACAGAGGCTGTGTAGCCCACGAAACCTAAAATATTGACTCTCTGGCCCTCTGCAGAGAAAGTTTGCTGATTCCTCTGCTGAAGAATCAGGAGAGGATCTGGCTAGAACTCTTCACCATGGCTGAACAGAAGAGTGAGAGATGAGAGAGGAGAATAAAAATATTTTTGTAATGATAGTTTACTAAATGCCAGGCACATTTATCATCTCAGTAGCCCTTAAGGTCGAGTCCGGGTCCCAGTGAAGCACAGATGCCCACTCAAACTAAGATAACTGGAAGAAGGTTTAACAAATACACTATTTCCAAAGTAAGAGCAAGGGTAGGGATCCATGAGAGAGAGCCCGTTATCTCTGGGCTAGTAACAAAGGAGCTTGCTACCTCTGGGGCTACAGGGTTGAGAGAAGGGGGGGGGATTTCTGGAATGCAGGAGGGCAGACTTCTGTATCTAGGGCTGTCTGGACAGCAGCAGTGACCTTCAGATGAAAGACACAGCCAGTCAGCTATGTTCCCACAGGAAGTGAGCTTGTGGCATCAACACCTTACCCTCACCCTTCTCCCTTCTTACAATCTCCTGCAACAGACTTTTCAGGTGGATCCTCTGGCTGCCACTTGAACATGGGGACCATCCACAATCTTGTGGTCATTTTCCTTCTCCCTGAGGGATCTCTCTTGTTACTAGAAAGTTCTCCCTTAGATTGGACCAAACCAGGAGGTCACAGTTACTAATTAAAAAAAAATCACAGATAGATAGAGATAGAAAGGCAGACACCTGAAGCTCTGAGTTCTCTTTACCCACTTTATGTCTTTCTTTTCAGAGTTACTAGAAAGATGTCTTCATGTCTATTTTCCTTTCTGTGCCCTCTTGGAGTCCTTTTCTGTATTCAGTTGTGTGACAGTTACTTCTCGTATGTTTCTTCATTATTCAAGGTCATAGCTTCTCATTGGAAGGAACTTAAGGTACAAGTTTGTGTTTGTTTTTCTTCTTTTAAAAGGTTGGACTCTTTGAAAGTCCTGGAAAGAATATTACTGAATCTTTTGGCAGCTCTTCAGTGCCATGTGAATCAGTGAAGTGGGTTGTCATCAATGGGGTATTGTCTGTGACTTGGTGGGCTTTGTGCTGTGTCTTGCACACACTCTAGGAAGAAGGCTCACCTTGTCAATGGCCACATCAGCCCACAGATCTGCCTTTGTGTGTCACAGTGGGGAGGCACGCTGAGTACCCTTCTATGCTGGGTGTGGTGACAAAACACCAAACCTGCTGGTGCTTATGAGTTCTTATATTGTACCATGGAACATAGGATGTGGTTTGTTCTTCAGAATAATTCTGGGACTTGATGAGACTCTGTGTACCCTGATGATGATAGTGATGATTATAACAAAACCGTGTAAAGTGCTTAATCCTTGGTATGCTGGGAGTAGTTCTTAACATTTGCCATTTGAGTCTGGTGAACTCTTTATGTTTTTATTTTTAAGTCATTTTATGAGTATTTTGCAAAGGCAAAATCAGAAATATTATTAAAAACTCATTGTTGTGTCCACTCATTGTTTCTAGAGTTTGAGGAAATTCATGTAGGAAGTCATCATCTGAAGACTCAGAACTGAGATTTTACTTCTGTGAAATCTCTATGTATTAAGTTTCTGATTAGTTTAGTAATTATGAAACATCATCCTCTGTAAATTTCCTTATTTCTGCTCTTACAAAATAAAAATGTACAAAATAAAAATGTTGAATTCTCATCTGTGCTCACTGAAAGATGAAAAAAACTACAAAGAGGGTGTCTCCTGTCTTTCTTAATCCTTAAAAGATGCTGCAACACTTGGGGTACAACAACCGAAAGACTGAGAGGTAATGTAATCATGATGGTTTTATTATTGTACCACCATTTAGGCAATTCCTGTGTTTTTTTTTTTTATTTCATATAATTTTAGCATTTTTAAAGCATGGTTGAGAATAATTGGTGAGTAATTTCTGGTAATGCCCAAGGTGATGAACTACAAAACATTTTAAGATGAGGGAAAATGAAATTGCTAAGGTTCCATTATATATTTTAAATTCAAGATAGAATGATTTTTATTCTATTTTTTAAAGCAAAATTCCTCCTTGTTCTTTGGATGAGTTCTGAGAAAGAGAAAAAGCAATGAAATATTAATCCCTCCAAATAGAACTGCTCAAAAATAATTCAAGAACTGAAATGGAGCCCCATGATCCCTGATGTTATGCCTACAGTTAACATGTGTTAGATTCCATGCCAAGAAATTTATCAACAGAACCCAAACCAGCTAATGGATCAAAAAAAAAATAACAGAGTTTCAGTTTAGGATGATGACAAAGTTCTGAAGATGGATTCTAGTGAGATGGCTGCACAACAATGGGATTGTACTTAATGCCATTGAACTGTACACTTAAAGATAGTTAAAATGGCAGGTTTTATAATGTGTATTTTACCACAATAAAAAATAATAGTAGTATTTACTTAAAGGTCTGTGGCTAGTAAACATAATTCTCTTTCCATCACCTGTGCAGAAAACAAGTCCCTGGTCAATCATCACAATTATATCAGTTAAAACGATCCCTCTTCAAGTGGATGGGAGAAACTAAGTAACTCACCCAAGATAACAACTGGTATGTGGCAGAGTGAGAGTAAAACCACAGGGGAAAGACCTCACAGCCTCACACTAAACCACTCCACCTGCTACCACTCTTGTGAGAGGTGGCCTATCAGGGTCTTGCCATGGTCCAGTGGTGCAGAGACTTCATTCGCCTGTCTACGCCAAGTACTCCACTTCCCCTTTCCAAATTCTTATAGTATGAGATTGCTTATCTATCTCTCAACGATCTCTTCCAATTTTTTCAAGACTCTTAAAAAAAAATCTTTACATGTAAAACCACATGCATTTTTGGCCAAAATAGCTTCTGACACCTTCTCAGAAGAGAAGATAAGGATGCTCATGTCTGGAAGGCCAAAGGAAAACAGCCCATCTCCAGCCTTCTTGTGCCTTGACTGGTGCCTTCTTCATACTCTGTTTATGAATGCTTCCAACACTTTCCACCCCTCCTATTTGCCACTCATCTGCCAGGTGGTAGAAATTCTAATTTGCAACAGTTGCGTAGATGTCAAGCCCAATTGGATTTTATTATGTTTTTGAGGAAGGCAATATGTGATTAGCTGGTTGCTAGTGGAATTGTTTCCTGTAGGTTGGGTGCTGAATTCTAAATATATGTGCCATCTAAATATCTTTACAAATGAAATATACAGTTAAGGATTATTATTCTATCCTGATAAAAATCACATCGATGTGAATAAACAGAGACTATGTGTAGGCAGCCGAATAATGTCCATTACTTGAGAGGAAAATATTATTAATTATAGTTCGAAGATAAATTTATTTTAGGGTAAGAATACAATTGGGGTAAAGAACTCAGAGTGTGTCTTACAGTGATAGTTCCTATCAAGACCAGCTGAGGGCAGTATTTCTGGGGTGACTGATTGCCTAGATTCTACTCATGATGTCCTGTGAATGGTCATTTTGAATAATTAAGAAAAAAAGTATCTCTAGCACTCAGAGGGTCCGGTCTGGGTGAAAGGTTGCAGAAAGCATCCAGATAGTATATTTATTCTGTTTCTTAAAGTAGCCCATCTCTCCAAGTGTATGTTGGAGGTGTGGATATCAGGGCCCCACCCATGGCATCCTGAGTGAGAAATTCCTCAGATGATTCTTTTTCATAGTAAAGCTTGAAAATCATTGTTCTATTTCTATCTCTTCAAATAGAAGGGAGGAGTTGAAGGCAATAGAAAGGACCAGACTAAGATTAAATATCAGGATTTATGGGCTTATTATAGTGCCATATAAGGTCTGATGTAGAATCCAAGAAATAAGAGTGCACAAAGAGCATTCAAATGAAGAAATCTCCCAAGAGACTGTTAATTTGCTAGCCTAGTTGGAATACAAAAAAAGCAAAGTAGAGTTGAGGATGCCGATGGAGCCATACATTTGCAGGATTGGCAGTTGAGAGGCCTGAGCCAGGAAAGGCACTTGGTGGGAGACCATGGACCTCACCATCAGGAGGGTTCAGAGATGCCTCACAGTGCAGGGCCCTATCGGCTGGGGCTCAGTCTGTTGTCACAGCAATGGGCCTGTGTCTGTCTGTCCTTGTCTTGAAGGCTAAACTTGCCAATCCCATTTCCTATAATACCTCTTTCTTGTGTTGGGCATCATTGCAGTCTCAGAAGTTCCGTTACAAACCCAATACACAAGTTTCAGACGTGAGGAGCCTTGCAGTATCAGAGGCCTCCTCAGGCTCATCGAGCAGACTTGTTTCATGGGGCTGAGCAAAGTGAAACCCATCCACCTGATGTCCTGGCTCACATGGGGTAGAGCATTTGAGGTAGTGGGATCAGTGTGAGCAAAGCAAATAGCAAAGTGAGAAAAGAACCACGCTGCTGAAAATCACTAGCATGTGCAGGTGGATGTGCACTTGTGTGAGCCTGCCATAGGCAGAGCAGCCTACTCTGAAGACTGTGTAAATTGGGGGATTATTCTGGAGGCAGTGGGGAGCCGTGGGAGGGTTTTCAGCTGGAGAGTAATATGATCAGATTTGTTTTTAGCCTAAGAAGTACCGTAGCTTGGTGGGTTATTTCGATCATACCAGTAACAAGAGAATCAGTAATGGGGCAAGTTGCTTGCTTTCTCTTGCTGTTCAGACAAAAAAATACATATTTTGTGGAACTTGATGTCACTTAGCCCTATAAGTCACATGGCTGGGTTTGGCCTCCCTCATTGTCCCTATTCCCTGCTATTCACCTTTTCTGATGTCTTTTGAAAAGGAAAGAAAGATACTTCTAACTCCAAGCTGGAAGCAGGAAGGGATGTTTTTGGAATGAATTTATGTTCTGAAATTTTCTCATATAGGCTTCCAAAACTTGAAAACCATTATTATGAAAGGAGTGCAAATGTTAATGGCTTTTTTTTTTAATTTAAAGATTTTATTTATTTATTTACTTGAGAGAGAGAGAGAGAGAGAGAGAGAGAGAGAGAGAGAGGGGCAAGAGGGGGAGAAACAAGCAGACTCCACGCTGAGCACAGAGCCTGATGGGGGCTCGATCTGAAGGGGGCTCAGATCCATTGGGCGCTCAGATCCAGTGGGGGTTTGATCCCATGTGGTGCTCATCCCACACGGAGTTTGACTGCTTGATCCAGCCAGGGCCTTGATCCCACGGCCCTGAGATCATGACGTGCCTGGAAATCGAGTTGGTGGCTCAAGCAACTGAGCCACCCAGGTGCCCCTGATGATGCCTTTTTTTTTTTTTTTATGATGGCTTTTTTTTTTTTTATGATGGCTTTAAACATCGTTGTTGAACCTGCTTATTTTTATAAAAAGAAACAAGAAAAATAAGCCAGAAACGAATTAAATTAGTTATCTTTAGGGGTGAATGGAACCAAGTGCAAGGGGTAGTATGACCTCACTTGAGTATACCTCTTGATTTGGCTTTGACTTAGAAGCCATTAATGGTTTACATGTCTAAAAATAAAATTAAATAAGAATAAAACATGGAAAAAAAGACAGATAATGAATTTAACCAGAAAAAGAAGAATGTACCTTTATATCAAATAGATGAAAATTACACATTAGAAAAAATATTCAAGTAACTTCTAAGTGTCATATTCTGACCATGTATTCACAGCATGGTATTTCCTAAGAACAAAAATTGCAAAGAGATCTTGAACTTTACTTAAGCTCTCATTAATGGCAATGATGTAGCAGTATTGAAAATGTGTGTATTGCAGGACTGAACGAACGGGCAAAAGTACTGGGTTTGCTGGGAACTAGGGTTTTCATTATGGGAGAGAAGAGATATAAATATGGACAGGAGGTTCTTGCCTGAATTTTTACTATGATGGTCATAAAATGGTAATTTGCTAATTTCCTTCCTCACTTATTATTCTTCTTTAATGAAGAGCTTTCCTGTCTCTTTCTGATTTATTTTTTTCATATCGGAATGTATTCTTTTTCCCCCAATGTCTTATATAGCCATGTCTCTCATTAGCCATTTTGATATTCAAATAATGTCCATTTTCCTAGTGGGAATTCCTTTGAGCTAGATCTGATGTCCTCTTGATGTATCTCCATTATATTAAGAAATACATTTTTTTTTTTTAAATAATGAGTCTGGGAATGCCCGGGTGGTTCAGTGGTTGAGCGTCTGCCTCAGAGCCTGATCCTAGAGTTCCAGGATTGAGTTCCACATCGGGCTCCTTTGGAACCTGCTTCTCCTCCCTCTGCCTCTCTCTCTTTCTCTGTGTCTCTCATGAATAAATAAATAGAATCTTAAAAAAAAAAAAAAAAGAATGAATCTGTACTGAAACTGTGAAGATCAAACCAGTACCACAAAACCAAAGCAAAGCAAAGCAAAACCAAAACAAAGCAAAAAGGAGACCAAAGTAAAGAGACATGTCAACTAAATGTGATGGGAGAGCCTTGATTAAATCCAGGAGATATATCTATAGATATCTATATTATATATTGTATATATATATATAATTTAAATTATATTAAATATAGCTTAAGTGTATATGTATATTTATAGATACACACATACACATTTAAATCAGCTATGTAAGGCTTTATAGGGACAACTGGAGGGCTAAATTAAGTATTAATTTAATTAAGTATTACATAATAGCATTATATCAATGCTCATTTTTTTTCTCTTTTTAAAGATTTTATTTATTTGATAGTAGGAGCAGGAGAGAGGACCAGAAGGAAAGGGAGAAGGAGACTCTCTGCTGAGCAGGGAGCCAGATGCGGGGCTCGATCCCAGGCCCCCAGGATCCTGACCTGAGCTGAAGGCAGACACTTAAGTGACTGGGCCACTAGGTGCCGTTCAATGTTAAATTTCTTGAACGAGGGAACTGGACTGTGGAAATGAAGGGAATCTGTTAGTTCTTTCCAGATACACCCTGAAGTATGTAGGGATGGAAGTGTCATGAAGTCATGGAGGTGAAGCCCTTCTTTCTCCAGTGGTGACATGATCATATGTATGTGTACAGAGAAGGAAGCAAATTTGAGACAGTGGGAGCGAGCAGTGACTCTAGGGGAAGCAGAGATTATTTCACTTTTCTTAAGATTTTTCTGAAGTGAGACATTTTTCAAACTAAAGAGCGCAGAGGAGGGACACCACGTCGGGTTGGGTGAGAAAGGCCGTGGAAGGTAGCATGGGGGTGAGCTGACGACCTCCAGTATCTTCAGGACATCCTGGAGGGGCTGGGGAAGCCAGAGCTGCGTGGGAAGGTGGTTAGGGGCAAATGGCAGAGAACAGAACCTTCTAGGGCAGCAGTGATTTAGGACCTGCGGGCCCTGCAATTTTAATGGTGCGGCGTTTGGTTTTAAGCACGCATGGAACATCATTTCATTTCACATCCATATTTCACCCGCAAAACTGGAGGTCAGATTCCAGCTCCATCCTGGTCCCAGTCACTTAGTGGGAGGTGTGTTGATGGGCTCGTCTGGTTCGTGGCTTTTATTCCAGAGCTTCATGAGTGATTGCAGTTCTTGCTTGTTAATCTTGCCATGGGATCACGGTTACATGACTGGGGCGGGGCGGGGGGGGACATTTAAGGTGTCCAGTGATCAGCACTGTGCCTTCTTTTCTGTCGAGTGTGATTCTTGTTTTTATCTGATGCCTACCACGCAGCTTCACACAAAACGGGTTTGCTCCCCTGCCTTCCCCCCCCCCCCGCCCCGCCCCACGGCTCCTGGTACAGGTTTGTATTCCTGGCATCCCTGCTCTTGTGCGATGAGTTGCAGGAGGCCCCAATTCTCGCTTTGTCCCCACAAGTAAAGTAGCAACTGCTTTAAACTGATAACGACACGGTTTTGCTGCCCTATAGACAGTCAGTTAAACTCTGATATGTGGCCACTGCCTCGAAATTCAAGCAATGGAAATGACATCATTATCAGCCGACTCTTTATGATGAAAAATGACCCACATTAGGAAACAATCTGAACCCAAGGAAACTTCGGTGATCAATCATCACAATTATCATGTGCCGGTCTTTTATGTAAATCCAACCCACAGTGAAGCCGGCTTTGGGTGGAGGAGTCAGGGGAGGAGAAATCCTGTGGAAAAGAACATTAGTACAATATAATTAAGCAAAAGGGAAAGCTCCAGATAATATATGTTTCTCAGGGGACCATTTCATGCCTTAGGGACCCGGACAGATCTGGGCGGAGAGGGTTGCATCATCATCATTAAAAGCATTTGTTAAATGCCCAGAGCTACAGAGAAATGGGCTGGGCTTTGTGCTGCATGAAGTTAGTTGGAACAGGCTAAGGTTCTCCCTCCAGGAACTGGAGCCCTGGTGGGCTACTCATTTGGTGGGCAGAGGGCAGAGGCTCCCCTCACCACAGGGAGGACATTACAATTGCAAGAGGATAATGTTCCACCTGGTGGGGGCCAGGGGTGCCTGGATTCCCTCATTCTACTTCATTCCCTTCTGACCAGTCCTTCTCAGTCCTGTATGGCCAGTCACAGGCTTATGGTGACCTGAGTATGAGGTAGAAGGACTCAGATGGAAGGGGATTGTCACTGTCCACCCGCAAGATGGCAGACTGGTAGCAGAGAGCGAGGCGGTGGGCCTGAGGTGATGCTCTTGCCTATATCTGTGGGCACATGGGATCACTCCGGGCCAGCAACTCCTGGCCACTCATTGTCTCTAGAGTCTGTGTTTCTCTAGTCCCTTTCTCTCAAACCTAGTAAGGGTGGGAGTATGTGTGAATGTGTGAGGAGACGTAAGCGAGGTAAAGAGGAACAGAGAGGTCATGGATGTGGCTGTGCTGGTCCCAGGAAATTGCAGAGAATAGACTTACCAAGGTGCCTCTAAGTTGCCTGTGCCCTTGGATACGTGAAAACTCAAGGAAGTGAAAGTTTAGCTTCCTCATCCTTCACCAAAACTCCAGAGCCTATAGGTGACCAGGTAACCCTAGGCTAGCGAGGGCTGGCAGCAGGGTATCCACATCTTGGCCCCCATCTGTGAATACCAGGTCCATGTCAACCCTATTTTTTTCTGGAAAGGACTTCATGGTATCATCTCTTCCATTCTTCTTGACTCTCCCTACAAAACCCATCATGTGTGCTCTTCTTATCCTAAAATTAATGTGAAGTTATGAGGCCTTGGCCTGCTTCCTATTCTTAACTATGCTCTATTCTTTGCTATTCTCCAGCACGTTTTCCACCTGCAGACCAAGAATATCTGAGATTCCCTCCTAGGAATTTGTTCCTTGTAGCTAAAGTTTTGCCATCCTATGGAATAAAAATGCTCCTGTTGGACAGTGCACTAAATCCTCAGGCGGAGCTGTGGATTTTTCCACAAGGCAGCCGAAGGCAGGTTTCCCAAGGGCAAAGGGAGGAGTGGCCAAGAGCAGGAGCACTGCCCCGACGGGGCAGGCAGGTTGCGGCCTCTGGGAGGGAAGGGGGTGGGCTCAGTGCCTGGGAAGGCAGGAATCAAACCTAAGAGGACTCCCCGTTGACTCAGGTGCTGTTCTAAGCCATTATGCCGGTTGGGTCATTTAACCCCACAGCACCTCTCATGGACAGAGCTGGGACTCAAACCTTGTGGCCCAACTTGTAACCCCTGCGCTTCACTGTCACACAGCACCCGGAGTAGGAGCAACAACCTGGGGGTGGGGGAAGAAGCCTACTAAGCTCCCTGGGAAGGAGGTTCTGACTGCCATCCTCCAGCCCTGACTCAAAGTCCAAGGCACCTTAGCTGTCTGTGGTTGTAGTGGAGATGTGTGTCCTGGTGACAGCAGGAGGCCACACCCCGTCCAGAAAACCCGATGGCTTGCCAGCAGAGGCCTCCCTCTGTGCTGGTGGGGTCAACTCCAGAGCAGCCATGGGAATCTTACTGTTGGCAGAGGCCAAGAACCCTCCCTGGGTGGCCTTTGGACTTGTAACAGCTTCCTCATCTGACCCACCAAGGCAAGTTAAACACTGCCAGCAATTGCCCAGCTGATTTATCTGCAGACATGAACGAAATCAAACCTTGGGATCTGTGGACGTCATCGGGCATGCTCCAGTTGGCCTCAGCTGTAGTCCAGCGGCTGCTTAAGAGAGCCCCATCAGTTACGTTAGCTTAGGAAGAGGTTGTGTTGAGCGCTCTCTCACCACGTGGAGGGGAGGGGTGTGTTTTCTGCACGGGAAAGAAGCTCTGTTATCCTGGGCTAAAAATGAGGAAAGAAAACCACTTAGGAACATACCCTAGAAAGATAGTCCCCCTGTGCTCCCTACAATGACAGAGTCAAGGACTCGGGCTCCTCTGGAAACTGTGCAGAGGCCCTCGCCTCCACATCTACCTCTGCAGATTCAGGTCTGGCTGGGACAGGGCTCTGGCGGGGGCGGGGGGGTTGAAATAATCATTTCATAGCTCTGGTTTAGATCATGCGTTCTCTGATGAACAGTCCATACATGGTTACCAAGAGCCATTAATCGCTGTTCGTCTTCATTATCCAGGTGACAGGAAAGGCGAGAGGGAACAGACATCACTGGATCATCTTGCCTGTCTTTGTGAGCACTGCTCTTTGGACCAGCTCCGATCTTTCCTCCCCACTTAGCATAGGGAGAGCAAGACAAGGGGATTCAGCAAGGGTTGTATTTGGAAGGGTAGAAATAATTGATTGTGGCTGGGAGAGCAGGAGCTAATCTACTTCGGTAAAATCTCCATGCATTTATACCTTTGGTGAAACTATTATTTTATGTCTGAGGTCTATGGGACATACTGTCATTAAAATCACCACGGTGTGTATATTCACCTGGCTCACAAAGGAAATCACCCCCTCGTCTCTAGTCCGGTTCCTGCTGCTCACCAGTGAAGGGCCCTCCAGAAATTCTTGGACTCTTGTTTCTTTCCACAAAGTCCTTTTGCATCTGGTACATATTCGTGACTAGATTTTAAAACCGGAGTTTTTTTTTTTTTTTTTTTTTTTTTTTTTTTTTTTTTTACACCCCATTTAGCTTGTGCCCTTCTTCAGAGCCTCTGCATTGGGCATGTTCCTAATGAGTGCCAGGTGGTGAGTGTGGTAGGGGTTGGGGTGCGGAGAGCAAACGGACTGGTGTAGTGCTAGGGACCTGGGGTCAAGAAAGAACTCAACCAGGTATTAGCGGAGTGACTTGACTGGAAACTCCTGAGTATCAGATTTTTACTGTGAAGCTCACAATACCCACCTTTGGGAAGGCTCAAGTAAGATAAGGTATGGGGACGTGCATTGGGAACTAGAAAATCTTACAAACGCGCAAAGGGTGGCTCCTGGATTTAAGTTGGATCAAGTAGTTCTTGAAAGAAGACAGTCTAAGTCTGGAGCTTTGTTGAACAGATATTCCTTATTGATTTTTCTCCTAACAGGGTTTAATCTATACTCTGTTGTCCCGTGTCTAATTTTTCAAAAGATAAGCATGTTAGAAAGACCTGTGCTTTAAATTGTGTGGGGCAAGGGCCCAAGGAATAGGTGTATGTCCTTGGAAGGGGGTTCCACCTGACTGCCGGGGTGGCCCCCTTGCTCTGCCCCCCAATTCCCACCCCCGCCAGGCCTTTGAGCTGCCTCATCGGTGGGCTGGGGTCTGTAGAGGCAGAGGGCTGTGGTTCCATCTGTGCTCAGAGTCTGCAGGCCTTTCCAAAAGCGAGGTGGTTTGACATTTGGAGAGTTATGATAATTTCTACCACTTACTGTTTGCTGCATGCCAGGTGCTGAACTAAGCACTTTACACGCATTAACCCATTAAATCTTCACAATAGCCTCGTGAAGCAGGAACTCAAACCATCCTCATTTTAGAGATAAACTGAGCTTAGAGAGTTTTAGGTCGATTGTCCACAGTCAACAGTTAACGTAGTGCAAATCACAAGTCCCACGTGGGGCTGACTCTAAAGGCTGCTCTTAGTAGAATGCTCCTCCAATACCTGGCTGGCCTGGGGCTGGTCACAGCAGCCAAAGCCTCAGATCACACAGCAAGATCAAACTCAGCTCTGGGGAGCATCTGCTCTTGCTAAAGGAGGGAAAGGCAGAGGGCTGGGACTGAGCGTGGCTTCCATGTGTGGCCCTCATGTACCAAACCTGACATCCGTCCCAATCTGAAAATGCCACAGGTCAACACAGCAGGGGTGTGGCTGTACCTTGCTTCAAAGTCTATTTATTAAATACGTAACTGGCCATTTAAAACATTTCTTTTCCAAATAGCTACCCCCACATCTTTTGGCAATTTAAAGGGGCCAGCATGAACTACACAGATCATTGCAAGTCTTCCTTTTGACTTCTTTGATTCTGACTTCTTACTGTTTGTAGTTTATAAGTTCATGTCCAAAGAAGGAAAGGAAGAAGAAAGACAGGAAGGGAGGAGAGAGAGAAAGATAGGTAGAAGGAAAGAATGAACGAATGAATGAACCAAAGAAAAGAAAAGAGAGGAAGAAAGTTTATTCAAGAAAGGTAAGCTACAGGAGAGAAGGAGTGGGGAAGCTGAATGCAAAGTAGCATGAAACCAAAGACTTTTATGTCTTCTCCACCCACCCAATACCATCCCATAAATCTTTACATTATATTCTGCTAAATGTGTCAGAAATGCAACCGGGCTTGCAAATAATTGCTGCCATTGAATGCATCTCCCCTGGCATATCCATTGGAGCTCAAAATAACCCATGTAACCAAAGAGTAAATCAGTGACTGGACACCCAGTGCCAAGCATAATCTCAAGCAACATTTAACTAGGTTCAATATTTATTTCCCAGCCTTGAGTCACTTTGAAATGATCTGGACTCAGTTCAGACAGGACCAGCCCTAATTTTATGCTGCTCTTGGACCCCTTCCAGCAGCATGAGGGCTCAGATGTCAGGGAGTTCCAGAAAAATGAGATCCCTCACAGATTTCACAATTTAAGGCACCCTCTTCCAACGTTGTGTAATGTGTGAGCCTTTTGACTGAAGATGCAACCTTTTGAGAGGGCTTTGAGCACCCCCTGAGAAGCATGCCTCACCCGTGCCCCATCTCCCACATCATCCGTAAGGATGGGGCAGGTAAAGTTAACCTGCTTAACGGCTTGCATAAATAAAATCTCCCAATACCCACATGTGGGAAAAGAGTAACCCTCAATTGATTACCATTTTCCAAACAAATGACATTTTCCCACACAATTAAGAAGGACAGATTTGGGAAGCTTCAGGACACATTAAAACAGCAAATAACACTGCTCCAAGTTTAATGGATACAGGGACACATCAAATAAATAGCAGCCAATTCTCAAGCTTTTGTATTACAAATGCTCAATCAATAGAAAACCAAGCAATTTTAGTGTACATCAGAGATAAATCTCAAGATGGCAAGATTGACTTTTAGCTCCCTGTTAAAGGGTATCGAACTGACATTGAATGACCTTACACTTAGCCAACACATTTATTATAAAAGTCTGACACGGTTAAGTGAAATGATTGATACTGGCCCATTTTGCTCTAAAATGCAGCCTTTCACCTTTCTTAGTTGGGAAATGGGGAAAAGGACCTCACCCATAAAATTAAAGATTTTCCTTTTTAAAAAAAATTTCTCCTTAATCTATAGATGATTAATGTCTTGCTTCAGAACAGTCATCTGCATTCTGGAGTCTGAGATAGCTAGGTTCAGAGCTCAGGAAGATCTTTACCAGATTTTGAACCAATTTTACAGCATCTCTAAGGAGAGGTTTCCTTAGCGCTAGAATTGGGAGGATTGGAATTAGATACTGTACTTAAAGCAGTTAGTAAAGTGCCCAGGCTCATGCTCAAATTCTAGTTTTATTATTGTTGTAATATAATTTATGTTGACTCCTGACTTCACGATTCCATAGATTATTATGCTATTAGTAGAGGTAATAACTACAGTAATAATTATAGACACCTCGCAGGTACCAGGCACTGTACTTAATGCTTTAGATACATTTTCTCATTTAATTCTCATGACTACCCTCTGAGGTACGTGCTATCATCCTAGTAGTTGGAAGTTAGGAAACTAAGGTTCAGGGAAATGAGTGGCATTGTTAAAGATCATGCAGTTGGCCTTCTCCGATTGACTTATTTCACTCAGCATAATACATTATATGGTCTCATTCATTTGGGGAATATAAAAATAAAGGGAATAAAGGGAAAAGGAGAAAAAATAAGTGGGAAATACCAGAAAGGGAGACAGAACATGGAAGACTCCTAACTCTGGGAAACAAACTAGGGGTGGTGGAAGGGGAGGAGGGCGGAGGGTGGGGATGACTGGGTGACGGACACTGAGGGGGGCACTTGATGGGATGAGCACTGGGTGTTATTCTATATGTTAAAAAATTGAACACCAATAAAAAATAAATTTATAAAAAAAAATCATGCTATTGGTCAGGATTCAAACACACCACCTTACCCTGGCTTCCCTGCCCTAAGTCACAGAGGTTTTTGCATTTTGTACTGTTAAACTCTTAGAAGAACAGAAAACTTCAATAATCCAGGGAAAGTCGCTTTCTCTGAACCTTAGGTCTTCCATCTGTCAAATGAAAATCGTTGGAATGGATTGTATCAGACATTTTGGGATTCCAGGATTCTAATGGAATCTGTTGTTGTCTAGGCAAACAGCTGAGAAAACATGTAAATGGATTTGATAAATGTTGGAAAAGGAGACTATGTTCATGTATGGCAAATTCTGCACGGCCACAACATTTTTGTACTTTCCATAATGGCTTAATTCCATCTCCTTCAGCTATCCTTTCAAACTCTGCTGTGGACTAAGCTGTCCATTCACCCACATGTGCCCATCCATAGTGTACGTGGCCAGTGTAGCAGAAGCTAACACAATCCCTTATTCGGATCAACCTTTACTTCCTGCTCCCAACCTTGATTCCTTGGAGACGCTTAACAACGACCCCTTCTTCCCAAATCTTAAAATATATCCTCCTGCCATTTTGGGAATAATGTTGTGATTAAACATTTATTTACATTTGGTCCTCACACTTGAGTGTGGACATAAAATAAAACCACTGATCGCTGTTGTTGCAGGGTTAGAATGTTTAAAATATTTCACATCCTGGCCACAAGCTAAGCAGTTTCCAGATATAGCTTGTTTGGGGACTGGGCTTCCAGGGTGGAGAAGGTGGGCAAATGTAGGAAGTACAGAGGATGCAAGGGTCTGGAGGTGATGGAGGGAAATCTGAGCCTCAACATCTGACCGGACCCAAGTCCTGAGCATTTCATTACCTGGTGTACTGCTGCTTGGGCCTAGTGCTGTGACACAGACACTGTCCTGGCTCGGAGCCCTCATTCTCACCTCTTCAACACGCAGTCTGCTGGTCCTGGCCTCCCGAATGACAGTTTATTCTGGTGGTGTGAAGGACCTGCAGAGATACTGTATGTGCTGAATTGGCTCTTCAGAAGGAGCCAGGACTCTGCATTTTGGCCTTCCACTCTTTTGGCTCACACTAAGGAGAGGGTGAGAGAGAGAGAAAAAAAAATCCGGCTTTAGTTCTTATGCTTGTCCTTTTATGATGTGTTTATATACACTAATCTGTCGGGAGGATCATTTGATTTCCCCAGTAACTTCTATCAAACCAGAGATCATTGTGGGGAAATTAGCATTAGTTAAATAACTAATTGACTCTAAGGAGACTACTGGCTAGTGCCTAATTAGAAAAAAAAATTTTTTTTAAAGATTTTATTTATTCATGAGAGACAGAGAGAGAGGCAGAGACACAGGCAGAGGGAGAAGCAGGCTCCATGCAGGGAGCCCGATGTGGGACTCGATCCTGGGATTCTGGGATCACGCCCTGGGCCAAAGGCAGACGCTCAACCACTGAGCCACCCAGGCATCCCCCCAAATTTCTTTTAAATGTGTTTGCTTTAATTGACTTTAATGTATAGACAGAGATCAAGTCAGGGCTCAGGTATGTTGAGGGACTTCAGTTGGCCACGTCATGCCTTCTGCTGATGTGAGGAATAGAAACAGAAAATCTCAATTGGGTGAAGACTTTTAGGAATGAAGGAGGAGGACATGAATTTATGGTGTGTTTTATGAAGTTTTCTTTCAACATCATGTATCACAAACTAAGAAAACTCTTTAATCTGAAAGTAACTAGGCTGATGGTTTATACCTACCCATTAAAGGTCAGTAGAAAGTCAGTCATGGTTGGCATTTTCCATGAAAGGATTAAAATTCAGTTGTTAAGCATGGTTTGCTATCCTTTAAATATGATTTACCAAAAAAAAATGACCCCAGTTTTTCAGGGAAAATATACAAAGGATATCCAAATCTTGATTTTCTTTTGAGGTCTCCCTAACTTTGCTGTTCATGTCTCATCAGAGATTTTACCAAACCTGTTTTTCAGGGATTTGAAATCTCTCATAAAAATTAACTGCAGGCTTTTACGCAAGTTAAAAACAGAATTCATGTGGTTCCTTTAAAATCTTGCAAGTCTTTAAAAGAAGGACTAATAAAAATATACCTTCCAAATAGCTTTTCCTGTGGCTGTGCGGCCTGTTTAAGGACCCATTACAGTTCAGCTGCTCCTCTTACCCCTGCCCCCCAGCAGCAGAAAGTATTTCTGATTTTACTCGGAGCCCTCAATGGAAAATGCCAGTCATTCTTTTTTTTTTTTTTCCTTACCAAAGATTGAATTAAGACCTTAGGAAAGGTACACGATAACTTCACAGTGCAGAGCTTGAATTCCTGTGTAGGTCACCACGGGGCTGAGGTCTCACTCACCCTGTGCTCAAGAACAGCTCATGTTGTCCTTGGAGCCTTGAGCATAGAACATCAATCTCATCCCTCCAGGCTTCGCAGACCAGGCCACCACACAGCCCAACCCTGTCTCTTGTGTCCCAGTAACAAAGGGCAGATGTGGTTCCAAGGTCACATATAGTGTATCTGTGCAGGGTCCATCGAGCCCAGTGGGAAGCTGAGAAAATACCCACACGGTTGCGGGCTACTTTAATCATCCTCAGGGGAAGGAGAAACCTCCGTGGCTGTCTGTGGACAATAGTCTCTTTGGGATCTGCTTACAACCTCGGTGCTTTTGTCTTAGAGTGATGTCACCATGCCCTGCCCTCTGCTGCATTATGAGAATGCACCAAAATTAGCTCTTTGGTGGAAGGAGAGACTAGGTTAAGAAAATGCAAAGATTCTTTCATTCATTTACTTTTTCATTTAAACATACCATGCCCAAGATACAATTCTAGGTACTGAAGTTAGGAGCCAAAAGATACAAGCCTTGTTCTCATGGAGCTGACCCTCCAGATGAGGTGAAGGACAGGGTGTTGGGTGGTAGAGGAGCAGCGCCTAACCCAAGGTGGGGAGGGCTTTATGGAAGGCTTCCTGGAGGGTGTAAGTCATGGGTGAGGTTTGAGGAACAGATATAACGGACGGTTCGAGTGTAATAATTATAATGAACAATTCATTTCCAGAGAAATGAGATTTTGATGACTCGAATTTAGTCCCAAAGGACTAAAAGGCTTTTAGGATGTAGCTTGGTAGCTTTCCTTTCTAGCTGTTTCCTTGAGAAAGGAACCATTTTATTCCTAATACCCAGTGTTATTTCTATAGGGCTTTATCCTGCTTGTGATCAAAACCCCAAAAGTTAGCTTTGGGATTCTTGTCCCCAAGCTCAGATCCCTGTCCCCACCCCCAGTTATTTCTAGATGTAGGACTAACCTGGTCACTGCTTCTTGGCAAGGCCCCAGACACAATGAAGAATCTCATTGGAGATGCCTTTCTAGAAGGTGACTTTCTTCATGACCTGTTTCCAGCATGATGCTTTAACTGTGCCATGACTATTTTCCACGGATTAAGAATGAAGTAGTGTATGGTATCAGGAGGGTTCCTTCTAGAAACCTAAATGATGTTGCCTTCTAGATAGAGCAAAGCTTCCTAGGGCTGAAAGAGAGGAATCTGATAGCCTCACCTGTCTGTGACTCAGCTGAGCGCCTACCAACTAGCAAGTGACACAAGCCCATGTCCTTTCCTCAGAAGGGCAGCCTAGGTCTCCGTGAGTCCTGAAACTTTCTTCCTGATTTTAAAGGCTTGGGTGTCTTGTTTCCTGGCCCCTGGAATGTTAGAGAATCAAGCAGAGAAAGGAGAGGGGGTGAAAGTGTTGGCTTCTAGAGGGGACCAGAAGAGGCTGCAGACAGCGTGGGGGTACCATAAGGGGAGAAGGAGACCCATTGGAAATAGAGATATGAGAATGTAAAAAGTAAGGGCGTTTTGGCCAAATGGCCTGGCGTGAAGATTTAGTGTGAACTATGGCCTTTTTTCTCTTTATTGAGTCTTGTATTCTTTGCTGGCACTTGGTCCACTTAAAAAATGCATTAAGTACATTCTTAATGTATAACTGATGTGAAAATTATGGTAATTTGGGATAGCAAAGGATTTTCTCAAGTCACTTTATTTAATTTATTTTATTTTTTCTTTCTTTTTTTAATTGGAGTTCAATTTGCCAACATACAGCATAATATCCAGTGTTCATCCCATCAAGTGCCCCCTTCAGTGCCCATCACCCAGTTACCCCGTCCCCCCACCCACCTCCCCTTCCACTACCCCCTGTTTGTTTCCCAGAGTTAGGAGTGTCTCATGTTCTGTCTCCCTCTCTGATATTTCCCACTCATTTTCTCTCCTTTCCCCTTTATTCCCTTTCACTATTTTTTATATTCCCCAAATGAGTGAGACCATATAATGTTTGTCCTTCTCTGATTCAAGTCACTTTATAAGTTATTACAAAGGTACTGCTCTCCTTGATGAGAAATGAGGTACAGCCCTTTTCTTTTAAGTACTTATAAAGGGAAGCAGGTGGCTCAGTGGATGAGCAGCAGATTTTGAATCAGGAGCCTGAACTGTTTCTGGCTTTGCTTCCTGTAACTCAGAAAACCATTCTCTCCTCCCATTCTTTTTTCTTTAAAATGTGATCAGTTGCCCTCACAGAAGCATCTGAATGAAACCCATTTGTAATGGGTGTGTGTAGTGGGGAGGATTTTAGGAACATACAGTATATTTACATGGAAGCTCAGGCCATCAGTGAATCTCTGGTGACCTCTAGAAGGGGACTGGAGAATGAAGGAGGTGGGGAGACTGAGGCTAGCAAGGTGAAGTAACCCAGCTGATGAAGGTGTATGCCATTCACATTCGTTGATCCGCCCTTTAATCTTTATGCATCTTCTTAGTTTTGTTTATTACACGTTAAAACTCTTCTCTTGACATTGCATTTGAAATTATTTTATGGCTAAAGCTCTGAAGGTTTATAATGCAGTGGCCTCCTAATAGCAGGGCAATCAGAAAGACTTTCATTTGGCACTGGTTCCCAATGATCTAACTAAGCCATTTAAAACTTTGCAAAGGAGCCCAGGAAAATGCTTAAGTTCTGTCCTGGAGCAGATTGGCTGAAGTGACCTTGGCCCCTCCGAGAAATGTGAGGAAAAATGATTGCCATAGCCACCCTGCTTTTGTGGCAGAGAGGGTACATCCTGGGGATTTCTCTGGCACCGCATCTGTGCCAGGTTTCACGTGGCCTCCCTTATTACCGAGGGGTTGAGAGAACCGTAGAGAACCCAAGCATGATGATTTAATGACTGTTTGGGAGCTCTTTCCCCACATCACCACCACCTGCCCTCCCTACTCCAGCCCCACAGTCTAGAAAGGTCATTCTAGTAAAACCCTTTGAGAACTTTGAAGAAGTATGCACATCCATTTCTCCTATATCCATTCACAAACATTAGGGAGCTACTAAGTGCCTAGCCCCATGGCAGACAAAATGGTGAGTATACACACATGTAACACATGATCCCTACTCACCGAAGGAGTCACTGCTATCATGTATATGGGGCATAAGCACATAGAATAAAATACAAAATGATATAGAAAGGGTTCAATGCAAGTATATTGTGAGGTAGCCCAGAGAATGGAATATAGAATATGGAGAAGAAGATGGGCTTCACTGATGACAGAAGTAGGTTAAAATCTCATCCCTGTCACTTACTAGCTCTATAGCCACAGTGTCCTAAATGTAAAATAGATGAGGAGGGCTGGGAAAACTAAATAATATGTATGAACTGCTTGGCATGGGCCTTAGTATGTAGTGAATACTCAATACATACCTACATCCCTATGTAAGTATTGTCACGGAGGTCTCCCCTTACCTGTGGGGGATGTGTTCCCAGAACCTTGGTGGCGACCTGGAAGGATGATAGTACCAAAGCCTATATGTATGATTTTTTTTAATGCATACGTTTCTATAATAAAGTTTAATTCATGAATTAGGGATAGTAAGAGATTGACAACAATAATCAGTAGCAGAATAGAACAATTATAAAAAATATGCCATGATAAAAGTTACACGAATGTGATCCCTTTCTCAGTGTCTTACTGTGCTGTGAGGTGAGTGACATAGGAGGAGCTCAGAGCAGGCTGAGATGAAAGGAAAAGGCCTCTGAACCAGGAAGAAAGAGTTCAGACTAGATGAGGATGGAGTGAGGAGACAACACCCAGGCAGGAGAGTGAGGGTCTGGAGGCAGCAATGAATGGGCTTTCTGGGAGAACTCAGCAGAAGGGCCCATGATGGGGTCATGGGAGATGAGGTGCAGGCAGATTTCAGAGAGTGGAAAGTCCTCTACCAGTGGCCCCCACTGGCCTTGGTCTGCTTTCTGCCATCTTAAACCCAGCATGGGAGAGCTGGGCTTTTGGAACATTCTTCACACAGTCATCGCTGGCCACAGCAGGCGAGGACCTCCTACTCCACTGTATGTAACCCTGTGACTAAGAACTGAGAAGCTTGTTGCTGCTTTTGTTGTTGTAGGGGAATTGGAGACACCAGATATGTTAACTGAGAAGAAAGAGCTGGCAGGTAAAAAAAAAAAAAAAAAAAAAAGTCATGGATATAAAACAGCATCTGTGATTTTTCTTATGGATCCTCCCCTTTCCTTCCACAGACCCCTAAAAGTCTTGCTAATTTATGACTTTGGAACATTAGAAAATCATCTCCTTTGGGGCGCCTGGATGGCTCAGTAGGTTAAATATCCAACTCTTGGTTTTGGTTCAAGTTGTGATCTCAGGGTCCTGGGATCAAGTTCCATGTCTGACTCCCTGCTTACCAGGGACTCTGCTGGAGGTTCTCTCCTTCTCTCTCCCCTCTGTCTCTCCCCCTACTTACTCTTTTTTCTTTTGCAAATATATAAATAAATAAAATCTTAAAAAAAATAAAATCATCCCCTTCCCACAAAAGGACTCAGTGCATGTTGCTGATACTTGTTTGTTAGTATATTTTCGGTTTGGTGTCCATGACAGTTATCTTTTTTTTTCCTCTTTCTTACTAATTACATCTAGTGGTGAGTTTCTCCTAGCCCCAGAAAGTCCAAAAGGCATTAGGTGTCTGTATTAGTATTCACAGACCTGCTTAGCCGAATGTGAAGAAGGCTGCTGCAGCCAAATTGGTATTTTGAAAGAATGATTATGTGTCCCTTGGGAATTTTTGGAAGTGTGTTTCTTGATAGCCTCATGGAGAAGAGAAGCGATAGTACATTTCCCATCCAAATAGGTATGGAAAGCTCGTTGTAAATGAGTTTCTGAAGTTAGGGGTCGATAATAGCTGGTACCTAGGCCATCGGTCTAGTGCTTTTCTTAAAATAGGATAATGGAAATAGCTCAGTTCCTAATGTGCCTATTTAGCAGCCCCTCCCTCATTTATTTTAAAAAGGAATTAGTGTAGCCTTTGAAACTGTCACTGTGGCTCCTTAGGTCATGGAGAATCAGCCTGCAAAATCCATGGGTTGCAAACTCATTATATATTAGCTACGAACTGGAGAGCCTAAGCTATTTGGTGCAAGAATGTTATTGTATCCCCTCCTACCCCCACGATTCATGTGCAAACAGAGAAAATAGGATGTCATTTACCTACTGATCTCTTGGGATGAGGGAAGCTCTGTCCAAGAAGAACATGTAGGGGATTGTTTCAATTTTAAGTTTGTAAGTTGGTATTATTCAATTTATTTCTTCTATTTTTAAGATAATTGCTTCCTTTGTAATGTTGGCTTCAGGCACAATGACAAAGAATGAACCTTTTCCAATAAATAAGATGTTAAGTAGCAGCAGTGATTCAGCTAATTGTTTTAAATACAGAAACATGATGTTCTCGATCTTTCCCAGGGAGAGGGGGTAACTGAAAATGAATGGCCCCCAAACTTGAGGTCTGTTTAAGAGGTGTACACATTCTGTATCATTGTTAAAAAGACGAGTGCCCTAACCTTGATAGACTTAGTGACTCAACATAAACAAACCCCAGAGGAGCCAGCAGATCTGTGATTAGGAAAGAGGCAGCCTTCTCTGTTAGGAATGTGTTGATATTTATTGTGCTATTGGGGTTGGGGTTATGGGGGAGACTCTACTTGTCACAAAAATGATAGGAAAACTTTAGGTCAAGGCTTGAGAGGAAGACTACAGGCCTACTTTAGCAGTATTCCCCAAGAGATAAAAAGAAAGCGTTCTTCTCTCTAACGTGTGACCTATGTGTGACCTTGGAGGTCACTCCAAGCCTTTCTGGGAGGCAGCATCTGCCACAGCAGACCAGTATCCTGTTTGCCAAAGGATTTGAGGTGAAGAAGTCCCAAGGACAGGCCTGGAGAGGGGAACAAAACCAAACACCTTGTTTTTTTTTTTTTTTTAGAATTCGGCTATCTCTGGCATAGAACAAGCCAGGCTTGGGATTTTAACGTTCTCCTTTTTATCATCACCTCTTTCATTTGCTAGTCCCTGACAAAACCAACAGTTGCTGGTACACTAGACATCTTTGGGTAAATATTAAGAATGACCACAAGGGTTAGCCTTCTATCCCCAGCCGGTTATTCCATTTTCTTAGAATCTTATGTCAAGAAGCTCTTGAAACAGTCTCTTCCTTAAGAATACATCTTGGTCTGTTTCCCTCATTTGTTAGCTCCTGGTGTTGAGTTTATAGTTTCCTTGAGGTCCCCACTTTTCTTTCTCCCTTTCTGATGATTTTTGGCTTTTATTTTCTGCTTCCATGTTATAGCAAGCCTCAAGTTGTTCCTCTCGTTATTTCTGTGGCTTCTATCTGTCAATGTCTAATCAGAACACGTCAACCCAAGACGAAAACTTCAAGTCCCACATCTATAGGTTAGTGTGTCTATACACAAAATGTAAAGGCAACATCCTGCTGTAAGGGGGGGAAGGGGTCTCTGCACCACAAGCACAAAAAGACAGTGGGTCCCCTGCTACAAATGCAGTGACTTATTAAAAAAAAACCTACCACCAGTATTAATTGGTTCCAACTCTTTTGGAAAACAACTAGATGATGTCTATCACATTGGAAATTGTACATGACTTTTGACTCAACAATTCCACTGTTAGGAATTTATCTTACTGATATAGGCTTGCAATGCGTAAAGACATATACAGAAATTTCACTGAACATTGTTCGAATAAGAATAAAAATGAAAATAACTTAAATATCGTATAAAATAGGACTGAATAAGTAAAATAGGAGATATTTTTACAATATTATATAGTAAAAATGAAATGGATCTATTTAGGCTTATGTGGAAAAATAGTGTGGATTAGGTGAATCAGAAAGTTTCAGAACTTTTCACATAAAATGATTTCATTGTGTTAAAAAGAACAGTGTAGTATTGTGCTAAAAAGTATGAAAGAAATATATATGAGTCCACAGGATATAAAGAATTAAAAGGGACATTAATGAAAAAAATAGTGAAATCTGAATACAGTATATAGTTCAGTTCATGATAATAGTAATATATCAATGTTAATTTGTTAGTTTTGATAAATGTACTGTGACTATGTAAAATATTAAACATAGGGGTACCTGGATGGGAATTCTCTGTAACTTTTCTGTAAATCTAAAATTATTTTTTAAAAAAAATTGTTTACCTTAAAAAGGCAAGGGAGGGGCTCCAGAACATACAGTAAACATATAAAAAGAAATTTCTGAAATGGTAGCCAAGTAACTCTTAAAACCATTTACCTTTGGAAAGTAGGAGTGGGGCATGAGGGATGGGGGGGGTGCCTAGGAAATGACAGAGGGAGAGGCGGGTGAAAGTAGGAATTTTACCTTTCACTTTTATCCCTCTTCACTATTTGATTTTTTCTCTCATGTTTGACATTTATAAGCCTGCTGTGGTTATCAAACCACTTTTATTCCTCAGCTTACTCTCAACTCATCTTTCTGAAGCAAAAAAGGAGGCACTTCATTTAGCTGTTGTGCTGGGGAAACATCTTAGAGCCTTTAGCTCTGTGCAATTTTATTAGCTTAATTCATTGTTTATGCCTGCCATATGATGAATCTTATATACCTTTCATTCTAAGGTTTCAGTGTCTCTTCAGATTGTAACTTGTCATAACATTAGTCATAGGGGATTAGTTCTTTAAATCAATAATCCTTCTTGCTAGATATCTATTCTAGTCAAAAACACGAGCTGCCCCTAGTCACCTTTTTTTTTTTTAGAGAAGTGAATTTTGCATTTATGTTGCCGTACCCAACTCACTGTAGTAATAACAGAAGAGTTTTCGTTCCACACTGACATCATCTTGAGATCATGGATTGGTTCAGCAGAGAACTTCCCAGAGAGAATCACTTCCAGTTAATTGTGTGGGCTGAGGAGAAAATGATTATGTCAAATAGAGAAGATGAAACCTTCCAGCTGTATAGAAAACAGTAAAATAGACTGTGAAAGTGAAAGCCAGTTGACATAATTTAGTTCATAAATAGAAGTCAGTCTGAGACAACCTTTCAAGAGGCAAGTAAGATTATAATGTTCAAAAATGACTATGTGTTAGGGTCATGAATTTTTGAGGGTGTGTATGAGGAGACAGAGGTGCACAGATCTTGTGATGATTGGGCTTGGGGCGGGGGTAAAATGGAGTATGTTTGCTTTAAGAGAACTTAGAACGAAGGGAATAAGATTTGATGTCCTGCTTCCATGAGAAGTAATTATATGTTCATGGAGGTAGGTTGAATGTAGAAAATTACCTTGGTGTCTGGCTAAAATCAGTGAACTGCACACTATGTTCTGAAGGAAGAGTTTGAAAAGTTTATGGAAGTTTTTGTCTTAAAGACTTTTCTGGAGATCGGTCAATTTTTCCTCAT